>NC_090973.1:4054993-4401477 GCF_040807025.1 Struthio camelus | reverse complement strand
GTCCCAACTGATGGGCACCGTCCTGCTGCTCATCCCGGTGCAGAGGGGCCGGGGAGGAGTTGCCCCCAGCTCGGCCCGGGGCCGCGTGCAGCAATGGCTGGGAGGGCTGTGGGTGCTCCTGGGGGTCACGTCCTGCTGCTGCACAGTGAGGGGCTGCTACAGAAACCTTTTTAAACCAAAAAAGAGTGCAAACCAAACACCCCACCCCACCCCACCCCTGCCCGCTGCAGGGCCCCCCCGGGTGGGTGCCCACTGCCCTCCCTTGCAGCCGGGTTCCCGCATGGGAACCACGGCTGGGGTGAGCGCAGCCACAGTGCCCAGCCCAGCCGGGACCCCGGTGGGGTTATCCCTGCCCCAGGGCCTGCGTGGGGGCAGCGGCAGCCTCCCAACTGCCCACGCAGCCCCTGACTGCTGCAGGGCCAGCCCTGGCCCCCCGGGGCCCTGGGGCGAGGGGGGGACGTGCCCCTCTGTGACATGGGCTGTGGTCACAGAGGACATCCCGGGTCACAGCCACAGCTCCCCTCTCCCGCCCGGCCACGGCCTCTCCCCACACGTCCCGGCGAGGCCGGGGGAGCCCAGGCGCTGGGGCTGCTCTCAGCACCGCTCTGCTGCCAGGAGCCACCGAGCCCAGCGGGAGCCGGCGAGGGGAGGCCGGGGCAGTGCGGGGCTGCGGGACGTGTGGAGGAGGAGGAGGAGGAGGAGGAGGAGGAGAAGGAGGAGGAGGAGGAGGAGGAGGAGAGGAGCTGTTTCCTCATCACCTCCCGCTGCGGGGGTGACCCAGGGCGAGGAGGACAAGGATGGAGCTCTGGGACGCTGGCCAGGGGAGGCGGCGTGGGCAGAGGGTGCCAGCGCTCCCCCGCCAGGGTAAGGCCTTCAGGATGTCCTTCCTGGGAGCCGTGGCAGAGATCATTAACTCTGGACATGGCTGTGGAAACCCTGGTGCTGGGGGGAGGCTGGATGAGTTGGTGGGTGCCCCAAGAGCCCTGACTGACGGTCCCCTCTGGCTCAGGTGCCAGTGCAGCCACCAGGACTGCTGGGTCCTGGCCCTGATGCTGCCCCTGCCATCCTGGGGCCCCCTGGGCAGAAGTCCCTGCCCCAAGGGTCACTGCTGGCCTTGCAGTGGGGATGGCCCACCCGAGCTCCAGGTGGGGGAAGCAGCTGGAGATGCTCTGGTGGCCATGCAGAGCCTGTGTGTGCGGGGATCCCATACAGGGAAACTGGCCCCATAGGGGAGAGCCTGGGGATGCCCTGAGCCCCCGGACTACTGTGGGCACAGCACTGTGCTCTGAGGGGTGGAAATCCCTTGCCAATATCCCCAGGGAGGGATGAGGGGGAGATCTGCATCTGGAAGGAAAGGAGACCTGTGTGAAGGAGGCTGAGGGGTCCTGCAGCTCCTGCTGGGCTCTGGAGAGGCCGTCGGAAACACCTGTGCTGGAAATGAATCCTTGGCCTTTGACTCAGCTCAGTGGGGCTTTCTGTCTGGGAGACGGGCCTCTGCCTCTAGCTCCTTCCCACTGGATCTCCTTGTGCCTCCAGACTGGCAGAGCAGGCTTTGAGCTCAGGGACACATTGTGGATGTCCCGTGGCAGGATGTGCATGTCCTAATGCCTCTGTTTCAGCTCCAGAGCCCTCCTGGGGGCAGACAAAAGGTTATAGCTTCAAGGCAGTGCCCACCCCAGCCCTGCCGCCCCTGCCAGGGAATGGGGTGTGTTTGAGGAGGGGGATGCGGTTTGAATATGCTTGCACTTGTCATCTCCTTGGTTAGGCATGTGCTGAATGGTTTGAGCTGGCCCACCCAGAGCATGACATGTCTTTCACTTCTTTTCCAGAGACCCTTGCTGTCTGGGAAGGTGTGGCTAACTACATTGTTCATCAGCTGATGCTGAACCAGGTGGGTCTGCCATCCTGGGCCTCCCCACCAAACCCTTCTTCTGCCTCTTATGTGTGTGAGGGATGACGTCTTGGCTTTGACTTGTCTTTTTGAGAGGGTGAAGAGGAGGGGGAGGAAAGCATCTGGAAAGTTCTTACAAAGAATTGCTCCAAGGCTTCTCCAAAGCTTTCTTTCCCAGAGAGCTCCATCTGTCCCCTTTGTATGGCAGGAGCAGGCAGGGCACCAAGCCCCATGCTCTGACAAGTCTCCAGCCTGTCCACCTAACAGTCTCGTAATTCTTCTCTTCCTTCCTCTTTTCAGGGAGTCAGAGTTATTCGGCTTGGGACCTTTGATATTGTGACTGAGCAAGCTGGTGGTGGGAAGCGTGGTCTTCTGACAGTTCGCAGACCCGTGTTCCGTCTTTCGAAGAATATTGCAGAGGTTCACGGCCTCACCTATGATAAGGCCTATGTTCCTGGTAAGGAGACAGGCTGAAACTTTGGCTTCCGCGTGGGACATCTGTGGGCTGTGCATAACTGCTGTTCAGTGTTAGACAGCCAGAGTTCCTTCACCAGGTCCTGAGAACACCTTCATTTGCTTTAATTATCCTGTCATCCTCATGTACAATACAAGTAGACTCCCTTTCTCTCGGCCTTGCTTTAACAGCTGGTTACACACCAGAGGTATTGGGGATGCTTCTTCTCATCAGATTTCATTAAAACCATTGGTCTGTGTTTACTGCCACACCAGACCGTGTAAAGGCAAATACCAGCATTCATGGTGGCTCTTGCACTCTCCTTCTACTTAGAAGTGGGTCCAAGGCAGCTGTAGAGAGCCTTGAAATGGAGATGGGGAAACTAGTGTGTTTGAAAAGCCGTCAGAGGCCAGCTTTGTGGAGATGGTTGGTCAGTGCTGCCAGCACTGCAGTGGTAGTGGACATTGGTGATGCCTGTGGGGCAGCAGGAGCTCCGAGCTGTGTTTGGAGTGGGTCTTTCTTTTGAAAGGACTCCATCTTCTCTGTGATGGCAACATCAGTCTGGCACTCCTTGGAGATGGACCTCTGGCACCAGAAGCAGGGATGTTTGCTGTGCACTTCTGAGGGTGCTGGGGGTGGCCAGAAGGATCTGAAGGGGTGTCATGCAGTGCTTGTGTTTTCCTTCCCCTCTTTCCTTCCTTGCGTTCATGTGACGTGGCACAGCTAAATCTCTCCCGCCCTGGAAGGCATTGAGTGTGGGCACAAGTATCATGACCTGGCACCTACTCCCTCAGCATGGGAACTGGCCCCCTTTCTCCTCTCCCTGTCCTGCCATCATGCCTCATGGTCCTACGAGATGGCTAGGGCCCTTTCTTTCTATGTCTGTAGGGAAGAAAGCATTGCGCTTGGCCCATTGCACTTTGTACATCCGGTTGTAGAGTGCTTTGAACTTCTCCTAGGGAGCAGTGATATCAGCTTCCTTCAGGAGCTTTCCCAGATGTTTAAAGACGACAGCTCTGTGGCAGGGTCTTGCTTGAAGACCTCAAAGCTGCCCATGCTCTGTGTTAGCCTGCTGCGCTCGTGACTTTGTTGCTCTTTTGCTGCTTCCTAGGTCATAAGCTCTCTGAGCCCCTGAAGTATGCTCGTGTAGCCTCGAACATCTCTGTTCCTTGGAAAGCAGTGGAGGCTTGCATAGAAGAGACCATGCATCTTTTCTCCTGTTGCCTCGAGAGTGGGAAGAATGCTGCCCTTGTGTTGAAGGACATTGGCATGCTTGTTATTCAAGGGGTAGATGTGAAAATGAGATTTTACAGAGACTTTCTGAGAAGGCTGAATGGGACCGAGCAGCTGCTAGAAGCTCTTCTTGGGGTAAGCTTTCCATTTCTGCAGTGCTACCTGTGGTCCTTTTGAAATCATGAGTGAATGCAATTCTGTTAGCCTGCCATGACCTGTTTAGGGGCATGGACAGTCCTGGCCTGGAGTAATGCCAGCTCCCTGGACAGTTTGTCTTGAGCATTCAGAGGATTTGGCAGCAGAGAAGACCCTGGGAATAGGCTGTACTGGGTCCACCCAAAGATTCATGCAGCCACATGCACTGCTTGCATGTGCTTCGGGAAAAAGTCCAAGGAAAGGGCAGGTCTTGTGTGTTTTTTTTCCCAGTAGACTTCCCATCTTCCAGACAGCCATGGTTTAGTGCCCCCTTGTTTCAGGCTCACATTTGAACCCATGTGTCCTTTGGCCATGTCTGAGATGGTAAGGTAGTGAGTTCAACAGCTTCCCCTTAAGCGAGGTAACAATATTTCTAGGCATCAAGGGACATGTGCGTCCCTTTGGAAGCTTGGCCTGAGCCCTTCATGGGATGCCCTTGCACTGTGGTGTGGTGAAGGAACAGTGAGTTCCTTCCCTCCTCCTCCTGCCTGGGCCATCTGGGGTGTCAGACATCTCTGGCCAGTCTCTGGTGACTTCAGTCCTCTCTCTTTGAAGTTGGAGGGCCTGCACATGTGTCTTCTCTCCCATATAGCAGCTGGCCAGAATATCTCCTCACTCTCATCCTCTTGCTCAGTGGTGTTTTTAGGTCTGTGTCTGTGTAGGTTTATTTGTGCGGAGATCGCTGCTCACCCCACTGTCTGGGCAGGAAGCAGAGGCACAGGCAGAGCAAGGCCCAGGTGGGGCCAGAGCCCTGTTGCTGCTGTTGCTGTGTTGGTCTAGTTGTGCTGACCAGCTCTTCCCAGGGCCCTACACTCTCACCAGCACACAGGGAGTCTTTCTGTCCTGAAGTGTGCACCTGCCCGCTGCTAGTGGTGGCTGCAGCATGTCACAGAGAGACTCACTGGAGCCCAATGTCCTTGCCCAGGTCTCTAGTGCAGCCCTGTGCTTCAGCCTGGGCTTTCAGGTGCAGCTGGAAAGGGGAGGTGTGGAAGCAGGCTGAGCTGAGCCCCTTGAGGGTTAAGCCAGAGATGCAAGCAGGCTGTAGCCCAAGCCTGCTTCCCAGCTCTGTCTCTTCCTTCTCACTTAGTCCATGGTGCCTTCTCAGTCAATTCTCTGGGCCAGGGCCTTTTCTCCAGCCTTTGTTCCCAGTGGGTCCCAGAGCAGGACCCTCACCTGCCCCTTAAAAAGACACCAGAGACTTGGCCTTCATAGTTGGAACCCTCTGTGCAAAGGGAAAGGAAGGGCTGCGTCTCTCTATTCCTCCATGGTGCACAGGCAGCCGTCTGAATGTTAGGAGAGACTGTGGGGGTTAACCCCACGTCTGAGCCCTTTGTTCTCAGCTCAGGAGGCATCAACTCAAGCCAGCAGGGAAAGAAAACGGAGCAGCCAGGACCCCCGGCTAGTGAAATGCCTTCCCCTGTGCTTGCCTCCATTGACTCCTGCATTAGGAAAGACCTGGTGTCTGGGTTGAGTCTCTGCATTCTCAGCCTTGCAAAAAGCAGTGTTCCTAGCCTTTCTCATGTATTTCCCTCCAGCTGTTCTGCTGTATAACTGAGGGGCTGCTGCGAGGAAGAGAGAGATTCAACATTTCAGAGAGGCAGCACCTTCTCTGAGCAGTGGAAAAGTTTGCTGCCCCTGTGAGCGATGAGATACTTTCCTTGGCCTCATCTCACATGTGTCTCTCACCTTTGCAGATGCCAGAGATGAGGGATTCAGTCCTCTTGGGCACTGAAACTGCAGCTTCTCAGACCTGGTCTGGTCATGTCATTGTCTTTCCTGAGTGAGTATGGTTTGTTGCTTCTTAGCCCCTGGCTGGCCAAGCAAGCAGCTTCTCAAGGCATGTTTGGTAGCGTTGTGTTGCCAGCGCTTGTGAAGGCTGTTCAGAAAGTCATTTGAGAATAACTCTTTCCAATGTGAGTTCAAGTACAGGTCCATACTAGTCACTGGCTTGGGACATTTCCATGTCTTCTGAGAGACCTGTGTGAATGAAATGTGTCCTGCATGTATTTTCTTGGGTCAAAGGTTTTTTTGATGGGAGGCCTGTCTAGGCCCAAGTGGAGCCTGTGCCCAGTGGGGTTTTTTGGAGAGCTTTGTGCTGGCTCCCATTGTGCTCAGTGTTTTGTTCCATTACCTGCCTGGGAGATGGAGGTTCCTTTTTACAGATACACAAACATCAGCTTGGGAGGGCCTGCGAGTGTTTTGGAGGGTGAGAGAGGAGTTAGAAATAGTGCTGGGAAGCTGTAGGGAAGGAGAGTAGCCTGTTCTGCCTGGACATGAACATGAACAGGAGATGATAGATGGTCACAGTGGCAGCCCAGAGGATCTGGGTTAGAATGAGCTTTCCTACAAGGAAGGATAGGGAAGCTCTTGAAGAGCCTGAGGAGGAAACTCACACCCCTCCAGGCTCTGGAGGTCTTCATGATGTCACTCAGCTTGCTAGGATGCTCCTCCAGAATCTGGTATGTTCTGTATATTCTGCTTTGCAAAAAGGAGGACTTCACAGTAGCTCCCAAATGCCCCTGTGTCCCCCTTATTCACACAAGGTGCAAAGGAAGTGTGGTGTCCTTCATTTGAACTGGTGTCTTTTTTCCTGTTTCCAGGTACAAGCTTGAGAGCAGAGCTAGAAAACCACCTGTGGCACCTGCGAAGCCCAGCCAGGAAGAGGAGATGGGAAAAGACAACGCGAGTGGCAAAAAGGGAATGGAACAGCTGGTTCCTGGCAGGGGTTTGTGCCTTCTCCTCCTGTGCTGCTGGGTAGGGCATTGGAGCCAAGGCTCCAGTGCAATGGCTCCCAGGGGTAGCATGAGGCACTGGAGGTGATGCTGCTTACCCATATGGGAACTCTCAAGGGACTCAGGATGGGAAAAGTCAGATGGTTAAAAAGTCTGGTAGCCTGTGCCAAGACTTCCTTTCATTTTCAAAGCAAGGTGTTCTAACCTTTCTTTCCTACTCTCTCCTACACATTCCCAAAACAGTGCCTTTGTGTTGACTGTGTCAACAGAGGAGTTGTAGGCATGTGAGATCAGTAGACTGATCCAAGGATCGGCTTGCCTTGTGTGAAATGATGGCCCCCAGAGAGGCTCTGTTCGGTCACCAGGACATCCCAGCAAGCCCCCTTTTCCATCGAGTGAATGGGATAGAACATGAGAAAACCAATTCCACAAGAAAAGATATTGCCCAGTAAAAACGAAAAGACAGATAGTCTAAGCCAGTGTCTGGAAAGACCAAAGACCACCCAGGAAGCAAGCTTTGAAAGGAATCAGCTTGAGGCCTGCCTCACAGTTTTATCACAAGCTTGAGCGCATCTGCCTATCCTTCCTGTTCCAAAGGTCTCCACAATGCTGTCCTGAAGTGTTTTCTTGTCTCCTGCTTGCAGGAACTCTTCCTGCCAAGCGTCTCCTCTTCAGGGAGAGGCATCCTCCACCCAGAATAACAGCTACCAATATGCAGAAAGGAAAGGGGAAGAAAGCTGAGGTCAAAGCGTCTCGTGGCAGGTGAGACACTTGGAGGCATGGAGGAGGGTGATCCTGCAGCCTTGTGCTTTTTAGGGTGAGATGTTTCCTGTGGACACGAGGTTTAGGGCATCTCTGAATGCCTTTTCTCACATGGCACAGTGACTCCTGATCCCACGATGGCAGGACTGCCTTTACACCCCTGATCACTTTCTCCTTCTTTGACCCTGGGTCTCCAGGAAGAATCAGTTTTCCATACCTAAGCGCAAGGTAGCTGGGACCATCGAGGAGTGTTTAATACATTTGCCAGGATGGGGTAAGTGTGTCTCACAGAGCCTGTCTTTGTAAAGGCCCCTGCTCCTCTCCTTGCTGCCTCGAGAGAGAGCCTGTGCCTGGGCATCCTGAGCGTTCCTCCAAGCACATCATGGAGCCCTGGGTGCTTCAGCTGGGGGTGATCTCTGTGTCTGTGGATGTGAACACAGGCAGTCGACCCCACATCATTCTGCTGCGGGACTGCCTTCTGCTGCAGAAGTAGGCGCCCAGCTTGGGAGCACAGAGTGGAGACCAAACTCGCGCTGTGCTCACACCACCTCCCCACAATGTGTATTTTCAGTGTGCTCCCAGCCATCGGAGGGAGCTCCTCACAGAAGGTGGAGAAGGGCAGGAGGAAGGACAGTGCTGACGCCATGCCCCCACCTGAGAAACTGGTTAAAAAAATCCAGAAGATGCCAAAACAGGTACGTGCTACTGGCTGAGGTCCTCCTTGTGCACTAAGGACTTCTAGGGGCAGGGGGTATGAAAGACCCCTTCCTGTGTGTTCATTTGGCCCTTGACCAGCCTTGTCCTGCTCTAGTTTTGCAATGCATTTGTCACTAGTGCGTTCTCAGGAAACACATCAGAAGGCCCTCTTTGGCCCTGTTTCTAGCGGGAATGTACCTGCTGGGCCTTTCAGGGACAGGGCATGGGCACTTTCTGTTTAGCTCAGTGATCATTTAGCTCCTTTTATCACATCAAAAACGTGATTGTCAGACCTGCCAGTATTAGCTGAAGGGCATAAGAGTGCTGACAGGCAGGCTTAAGGCAAGGGGCAAAAGAGATAGTGAGAAATGACCTTCGTGCCCTGGAAAACAACAGATGCCAGTAATAACCTTTGCTGTTTCTTTTCTGTGGCCCTCCAGGTGGAATATCACTTCAGAGTAATGGGGGAAGGGATTCTTGTCTTTCCTCCAATCTGAGCCCCTGGGAAGATCTTCCTTTCCTATGTATTTTGCTGACAAGACAAGCAAGGCAACTGAAGCCAGAAGAGCACCTTTGGAGAAGTCATGTGAAGAAACCACAGTATTTCCTCTGGAGCCATTTTCCAGAAGTATCCGTAAGAGGCAAGGAACCCTGAGGAAAATGGGGCTTGTGGTCCAAGTGAAGTCCCACTGTTACTAAAGGCCCGTAGTTGGGCTTTCGGCTGTTGGGGAAGCTCAAGTGAATGCTGATGCTGAGAGTAACAGCTGAGGTCATAAGGGATGTTCAGGCTCATTTGTTCTGACCTGCCAAACCTCATAGTAGGATTGCATTAAAGGTATCCTGCTCTGCCAATGGTAATTTCTTCCCCTCATTTGCAATGCTATGGGAGATGTCCGATGGAGATAGAGGGGCAGGTAGTCAGCCTGGCCACTCCCCTCCCAAGGGCAGTGGGCCTGAGAAGGAGAAAATTGGGTTTATGGAAACAGAGGGGATTTGTAGCCCAAGAGACAAAGCACAGCACAGAGTGGGGGCTGTCCTCGGCATCCCAGCCACAGATGTAGAGGGACAAGTGCTGAATGTGAGTTGCAGGGAGGAGGCTGTTTAACCAGCTGCCATGCAGCAGGGACTTCAGTGAGAGCTATGTTTCCTACAAAATGCTGAATCTCTGGTTGTGATCAATTCCCCAAAGATTTCTTGGTGCTGGTGTTTGGAATCAGAGGTGTAAAAGGGAAGGGAAAAGCAGGATCTGATGTGGAAGAGAAACAGCAGAGAGGGCTCCATCTGGGACCCCTCATGAACATCCCTCTGAATCGGCTCCTTCCTGCTGAAAGGGCACAAGACAGGACAGAAATGCAGTGACTCCCTTGCAGGAGTCTAGCAGGAGGCTAAAAGCTGACTGTAAAACTGT
The DNA here is from genome assembly GCF_040807025.1 of Struthio camelus. Classification (NCBI taxonomy): domain Eukaryota; kingdom Metazoa; phylum Chordata; class Aves; order Struthioniformes; family Struthionidae; genus Struthio; species Struthio camelus. The sequence goes on along the minus strand of NC_090973.1, from coordinate 4,392,106 downwards.
GACTTCACAACAGGCCCAGATCAGAGACCGAAGGTCATCTCTCCTGCACCTTGCACACAGACTTTGCTTTTATGTTCTCTGTCCCCTCAGCAGCAGCTCACAGCACAAACATCTCAAACCTCCCCAGTGTGTGTTTCCTTACCCAAACACACTCACGCATCAGGCTGCCCTGTCCAGTCCAGCTGCAGCACCTTGCAGCTCCCCGTCCCTGCACAGAGCAAGAGGACCTGCTCCTGCAACCCCACAAGCTGCTTTGGTCCTCTTGCCAGCTGTTGCTGCTGCTGAACCCTACTCTCCCGTCAGGTCTCAGCTGCAGCTGTGACCCAGGGCATGCTGCTCTGTCTCCAGTCTCAGCCTCTCTCCAGGCAACAAGTCAGGCCAAGGATCGAGCACCGACTGGACTGAGAGGGCTGTCCTCTCCCCCGAGGTTGTGCTTGGGGTGGAGGAAGGCCTGACCCTGCCACAGAGGTCTCTGGCAGAGCTGTCTGTGCATCAGGCAGATGGCAGAATCTCTCCCATGTCCCCACGCACTTGCTGGGGCGAGGACTGAGATGGCCTCTTTCACTGCCCCGTGGGACTGCACCCTCCCTTCTCCCCATTCAGGAACGAGATGTGCAGACAGGACCACCCAGTGTGGACACCTGCTGTTCCCTCTTCAGTCCTTTCCATCAAGGATGGGGAGGGCACAGCTCAGCTCAGCTCAGGGTCAAGAGGACTTATGTGCATCCTCCGTGCTGCTCTCCAGCTTCTCTGGCCATCCCACATGGTCCAGAAAGGACGCCCCACAGCAACACGCATGTGCCAGCCACCAGCAGATCTGCTGTCCCAGAGCTGGCTCCCCAGGGATGTACCTCCAGAGAAGCCTGGCTTTTGTTGTGACTGAACACAAATGGGAGGAGGGGTGAGAGGAAGGGGCTGTCCATGCAAACAAGGTGATTGTCTTGCCAGCTTTGAGAATGAGCTTGAAAATGCTAGTCTGTAGGGACAGTGACTGCAGGACAGTCACTACCCCAAAAGACTCCTTCCAGGTGGGTCTTGAGCCAGAAACAGGATCATCTTTGATAAGGATGGGGTTTGAGCCCCTGTGCACAGTGCAGAATAGATTAGCAGTGCATCGCTGTAACCTCTTGGCCACCTCTTCGCCATGCTGTTGTTGTTCATCTGTGGCTGTTCATGTTTCCCTCTCTTCTCTTCTTTGGAGGATGACACAGGACAGAATGGACAGCATTCACTAAGCCCTGATTTATTGTATTTTAGCCATAGTAAAGTGTATGTGTCTCGGGCTTGGTGCTGATCCTTACACTGTCAATCCCCCTTCCTATTCCGTCCCAGCATAAAACCCCTCAGTAAGACCAACCTCTGCACACACAGAGGTGTGAATGGGAAGGTCAGTGGCACCAGCCCCACCAGCAAGGACCCCTCTGTTCACAGCAGCCCTGGTTCAGGAGACAGGTCCTTCCCTGAGCAATTCACCAGCCTGAGCCAGAGCCACGGGGTTACCACAGGTTACCATGGGTGCTAGTGCATGGGGACCATGAGCAAAAGCCAGGATGCCGGGCAGCACAGTCCTCCAGGCACCCCACCAAGGGGCACCGTCCCTGGGTGGGCTCGAACCACCAACCTTTCGGTTAACAGCTGAACGCGCTGCCCTGCTGCGCCACAGAGACCCCACCACTGGCATCAGGACAGTCCCCAGTGCTGCTGGAGTGGGAATGTCCCTGAGGCCAGGCACGTCCCCAGCCCCAGGGAAGGGGAAGAGGATGCTGCCCTTCACCCACCACCAGGTGCTGGTGGCCAGAGCAGAGCAGGGGGAGGCCTGGTGACCAGGTGAGGGGCTGTGGGCAGCTCCCTGCCCAGGATCACCTCTACCTGCTCCCGTGGCCCCTCCACTGCACACCCTGGGGAGGGAGGGATTGGAGCTGTGGGCACCTCACCTGGGGAGGACATTTCCCTCAGCGTGTTCACTCCTGCTGTTGGTGTCAGGGACAGATGTGCTGCACACAGGAGTGCTGCACAGGGTGGCAGAGGAGACTCGGGGAAGGGATTTGTTCCTCTCCATTGACCTTCCCTGGGAGGGCCAGAGCGTGGGAGCAATGCCTGCAGCGAGTCTTCTCCTGCCCCCATCGACTGCAGAGATGTTGGAGGGGCAGTGTCCCATGGTGCAGCCCTGGTCCAGGACTAGTCCCCGCTGAGAGGCAATCTCCACTTCCCCCATCCCAGCCTGTGGCCCAGTAAGAGGGTTTGAATGCTGTTTTCTGCTGAGGATCTCAGAGCAGCAGGGGGTAACAGGGCTGTGCTTGTCAAGGGCACATTTTGGGACGAGTGTATGTCCCACCCCTCAGCAGGTTGTAAGGGGATGTAGCTCAGTGGAAGAGCGCCTGCTTTGCATGCAGGAGGTCCTGGGTTCGATCCCCAGCATCTCCAGGGGTGTTTTATGTCCTGACTCTCCATCCCCTTGGTCCTCTCCAGAAAGTGTAGGCTTACAGTAGTAGCAAGCCAGCACCTTGGAAAACCTGCTCAGCTGAAATGACATCTCTGGGCAAGGGGAGAGGGAGATAAAACTGATGCTGTTGGGACATGGATTTTTGTGTCACTAACTATTGCAACAAGCTGAGCGGCCAGCAGTAGGCAAACAGGCAGGAGCTGAGAGGTCATCCAGTGCATCAAAATGCCCTCTGAGGAGAGGGCTACATCCCCTTTTCTTTCACAGCAGCTGATTGGCCAGCAGCAGGTGGGCAGCCATGTGAGGTCATCAAGGGTACAGCAAAGCCCATGAGGAAGACATAAGAGGCTGGAGGGAGGAAGGAGGGAGAAGCAGGTAACATGACAGTACTGGCCTAGTGATTGTGAGATCACCTCTATGACTGCAGCTGATTGGGCACTGTGAGGTCCTCAGGGGCAGGAGAAAGCCCCCAGGAGAGAGGGCAGAGGCAGAGGCAGGCAAACTGGCCTGGCTGGGAGCTTGTTTGTGAGGTCACTTTTATTGCAGCAATCTGATTGGGTGGCAGGCAGGCAGGTGCTGTGAGGTCATGAGGCAGATGAGAAAACCTTCCCCATGGAGAAGAGAGCTCAGGGGAAGGGGAGAGGGAGAGGTGAGTGAGAGGATGTGTCTAGGGTGCTGATTGTGAGGTCAATTCCTTACATCAGCCGGACTGGCCATTAGCATGTAGGTCAGCAGGAAGGCATTGTGAGGTCATCAAGAGCATCAGAAAACTGCCACCAGCAGAAAGGAGAGCTAAGGGGGAGGCAGGTAAAGGGGGGAAACAATGGGATGATGATGCAAACATCTTTTGCACTGTGGCAAGATCTTTGGAACTGAAGTTGTAACTGTGATACAAAGATGACATTCCCATTTGTTTAATACAGTCCTTTATCAATAGAAATGGATCATGCATGCTCTGGAGTGGGCATGTAGGACCACAGGCCAGCTGGATAATAAGGATTTACTGGAACAACCCCATTCAGGGACTCTCACCTGCTCCACCTGAAGATGCTGTTGCAAGGACACCTGTGGCAGAGACTACCCTCAAAAGCCAGAGAGCAGCCAACTCTCCTGTTTATAAGATTTGGATTCCCCACATGAGCATTCCCTAAGCAAAAGTTCCCAATGGATTAGGTTTCTTTTATATATCTATATATGTTTTTATATATATATATATATTATATATATATATATATATATATATGTATATGTTTATAAACACTCTGTCCATGAATGTCTGTGAAGCAAACAGATCATTTGGATGCATCATGTTCTGGTTATGGACCTAGGTGCTCATGCTGTGCCCCTCAGCTCCTGCTATGGGCTCTGTGTGGAGCTTTAGAGCCAGCACGCTGTTTCCTACAGCCAAGGTGAGAGATCTGGCTGCAGGTCTGATCTTGGTGCTGGCAAATGTCTCCTGAGGATGCCAAAGACATCATCCTGGAGAGGGAGCAGGGGTATGTCTTCATTCTGTCACTCTTGGCCCATCTCTGGCCCATGTCCATGTGTGTCTGTGTGGTGATGTTTTTGCAGCTGAGCAGAGGGGTCCCTGTGCCAGCCCTCAGGGAGAGCGTGTCCTTTGGGTGAGGGCTGAGCCTGGCTCCACATCTCCCCATAGGGTAGGAGAGGGGCAGTGCCAGCCCTGGGGCTTGCTGAGCAGGTGGTCACCCCATGGCCGAGGGGCCATGGGATTGATCAGAGCAGGCACTGCTCTTCTGAACCCTGGCTGTTGGAAGCCCGTGTGAGAAAAGCATTCACAGAGCGAGACCCCACGGAGGTGGGTAACGCACATGGACACTGCAAACACAACCCTTGTTCCTGCTGGGGCTCAGGCTCCAGCCCCGCATCTCCCACAGGGAGATGGGCCAGGGCTAGGGAGGGAGGGGGCTGCCTCAGGGCAGGGGGCTGCCAGCAGGGAGGCTCCAGGTCGCAGAGCTGAAGGTGGTGTCTGAGGCCTGGCTGCCCCCAGAGCCTTCAAGGTCACCCTAGCCCTGCCCCACTGCTTCAGGGATTTGTTGGTGACACCATCGTTGTCACCATCAGCAGCACTGGTGCTTTTCCCTCATGCCTACACTGGGAATCCAGTCCCCTCCCATAATCACTTCCCACTTCTGCACACATGGCCCAGCCCTCCTGCAAGGTCCCCAGCACCAGTGCTCCATCCTGGATAGGAGCCGGGATGTCCACAGCTCTGGGACGTGCTGCTGCCCGTGGAGGGTCAGCACAGGGCCTGGCACTGGAGGAGCTCCCAGTGGGGCATGGGAAAACGCTGCTGCGGGAGAGGGTGCTGGTAACAGCCATGGGCTCCCTCCTCTCCTCGAGGGCAGGATCCTGCTGTTTGCAGTGCTGCCGAGCCCTGGCTGTTCCTAGCGGGGAGCCTGGCTTTGCCCTGTCCCAGCTGGAGGAAGAAGGGGCCTCACACAGCCCTCACTGCTGGGCTGTGGCTTGGCTGCTGGGGGAGAGGAGAGCTGCCCCTCTCCTGGGACCCAGAGCTGAAACCCTCCTGCGAAGCAGTCAGCGCTGGGCAGAACTGGGGCTGGTGGAGTTACCCTTTGCCTTCTCGAGAGAGGCACCAGACCCTGGGCACACAGGTCTGATTTTGTCTGGTGGCCTGACAGTGCCGGCTGCAGGGGAGAGGCGAGCTGTGCTCAGGCAGCTGGGCAGGGAGAGCTGGCGGCAGCTGCACGGCCCCATGCTTGCCTGGGGCTGGGAAGGCTGAAACCAGTAACTTGAGTGGAGGATGGATGCATAAGTAGTGGGAGGAGGGGATGATGAAGGAAAGAAAAAAATGCAAAGGAAAAAATAGGGTACATAAATAATTTCAGTGTAGGAAAAGAAAATTAAAGCAGGAAAAAATGCTACTCTCAAAAACTGCCAGTTTAGTCACAGAATCTCAACATTTTTTAATGTTAAAAATTTTTTAGATATTAACATAGATCCTATAGATACAGACACAGATCCAGACACAGAGGCATTTGGTGACTCTTCCCCATTGCAGGAGATCTCTCTGAGTAGATCAGGTGTCAGCTCAGTGCAGGAAAGGAAATGAGCCAGGACAAAGGTGGAGTGTGTTTTTGTATGCTCGGCCTTGGCCCCACTGCCCATCAGTGTGTGGTATGGGGAACCCCTCAGGAAGGGCCAGCGGGATGCGGAGATCAGAGACCTGCCCCCATCTGGAGGAGGGAGGGCAGTTTGGGTGCCAGATGCTGCACAACCACCGAACCCTCCTCCCCACTTGGCTCCTGTGTGAGAGGGTCTCGCCTGTGGGCAGTGGGGCTCAGCCCATTAAAATCCCGGCCTAGGAACAGGGATCCTGTCTCAGCGCCCATCGGCACCAGCTTTAGGGATGGACATGAAATGTTTTCTGCCATCGAAATACGCCCTTATGAGCAGCCTCGGGGATGGGCCCGTCCCGAGGCTGGGGGCTGATCCATGACTTTGGGCTGGAGCCCGTGTGTTGGGGTGATCCCTTCTCCAGTCCCCTGCCCTCTTCCTCTTCTGCCTCCTGCCCTGCTGAAGGAAACGTCCCTTCCCACCGCTGCCTGCTCCTGTCCCCTGCACCCTGCACACAGATATTCCCCTGCACAGACCCAACCTGGCACCCCAGGCGAGGCAGCTCCTTCTCCTGCCCCCGCAGCCCAGCAGCAGGAGGGCAGAGGGGTGGGGGTGGACTGGGGGGTCCCGGAGCTGCCCAGGGCCCTGGTGCTGCCTGCTGGGAAGGAGCCATCTCTGGGCTGTGCCAGGAGTGCTCGGGGGTCCATGAGGGCTGCGGGAACCAGGAGCAGCCCCTGGAAACAGGAGTCCCTGCAGAGCCAGAGGAGGGGAAATCCCAGCCCCGGGCACCCAAACAACCTGCTCTGTGCCATGTGCTGGGGCAGCGGGAAGCAGAGCTGCCTCCCAACTGCTGTGGGGAGGGGATCCCTGGGCAATGAGCCCTCTGGGGCTGGCTGGGGTGTTCAGGGCCCTGCTGTCACCTCCAGGCTCACTCCTGTGGGGCGGCAAAGCAGGGCTAACCCTGTCACTGCAGCTCTGTGGTGGCCACCATGCCTTGGGTCAGGGAGGCCCAGGCACAGCCCCTGGGAAAAGAGCAAGCAGGGGCACTCCCAGGGTGAGGAGTCTGGACCTCCCTGCCCAGAGGGGCATTACGGGACCCTGCATTACAGGACCCTGCGGAGAGACCCACTTTGGCTGGAAACTCTTGCGTGTGGTTGCAGGATGGAAATGTCTCTGCCAGCAGGAATATCCTCCAGCTGGACTGCTCACTATTCCCACCCTCCAGGGACCATGGGCGCTTGCAGGCGCACATCCTGTCTCAGAGCCTGCTGCTCTCAAGACGTGCCCCTTCCCTGCTGCAGTTTCTTGGTGCTTTGCTCTCCCTGATCAGTCTCGAGGAGACACCCCAACACGTGGGGAGGGAAGCACCAGCTCTGGAGCAAACTCCCAAATGGTTTTAATAAGAACAAATACCAATGCATGGCGTAAAAGTAGAGACATGAAAATAGAAAAAAATGCTCTAACAGAAAAAATTTTGACACCAGTGGGAGAAGGGAGACTGGTGTCTGGCACTCAGGGCTCTCCCAGCTGCACAGACCTCTCTTCCGTCCCAGGAGCTCCCAACCACATGGCAGAGGTGGGCTCCCCTGGCCCCAGGCTCGGGGACCTTTTGGCACCAGGGTCCAGTCTCACAGCCTTGGTGTCCTCATGGGGATGTGCCAGAGATGCCTCTTCAGCATCATCGTACCCCGTGTCCACGGGGGGCAGGGATAGGGCAGCTCTCTTGGCTCCAGGGGCTCTGTCACTTTTGCGAGAGTGCAGGCTCTCCCCTGGAAGCAGCAAGGTCGGTGTGTTGCAGTTGGCCCCATGCGTGTGCCCCTCCTGGGCTGTAAATCCCCTTCCTCCCCCTCCTCTCATTTCCCTGAGATTTTCAGCCTGTTATCTCCCCCCAGTTTCCCCACTAGGAAAACTCCTGGGGCAGGTTCCCTCCCCATCCCGGCAGGTCGAGCTCTCAGAGTGCAGCGACTCTTCGGGCTCCACGAACGGCACCCCAGGCCCCAGCCCCACTGTGTTTCCCCCTCACCTCTCTGGGCCTCCCCAGGTCCGACTCCCTCCTCCGCTTCCCTGGGTGCTTCCCAATCTCCCTGCCCAGGAACAAGATCCTCCCCAGGGTCAGAGACTTCCCTGGCATCATCATAGCCGTCTGCTGGGTCACCTCTGGGCAGAACAGGGACATCTGAAAGAAGAGGGGAGCAGGTGGCAATGAGAAGAGCCCTCCCGCAGAGCAGAGGAAGCAAGGGCGTGCAGGAACGAGGAGGGGCTGAGCTGCTGGTGTTGGTGGGGTCACAGGAGATCCAGCATCCTGCCCACCTCCCCTGGGGTCGCAGGAGCGTGTGTGTGACAGCAGGGACCCCTCTCACCCAGCCGCAGGGTCGGCAGTGCCAGGCTCTGCACCAGAGCTGGCTGTGGAGACTCCCTGTGTGCTTGGGGAGATGCCGGTGCCTTGCGGCTCGGCTCCTTGGGGCGAGCTTGGGGCCTGCTGGAGGCAGGGACAGGTCAAGCCCAGGAAGTCCCCCTGTGACCCCGTAGGGCACAGGGCTGCGGGCACCCAGCTCAGATGGGCACGTCTGACCCTCGCCCGCTCTGTACGGCTCTGGAGACGCTCCCGAGGGCGATTCCTCCCCACCCCGATGGTGACATTCAGTGACGCTGCTGCTGGTCACACAGCTACAGGGAGGAGAGACCGACCTTTCCTCTGTCTCCCCCTCCATTACCTGGTGCTGACCCAGGACCATCCTCCTCCTCACTGTCCCTAGGCTCGGGTTGCAGCTTGGTCAGGGACCTCTCTGAAGAGGAGCCTGGCAAGAGGAGCAGCAGGTGTTATCAGAGTGAGCCCTGATGACCCTGCTCATGGCCAGTGCTGCTGGGGATGGGCACCCACACAGCAGGGACTGCACGGGGAGGAGGGCTCAGGGACTCCTCCTGCTCCCATGGGACAACCTCATCTCAAAGGGCCTTTCCAAGCTGCCTGGGGACAGCCCCCTCCCTCACCCACCAGGCACAACCTCGGGGTGCAGTGGGGCAGGCAGGGAGGCGCTGTGCCCTGGGCTGGGACAGGCAGAGCTGGTGGGGAGGCAGCTCCTCTCCTGAGCCCAGCACTGCGCTGCTCTCCCCTCAGACCCCCATGGCCCAGCGCTGCGGGGACCACTGGCCTGGGGGCTGCCAAGGTCCTGCCCTGGGTCAAGGCCAGGGGAAAGGGCCCTGCAGACGTGCTCCCTCCCACGAGGGACCCACACCGACCTGAGTGACTGAACTGCGCCTCCTTCTCCCACGCCCAGCTGTAGTCGATCTCCTGGTACACGGCCTCAGAGAAGGGCTCCAGGGACCTCCTGGAGCCTGAGACAGAGGCAGGGTTGGCACAGAGACATGGGGACAGGAGATCAGACCCCGACGCGGTCACCCAGCCCTTCCCCCTGGGCTAGCCCAGGACTGACCTCACAGCCCAACCCCACTGCTCTGTCTAGGCACCACAGCCACGTCCCCAATGACAACAGCATCCCTGGGGAGATGGCCTGGGGCAATGTCACCCTCATGCTATCTCTTCAGAGACAGCCCCATGCCCCTTTTGGCCCAGGGTCTGGTCCCTGGTCTGACCCTGGAGCAACTCCTAAGTCTCCTCTCCCCAGGGAGCTCCCCTCTCTCTGCCAGACGGGCCCATAGCATGGCCCCTGCCCCACCACGGGTGGGCAAGGCTGGATGGAGGGAGCAGCCCAAGGACTGGACACCCACACCGAGAGATCCCCCCTGCCCTGCGCTCCTCCCGGCACCACTCCTGCCCCACAGCCTCCCCTCCAGCACTGCCCAGAGCATGGACAGCAGCATCCTCAGATGTCTTTTGCTGCTCCCATCTCCCCCAGCCCCTTGCTGCAATTTATCTCCTCACTCATCACCATCTCCTCCCAGGTTTGGGCTCTCTCCTCTCCTGGTTGCTGGTGTCCCACAGCCAGACAGTGAAGGGACAGGGAATAGGACAGGAGGCAGCACCCCTACCCCAGCTCCATTTGTGCCCCTCATGGACAACCTACAGCACCCGTGGGGCTGCCAAGAGGCATCGTCCACCCTGGGACCAATGAGGAAGGACCCACCTCTGCGCTGAGCCCTGGCACTTTGCACTTGCCCCACCAGGAGGGCCAGGAGCAGGCAGAGCAGGGCCCCCAGGATGATGCAGATGACAACAGGCACCGAGACTCTCCCGCTCTCCCTCGCACGGACCTGGGTAGCATCTGCATGGGCAAGGACATGGACGAGGCAGCCTCTGGCCTGGGGGAGGTAGGGGCCCAGGGACACCCCACTCCTGACCCTCCCACACATGGCAGCATGGGGAAGGGGCACAGGGGTGGGTCAGGGGCAGCTCCACACTGCCGGGTGAATCACAGCCCTCCCCAAAGCCACCCACTCCCACCCCAGAGCCTCTTCTCTGTGGCTTCGCACCCCAGCACAGAGCCCCTTCCCTCGGGCTGCAGGTCACAGCCTGGCCCTCGGGAGATCAACCCCCAGGGAACAGGGGAGGTTACCTGCTCGGAGGGGTGATGTTGTCATCATCCTGGGTGCTGCTGCAGAGCAGAGAGAGAGAGAGAGAGAGAAAGATGCATTTGCATGTGTGTGTGTGTGTGCGTGTGTGTGTGCGTGTGTGTGTGTGTGTCTGCAGATGTTCCCTACAAGTCCCATCTGAACTGTCCTTCTCTGGGTCCCCGGGAGAGGCCCAGGGCCCTCTACTCTGGGCCATGGGGACAACAGCACCAGCAGCCCAGGGGATGCGCCTGGGGGACGGGATGCAGGAGTCCCATGGCCAGAGGCCTGACGACACCTGGCCCCACAACAGCTGCTCCCACAACAGCTGCTCCCCACCTGCCACCAGACACCTGACCTCCCCAGGGACATTCTTCCTCTGACGAGCTCTGGGGCCTTGTGAGGACCCAATTGGGGAAACATGTCCCAAAATGAGGGGATGAAGTGCTGCCACTCACCAGAGCAATTCACAGAAGCATCTTCCTTGTGCTGGCAGGTATCACTGTCCCCAGGCCGGGCCCAGCAGTCCCAGAGAGATAGCTCTGTCCCTCTGCACTCCACCTGCTTCAGCCAGATGGAACCCGTCCCCTCCCCAAACACAGCCTCCCCCACGACAGACATGGCAGGGCCACAGCCCAATTGCCTGCATGCAACCTCGGCGTCCTTCATGTCCCACGAGTCATCGCATACTGTCCCCCAGGAGCCATGGTGCCAAACCTCCACTCTGCCCGAGCACCGGTCCTCTCCTCCCACGGCACGAATCTTCTCCATCTCTGGAAAAGGTAGAAACCCCCACATCACTGGGGCAGCTGGGAGAGCCTGGCCAGGGAAGAAGGACACACGGAGGAGCAGTACCTGTGCAGCTCGTAGAGTTGGGGCACTTGGCCACTGGGGCTGAGGAGGTTTCTGGTCGTCTCCCTGCAGAAGGAAATACTGTGCTGAAGGGGCTGCTTCATGGGGGTCATGCAGATGGGAGCAGGACTGACCTGTGCGTGAACCTCCCAGTGCCTCCTTGGTCATGGACACAGCTGAAACTCCCAGTAATGCAGTGTATAACAGCGCTGCATTCCAGGGCTGCCCTTGACTGTTCACCCTTCAAGGACTAATGACTAGCAATGGAACAGACGGATGTTGCCAGAGGGGAGGCTTGTCTGAGCTCCGGTGCCAGCAGTGCCCTGGCCAGGGCCTGTTTCCTACAGAACCCTCAGCCTCCAGGACTGGTTGCACTCTCTCCCTTCCCATTCCCTCAGCAAACCACAGCCATGAGTGGGATGCTCTGCATGGACTTCCCAAGCTAATAGGTGGTTGTCTGGGCCCTCTCTACGGGCAACAGAGAGCAACAGGCACCTCCGGAAGTGTCCAAGGTAAGGTGGAAGAGGCACTGCCTGGAGGTGCCTCTGCCTCTCCTTGGGCTATGCAGGGAGCTCAGGACAGCTATTGCTGATGGATGTGTGTCACTCTGAGAGCTGATGTTGTGTTTGTGTCACTGACAGCAGAACGGCCTGAAACGCAAAGTAAAAGCCACTCCAAGCTCTTTCTCTGCGTTGCACCTTGCTGAACAGGGAGCAAGACCTGGTGTGAGCCTTTGTGCCCAGGTAGCTCCAGCCTTACCATTGCAGGTGATGTGGGTCACTTCTCGTTGGTCATCACATGACTGTGGGTTCCAGGGAGCAGAGGGGCACTGCCAAAAGGAGCTGTTTGTCTTCCCACACTCAACACGATCCAGCCATGTGGGGCTAGACACCCTGCCACTTGGAACATTTATTTCAATGGACCCTCCATCTCCACAGCCCAGCTCTTTGCACACCAGGGACACGGTGTCAGGAGTCATCGAGTTGGAACAAACACTGCCCCATGTCCCGTTGTAGAAAACCTGCAGGCGCCCAGAGCAGCCATCGCTGTTCTCCAGCCTCAGGGCCATGAACTCTGGAAGGAAAGGCACAAAGTTGGAGGGAACAAGCTGGTCCGGGGGTGAGGAGAGAGAAACCTAAAGCACCCCTGACAATGCCCCAGGTTATTCTGCAGCATCCATGGGCAGGAAGGGTTACTCCAAGAAGCAGGGACCCTTCTGGCTACCTCAGGGCTCAGAGAGGCAGAGGGCACTGCTGGCAAGTCACCCTTTCACCCAGGGAGCAGAGAGAAGTCCCTGAGGTGCAGCAGTGCCCTCCCCTCTAACCCTTGCGGACGGCTGGGCTCTCCCTATAACCCTCACGAGGTCCAATGGGGACAGTGCACAGGTGTCCCCAGGACGGGGGCAGGAAGGGGGCTCGGGGCAGCCAGGGGCAGTCTCGGCCATGCCCTGCTCTCCCCTCATCCCTACCTCCCCGGGCACCAGGCTCCCATCACCACTCCCAGCACAGACCTGAGCAGACGACTCCTGCGTGCTCTTTGTGCCTGCAGTTGTGCTGCCCCCAGCCCCCGTGAGGGCAGACCCAGAGAGCAGCTTCACCCCCGGAGCAGTTCACGTCGTCCAGCCAGATCTGCCCAGAGCCTCCCCCGAAACGAGCAGAGCCGGTCGCCTGCACAGCCACCCCACAGCCCAGCTGACGGCAAACGACGGTGGCGTCGGACAGGTCCCAGGAGTCATCGCAGACGGTCCCCCAGGTGCCCTGGTAGTAGATCTCCACTCTTCCAGCACAGCACCCTGTCCCATTCACCAGCCGGACCCGCCGGCTCCCTGCAGCCAGGAGAAACCCCATTCATCAGGCCTTGCGGCACGGGGCAGTGCAGTGCTTCGGGAACTGTCAGAGCGACTCACCCGAGCAAACCACCCCCACATCCTCAGCAATTCCTGCTAGCGCTGCCTCAGGCAGCGAGGTGTTGCAGAGGGTCAGGCGAGTCTCCTTCCCTGCACACTGGACCCTTCTCAGCCCCACAGGGCCCCTCCCTCGCTCCGGCTTTGGTGGGTTGTAGGCCTGCTCTGCCTCTCCGCACTGGAGCTGCCGGCACACCACGCTGGCATCGTTCATGTCCCACTGGTCATCCAGGACTCTGCTCCACGTCCCATGCAGGGGCATCTCCACTCGCCCATCACACCGGCTCCCTCCATCCATCAGCCGCAGGGAGCCAGAGGGCCCTGCCCAGAGAGAGAGGGGGAATGCCCTGGACTCTCTGTGACACCGAGGAGCCCTGCACCCTGCCATGTGTCTCCCATTCCTGATGCCTTTGGACACCCTGGAGCTCACCCATCCGTATCCAGCTCACAGTGAGGAGCTCAAGGATGGCAGTTTTCCAAGGGATTTGTTGTCTTTTTTCACTCTAATCATGCACAGGATGAACACGAGCCTTGCTCTGTCTCCACACTGGGACTAGCCCCTGCTGTGACACCCAGGGGAGAGCCCACACGTCTCTGCCCCTCTGCATCCTCATGGATCGGGGACTGGGAGCTGGTGTCCTCAGCCGGAAGCAGGAGGAGGGGGTCTTTCTGACAAAACAGCATGAGTTTGGAACGCATACTGACAAGAAGCGAGGGCACATCCCAGCCCTGCTGTGCAGCTCAGCCTCAGGCACTGCTCCTGCTGGATGCACCCAGGGCAGCCCCTGCGGGCAGTGGGATTGAGGTCTGCAGCACTCTCTGCAGGTCTAGGAAGGGGCTGTTTGCTAGAAGGAGGGAACTGTGTCCTGCAGCCTCATCCTGTGCCTGTGCTGCAGGAGGAGAGTAGAGGAGCCCAGGCCTCATGCTCGCCCCCGGTACTTGAACTGTCTGCCCTGGGGAGGCAGAGATGCCTCTTTTGTGCTCACTCCTCCTTTCTCACCAGGTAAAATGGTCTGCCTGCTGGCAAAGCCCTTTGAACCCCTCCACTGGAAGCCAGGGCTTCTCCAGGAAGAAATTCAGTTTGTCATTGCTTTGAGTTGCTGTGTCACACACAAGGGGCAGGTTTAGTTAATCCTGCATTTTCCCTGAACTCACCTGAGCAAACAACACCAGCATCATTGTCATGTGAGCATGGGAAGGCCCCCAGGGCAGTCACAGGGCACTGTCCCAAATGGGATTCGGTCCCGTCACAGTGGAAGGTGTCTCTCCAGACAGGGCCGGTTCCTCTCCCAAAATGCCCTCCTCCAGGAACGGACTCAGCAAACCCACAACTGAGCTGATGACAGAGAACGTGCGCATCGGGGATGTCCCAGCGAGAGTCACAGAGGGTTCCCCAGGTCCCCAGCACCTGGATCTCCACCCGCCCCGAACACGCCGTGCTGCCATTCACCAGCCTGAATCCTGTGTATTCTGGGGAAAGAGGAGAAAAAGTGAGGAGGGCTTTGTGCTCTTGCACCCTCAGGTGTTCAAGGAGACGCCAAAGGGATAGCAGCCCTTTCTCCTCCTTCCACATCATTTCAAGATTGCAGACAATGACTCCACCCCTCCTGGACTCACACCACGCTGAGCACAGTGGCTTCCCTGCTCCCCTACCCTACAGCGCACGGCTCACGGGAGGCATTTCACACCTCCTCCCTGAATGCTCACGTGTGCAGGTGACACCAGCATCATTCGCATGGCTGCAGGTCTGGTTGCTGAGGGACATCCTGGGGCAGGAGGGGAGGAGGGATTCATTCCCCACACACTGCAGCTCTTTGTCCCAGATGGGACCGACCCCCTCTCCAAAGGGAGCTGCTCCAGGGACGGACAGGGCTGTGCCGCACTGCAGCTCCCTGCAGATAACGTTGGCAGCTTTGAGATCAAAGTGTGAGTCACAGACTGTTCTCCACTGGTCTCCATCTCTGATCTCCACACGTCCTGAGCAGGGGCTGTCTCCTCCAACCAGCTGGACAAATCCTGGAAAAACCCACCGATGACAGGGAGTTCACAGAGGCTTCTGGCAGTTATATACCTGCATCCCACATGATTTCCAAGGCAGCCACATCCAAAATGCTCCACAAACATCCCAGCAGCAGCTGTCAGTGGGTGTTGATGACACAAACCCCTCAGGGCCCCCTGCACCTCCTCTCACCCCCAACACAGCACCCAGGACTGGTGACTACCCCAGACCTCACAGCCACAGGTGCTGCTCAGGGAAATGCTGCTGCCCCAGACGCCCAGCCCTGCCCAGCACAGGCCCTGGGCACTGCAGCGCCTGGTCCAGGAAAATGGGCCCAGGCACTCACGGCTGCTGCAGCCTGCTCAGCCTCTGGGGAGCTCAGGGCCAGGCTGAGGAATCACCTTGGAGCAGCCCAAAATGCAACCTGTTCCCGGGGGTGTCCTGGGGTGTTGGGGTGTCTGTGCAGGGAGACATGTCCCAGGCACAGAAATGGTGCAGCTGTAACCGGGTCAGTGTCTGGGCCAGCTGCCCCCTCTGACGCATGCCCGGGGAGGGGTGTGGGGCTGTGACAACCTTGGGGACCCTGCAAGGCTGGCCTGAGCATGTGGTGACATGGGAGGGAGCAGCCGACAGCCCTGCAGCCGCCAAGCCCCGAGCCTGCATGGGACCAGTCCTCGTGGGGCAGCCCTGGGCATGGGGTGCGAGGTGCTGCATGCCACCCTGCTCCTCTGCCCCAGGCCCTGCTCTTCTCCCCTCTGAAAAGCCCTTTGGTTCAACCGAGGGACTTGCATTGGTGAGGGGAATGACCCAAGCGGCCCTGGCCTTCTCCTGTCGTTCCCTGGGGTGCCAAGGAAGTTGTCCCTGGTGTCTGGGGCATGGGCACCCCCAGCACTGCCAGCCAGGTCCTGGCAGAACAGGAGGAGATCGATGGAGACCAAGAGAGGCCCCCTCACACAGGGATGGGGGATTCATCTCCCATCTTGAAGCACCACCTGAGGGTGGGCTGAGCCCCCCAGGACCTTCACGAGGTCTGTGCAGCACTGCAGTAGGATCACCTGGGGCTTTCCCCAGGGACATCAGCAGCAACAGTCCCAGCTTGGCAGCCAGAATAGCCATGTCAGGGCCTCCTCTGGTACCCATGCGTTTCTCCTTCAGGGCACAGCCTGGTTAGTCCCCTGATCCCAGGCCCAACCCCAAAAGTGAGGCAATGTCTGACTCCTTACCTGAACAAATCACTCCAGCGTCCCAAGCATGAATGCAGTTATGTTTACCCCAACCGGCATGACTACACTCAGACAGGGCAGTCTCGGTGCCTTGACAGTCAAGACGACTCAGCCAAATTGGGCCAGATCCTGGCCCAAAATATCCATACCGAGGGGCTTGGAGAGCAGATCCACAGCCCAGCTGCTTACAAACTACAGCAGCATCTTTCATGTCCCAGCCAAAGCCACACACTGTCCCCCACTGGCCCTCGTGTTTCACCTCCACTCTCCCAGCACAGCGCCTGCCTCCAGCCTCCAGCCTCACCTCCGCAGAACCTTCAAACACAGACATGGGTCCTGTTAGGAGAGCACCCAGCCCCAGCACTGTGGCTGTGCGACGTCCCCTGCGCAGGGTCGAGTCCCAGGCACTGGGGTGTGATCCCTCTCCCCTCTGGGCTGTCCTGGGGCAGTGTCGGGGTCCCTCCTCTCCCCACATGCTGCACTGGGCTGGGGGAAGCCCAGCTCTGGTCCTGCTGGGCCATTCCCACTCCAGAGCCTTTGGCACCTCCTCCCACCCCTCCACCTGGCCCATGCCCACCTGGACACTGTGTCAGGCTCTGCACAGAGCACCCACTCCTCCCCAGCCTGCTATCCCATGAACAGCCCTGAACCCCCAGCCTCCACACACACTGCTGCTCTTCCCAGAGCCCCCAGACCCCCTGCCCACTGTCTGCCCTAGGCACCACTCAACCTCACCCACCTCCCATAGGACTTTCCAGGTCCCCAGGGAGCACCAAGATGATGCCCATTATTCCTACCAGCCTCTATCCCCCCTTGCCCCGGGCATGAATCCAGCCCCTGACCTTGGCCAGGGAAGGACACCTCTCTGCTGGGCTGTGGGTGTAGGCACCCTGGTCCCCTTCTCTCTTGGGGGGAAAAAATTGCCCCTCCTCAGGTGAGGGTCACCCCAACCACAGGGCAGTGAACAGCACAGAAACCCTCCGAGGCACTCTGGGGCTTGGCTGTGCCCTAGGAATCACTGAGTGCTGCAGTCTACAGCTGACCCACTGCCAGCTCCAGGGACACAGCGCTGGGGGAACAAGGCATCCCAAAAGGGTGCCCAAGATCAGGTAGCTATAAACACACTTAGGCACCAGCTGCTGTAAGCACACGAGCCCTGGAAGCACAAATACCCTTCTCCCACCCAGAGAAGCACAAGGAAACACACAGGGTGGATGGACTTGAGCACCTTCCGCCCCTTGTCTCACTGCTTTGTGGGATGAAACCCCTTTTCCAGAGGGATCCCGATGACCCCACTGGTGCCCGTTGGTCCCAGGGCTGTGGGACAAGGAAGCAGGCACTTACCCCTGCAGGGCTGCACCCAGAGGAGCAGCCACAGCACCTGAGGGACGAGGAGTCCCTCTGCCTCCATCCGCAGCCTCCTGCCCTGACGGCACTGCCCTGCTGCACCCCACTCCCTGCCGCAGCTGCCGGCGACTCACAAGGGACAACAAAGACGGGAGGGAAATATATATCTGCAGGAGCTGGCCCAGCTGCAGGAGGAGCCAATCGAAGCAGCAGGCACCTTTTTAGACTTTATCTGGGGTTATCTCCCTTCTGACACAGCCCAGCCCTCCAATGAACTTCTCCAGTGCCATTCATGACCATATATGAGAGATGGCTCCGCTGCGGATGTCACGGTCGTTGCTCTGGGGCATCATCATAGGACTCACCCCAGTGGGACAGGGCAGCCTGTGGCAGGGAAATGGGTCTGTCACCCCTTGTACCCCAGTGTGGGGACTGGGAGCTTTGAGCATCTCATACGCTGTGTGTGCCCTAGCGCCCAAGGTGCGAGTGTCTGGCTGTCCCTGTGCCAAAGGGACCATGGAGCTGGGACTGCGCCTGGGACAGCTGTGTCAGGAAGGAAAGGAAACAGAAACAGCCCCTGACCCTGCTACAGCCCCGCTGTGCCAGGAGCAGCAGCAGTGAAAGGCCTCTTTGCCATGGCTAGAGACCCATCCCGTGAGCTCAGGTTCGTCAATCCCTTCCCGGACAGCCTGCGGTGGGTGCCTTGGCCAGGAGCAGGGAGCTGGGGCATTTCACTCCTCTGACAGCAGACAGGGAAGCCCAGGCGTTCAGACCCCCCCTGACTCTCTGGGAGTTCCCCCAAGGGCCCGTTATTCCCTTGCAGGGGCTGATCGGGAGATCAAAGCCTCGCCTGCAGGTGCACAAACCACAGCCCACGTGACCTCGACAGCCTGCGCCACGCTCTCCCTGCAGCAGCGCCCAAGCCAGGAAGATGGTGGTTTCTCTCTGGGCTCAGTGCCCCAAGCAGTGTCACTGCACGCAGCCACTGTGCCAGCTCCAGCCCCAAACCTGCTCCCAGGGATGGGGCTGCTCCTGCTGCCTTTGCAGATACAGGTGCTGGGCTCGGGTCCTGGAGGGGGATTTTTCCCCACAGGTGACCAAACCTCTCCTGGGCCCCTACACTCAGGGCCAGGCAGGAGGACAGGTGTCTCCTGTGCAGCAGGGTCCCAGGGCTCACAACTCACAGCACTGCTCCAGCCCAGGGCCACTGGCACCCAGCACCTCTCCATCTCTTTGTAATTCCTGTCCATCACATGCTGTCATTTATGCAAAACAGCACACACATTTCATTGCAGTTTCTCATTAGTGATGCTGCATCTCACCATGCTGCTATTGCATGCCTTCATACATTTCAATGCCATTATACTTTCACACATGGTTATGTATTTTACTTTTTGACTTACTGAGTGGTTTTCTACTGAGAAACACTCAGGCACTGTATCAGGCTCTTTGAATATTATTGTCGCTTTCTTTTTTCACATTACTGTATTATGTTCCTCTTCCATGTGATGCTTCCTTATCTTCTCAGGAGCACCTTTCATTCAATATTTTTACCTTCCCAACAGGCACATGGTTTGGATACTGACTGTGAGGACACTGCTGCCTGAGTGCCTGATAGGTCAGCAGCAGGCACATGGGTGGTACGTGCTTTTGAGGTCATTCCTGCTGGAGAAACTGAGAGGCCAGCAGCAGGGATGTGGCTTGAATGCCTTCAGGTCAGTGCTCCCTGAATACCTCATAGGCCAGCAACAGACACAGGGCTTGGATCTTGATTCTGAGATCACTTCTGCCAGAGCCCTTGATCGGCCAGCAGAATGCACATGGCATGGGAGGTGATTGTGAGGCCACAGCTCCCTGCGTGCCTCATAGGCCCAGGGCAGGCACAAGGCTCACATGTTGATTTGGAGGTCACTGCTGCCTGAGTACCTGATAGGCCAGCAGCAGGCACTTGGCTTGACGGTTGATTGAGGCCACTTAGGCCTGAGTATCTCATAGGCAAGGAGCAACCACAGGGCTTGGCTGCTGACTGTGAGATCACTTCTTCCGGAGTACCTGATAGGCCAGTAGAAGGCACATGGCTTGGATCTTGAGTCTCAGGTCTCTGCTGCCTTAGTATGGTGCATCAGGGACACAGAGGCAGGGCCTCTGGCTCTGACATGGCAGCAGGCAGGGCCCCCAAGGGCCTGGAAACACAGCAAGGCCAACTCTCCATCCCTTGAAGTTGCTTTTATTCCCCCAAAGGCTTTGAAAGTGGACTTTCTCAGAACATTCCTTTTCAGCCCTGGTCATGTTCAGTTCCAACCTCAGAGAATCAGATGAAGTGGTCCCAAGGGGCTTCACTTGGCCACCTCTTTCCTCTCTCTTGTGCCTCTTCTGCTGCCAACAAGAGGCCTCTCTAGACATTTTTCTCATGCCTTTCTTTGGGGGTGACATTACCTCTGTCTCCTCCAAGAGCCTTTACACCCATTCTCCAATCAGAACGTAGCAGATTGGACAGAGAAGCAGAGATGTCGAACATGTTACAGTCCCAAAGGAGATATTAAAGCAGGTGAACACATAAGAACAGAGACCCAGTGCAGACCTCGTAGGAAAACCTAACAAGCTCCCTGCTGTTGGACAGGGTAATTTCTACAGCACAAAGACCCTGGAAAGCAGAGATTACTAATGCCACTGCTCACACCAGCTCTGGATTCATTTAGTGGCCTACAAAAGTCTTGCTGGCTCCCTGGTAGGCTTCAACCTTCTGCTTAACAGAATGTATAAAGTCACACTCAATGTCCATGTTTGCCAGAGTATAACATCTTCATTTTAAATGTGCTAGTACTAAATAATGATGATGGAGTGGAATAAATTCATGTGCATGCTGCTGGCCTATGAGCTGCTCTGACAGAAGTGACCTCACAGCCAACATCCAAGTCTTTTGTCTCAGAATTGACCTCCCAAGTGCTTACCCCCACCATAAACCTTCTGCTGACCTCTAGGCTTCAGGGACAGAAGTTTCCTCAAAAGAATATCCCCTGCCATGAACATGCTGCTGGCCTACCAGCTTCTCCCACAGAAGGGACCTCACAGTGACATTTACATTTACATGTGCCTGTTGCAGGCCTTTATGCTGCTGGGACAGGAGTGACCACGTGCTTTTGCTGCTGGCCCATCAGAGACTTGGAAAGAGGTGACCTCACAGTTACCTTCACAACAATGTGCCTGTCCCTGGCCTATGAGCCTCTGAGACAGCAGTTACCACACTATAACTTCCCTTGCCATGAGACATGCTGACCTATCAGCTGCTCAGGCAGAAGTGATCGCCAGAGCACACATCCCAGCCACGCACTTGCCGCTGCCCTACCAACTGCTCAGCTAGAAGTGACTCACATTCACCTTTCCAGCCATATGTCTGCTGTGATCCAACCAGTTCATCACTCAGCAGTGACCTCACAACCAACAGCCAAGCCTTGTTCCTGCAGCTGGCCTATCAGCTACCCTGGCAGAAGTCACCTCATCATCAATAGCCGAGCCATGTGCCTCCTGCTGGCCTGTCAGCTACTGGCAAAGAACTGATTGGACAAAGGTGATTTTCTGGCATAGCTCTTGTAGACAGCCATGACCTCACTACCCACATCCCGGCCATGCAGCTAGTGCCCCCTGCAGCTGCCCCTGCCCTCCCCCAAGGCTGAGCCAGCTCCTGAACGGCCTCCCTGGTTCACCTTGTGGCATCACACAGTGCAGCAAAACACCCATTATGTACAGTTACTACCCCAAAAGAAGATCAGCGTCTGCTCTGTATTACCTACCCCTAGTCTGTGACACATAGGAACTGGAGAACAGCCTGCAAGTAATTCTCGGCACCATTTTCTAGTGGCAGGATTGCACGGGAGCTGCGCTCATGAAGCTGCAGACAGTGGGGCCTCACGTCCCAGGCAGAGGGAGAAGCCTTCCCGCAGCTCAGCAGTCTGTTCCCTTCCCCAGGGCTGAGCAAACCCGGCAAATCATCAAGGGCAACAAGCATTCTCCTGTCCTGCGGTCTGACCTTCGGGAACTCCTGGAGGAAAGCAGCCCGGCCGCCAGCACCGCTGCCCCCGCCCCAGCGCCAGGGCACCCGCCGGCGTTTCAACGCCCGCGCAGCCCCCCAGACCCGCTCGCACCCGCTCTCTCCCACTCTCTCCCCTCCCGCTTTTCTCCCGCTCCTCTCTCACACCCGCTCGCCCAGGGACCCGTCGCGGGTCGGGGCTCGACCCTCCTCTCCCCGGGGGTGGCTGCAGAGCAGCGCAGCGCCCTGCCCCGGGCGGAGGCCTGGCTGCGGAGGAAGCCGCCCGGCCGGGCTGTCGGCGCCGAGGGGCCTCGCTCCCGACGCTGCTGCCTGAGGGGCTGTTTGCGCCCTGCCCCGAGCGACCGTCCCGGCTCTGCGCTGCCCTGCTCGCTCGCGCCTCCGCTCTCCTCTCCCCTTCCTCTCTCCCTCTTCTCGTTCACGTCTCTCTTTCACACCTTTTCTTTCCCTCCCTCCCCCTCGCTCCCTCTTTCTCTCCTCTCTCCTCTCTCCCCCTTCTCCTCTCCCTGAGGACGCACCCATGCTGGTCTCTGATTGGCTGATAGAGCCGTCACTCCAAGGGATCTCCGCCCTCCTCCTCTTGCTGGCCAATGGGAGGCCCGCACTGGGGGCGATGCCATGGCAACGTCCTGACCTCGTGACCCAGCGCTGCTTTCCCCTCCGCGATGGCGCCATCTTGGTGGCCGCTGGCGGGGTGAGATGCTCCTTCAGCGCTGATCAGCTGCCGTCCCGGGCGGACGCGAGTGGAAATGCGGCTCGTGCCCGGGTCGAGTTCGGACACTGAAGACGGGACCGCAGCCCCGCTGAAGGAGCCCTAGCATTTCTCCGTTCCTGTCTGTGCCTCGGTGCTCGAGGCAGCCCGCGCGGGCGCTGTCTCCTCGGGGCCCGGCAGCGCGGGAGAGCTGAGCGGTGGCCTGTCTGACACGTACAACCACGGGAGACCCGCCTGCGGTTTACACCGCAGGAGAGACCAACGCCTCTCCCTGTCGGAGGAGTGCTGTTACCTCCAAGTGATTTATTACTATCGTGCTGAGCAGTTTAAGTACTGTACAATTTACCATAATTTCTTTCTCCTATTTTACTACCATCTTAAGAATTTCTCTTTTTCTAATACAAAAGGTGGCTTTTTCACTGCACTCAGTGGGAGGGAAAATGAACCTACATGCAGTGTGTGATTGGAAAGTCTCAAGCACTTGTTCTGAAATGTCTCTATCAAAGGTGAACATTTGAACAACTTTTTTTAGCTTTGAAGAACCTGGCTCAGTGTCAATTTGACTTTGTCGTTATGCACATTCTCTATTGAGATGTCCTACTGCTTGTAGGCATTGTTTCAAACCTTTCCAATTTAGCTGAAATACCTTCTTCCAGAGAGTGTCACAGTCTGAGAGAACTGTTTTTTTCCCTCTCTATTTACAAGACACAAGTTGATAGGTATGACCATACTAGAGGTATCCTCTGAGCAGGGAAGACTTATCTTCTTCCTCAGAAAATGTGAAATAACAGTGAGAAGGTGGTGTATGCACCTTGTGCTGCATTCTCTGATTTGCTTTTTTGTGATTGTTGAATGGATGCTCTGTTTACAAGCAGCTGCTCCAGGACTTGGTCGTTCAGTCTAAAACCTATCCAAAATAACAGCTGGGGTTGCAAGATGCAAAAAGACTGCCTGACGCCTTCTGTCGCATAGGTGCAGCCAGCTGTTAATCTGTTGTGATTTTGCTCCTGGGTTACTAAATCTTATTGTCCATCGTGCACTGAAGAATGATGTTTGCCTGGGGCGTGAGGTTAGACTACAGGCTGAAAGGGGCTGTGAAGCTTCCTGTGCTTGTCCCTGTGACTCAGCTTTGGATTGCTGTGAGCCTGTTTTCCCTGACATCTCATCACCTCCCAAAGAATCTCCTGGGTCCCGTGGTTTAGTCACCTGTCACAGGACAATGTGTCCTAGAATCGTTATCATAAATGGACTTAAGCTCCCTTGTGACCGTCTCCCTTCATTGTGAGCCAATTCCAGAATTTCCTTGTCATGTATTTGAGGCCTTCTCAAAGCCAAACTGCATTTAGGGATGGCAAATCTATGTGTATTAGTGCCTGTGACAGCATTGCCTCTGAGCGCAACTAGTTCCCTGTCCGTAGAGCTACTTCTGTTATCTAGACTACCCATGTTTCCTCTGTCTTTGCTTTGCTCCATTACATTAAATTCTCCTAGTGTCCTTTTGAATGATAGGCACTTTGTTTTTGGATCACATTCTTAAGCTGCTGTTGTTGCTTTTTGTTTTAATTTCAGTTCTCTTTTTTTTTTTCCTTCAAGAGAGATCAGAATTGTCCACAATATTTTATATGATCTCCCTCAAGTGCCACTGTGAATACTTGTGTCTGCTGGGTAGGTATTGCTTTTTTCATGATTCTGCTGGTGCATTATTAGCCTGTGACTAGCTGACACACTCAGTTTTGTATCTGAATAAGAAATTCACAGTGACTTCCACATTTGCTAAACCCTGGTTTAGAGCAGAAATTCTTGTGGTTAATGCTGGGTGCCACAATGATGTTCCTGTTCTCTCCTCCTGAGTGCTCCCTGTGGCTACCACTGCCCTGCCCTTTGAGAACTCTAGGGTAAAAAGGAAAGATAGATTCATATAATTCAGGAATCTCTGTGGTTGTCCTCCTTTTTACTTTGTTAATCACTTTTTTTTTTTTTTTGGTTAACATGTCCTGGGCCATGAATAAACATGTTAACAGAGAGGCAAAGTAGGCCATGACCTCAATTGAAAAGTACAGGTTTTCTTGCATTAAAATATGCATCCATTTCCTCATCTCTATTAGATTAAAAGATGTAAGCCTACAGTAGAATGTCTCGAGTCTCTAGTAGGTAAACCTAGATGGTTGTATTCCAATGGTCCTTCCTTGCTTTCTGCATGGTAGACCTGTGTGCTAATCTTTTGTGTATCTGCAGCTCCTCGATAAAGTTACTATGTTGCAGAGCCTGAACAAAGTCACCCTGTAGGCATCAAGTGTGCACACATCAGCTCTTCTGCATGTTTGTCTCTGATCTTGCTTGTCTTTTCATTAGGAAAACCTTGATATGTACTCCCGAGGAGGAAAGAACAAGACTTGATGATGAAATTGCTGACAATGAAGATGGCAGTGTAGGTTAGTTCTGGCTTTCAATTTTCTTTACTGTGTTCTGGCCAAAAGCTTTACCTTCAACAGTGGAAATGAGCTGAACTACTGGACATTTTTCATCTATTCACATTTGTGTATAGCCTTAGAACTTACAGGCCATAGTCATGGATGGACTCCAGGGCCCTGCTAGTGAGCTCAGGAAAGAGAATCAGAAAAAAAAAAAAAAATCAGTCCTTTTCCCAAATGCTTACAACTAGCAGAAGAAAGGGCAACAAATGCAGGTGGGAATACAAGGCAATGGGGAGTCTTATTCTGAATGATAAGCACTGCTCTCACTGCAGCAGTAGCCTGATATTTTTCATGGGTTTTGAGCATCCCAGCAAGAATTTTCAGGAGGTAATATGAATATGATGCATCTGGAAAGCTCCTCCCAAGTGTGAAGACAGCAGGGGAGAAGGGAACATGCTTCTGCATTTTTGTGTTGAGCAGGCAGAGAGTGGGAGCTGCTGTCAGGGCTGGCTTGGAAGTCAGAGCTGTCCTCTGGGTACTTAGTGGGAAGTAATATAGGAAGGAGGATAAGTCGTGCAAGCCCTTAGCAACTTTGGTCTTGCTATGACAAAAGAAACTTGAAGGGTTTCAGGAGAACGCTCTTTGTGTTTCAGGCAGTAAGTTCAGCATATGATCTCTGTAGCAACTTTCAGAATGGAGCTGAGTGGGGCAAGGCTATATTTCAGGACAGAAAAGCATGCTGCAGTAGTTTAGGTGATCAGGCCTTGGTTAGGAGATGTAAATATGCAATACCTCATGAAAGCAGGCTCTCACAAAAGTTTTTCAGCCTGTGCCAGACTTGAACAGTGGAAATGAAAAGCTACAAAAACCAAATGCCCATGAAAGCAGTATTAATTATCCCTGGGGTAATCTTTGCAGAATCCCAGAGTGGAAGGAGACTCTACAACCTCTCTGGGCAACCTGTTCCCGTGCTCTGTCACCCTCACAGTGAAGAAGTTTTTCCTCATGTTCAGATGGAACTTCTTGTGTTTCAGTTTGCACCTATTGCCTCTTGTCCTATTGCTGGGCACCACTGAGAAGAGTCTGGCCCCATCCTCTTGACACCCTCCCTTCAGATACTTGTACACATTGATGAGATCACCTCTCAGCCTTCTCTTCTCCAGGCTGAGCAGGTCCAGCTCTCTCAGCCTTTCTTCAGAGGAGAGATGCTCCAGTCCCTTCATCATCTTTGTAGCCCTCTGCTGGACTCTCTGCAGTAGTGCCATGTCTCTCTTGTCCTGGGGAGCCCAGAACTGGACACAGTCCTCCAGGTGTGGCCTCCCCAGGGCTGAGGAGAGGGGCAGGATCATCTCCCTCGACCTGCTGGCAACACTCTGCCTGATGCAGCCCAGGATGCCATTGGCCTTCTTGGCCGCAAGGGCACATTGCTGACTCATGGTTAGCTTGTTGTCCATCAGGACTCCCAAGACCTTCTCCACAGAACATTCCTCCCTAGGTGCAGGACCCTGCCCTTGCCTTTGTTGAACTTCAGGAGGTTCCCCTCTGCCCGTTTCTTCAGCCTGTTGAGGTCCTTCTGAATGGCAGCACAGCCCTCTGGGGTATCAGCCACTCCTCCCAGTTTAGTGTTGTTGCTCGTTTTGAAGCAGACTCTCTAAGCGTACAAACAAAGTCAAGTTTAGGGAGTAGATGCTGCTTTATTTTGTGCAGGGTGCTCAGTGGATAATTCCACAAATCAGGCACACCTCATTACTACACAGCCGACACTTCATACAGTTTGAGCTACAGTTATCAGTACAATTTACAACTACATTAAGTTATCCTCATTTCCATTGGTTCCTGCTAGGTCTCATCTTCGTTTAAAGTTACAGTATCCTTCTTTTCTACTACGCATGCTCCATGGGGAAGGGGCTTTGGTTGTTGGGGGAGCTTCCCTGTTCGTGGGTGGGTTCTTTACTAGGCTGATTAGGATAGTTCACCTGTAGTCCAGGCAGTTCTCTTCAGTTTATCACCTGTCCTTGTTCTCTTCAAGCTCATGTGGATACTTATCTGGCTGACTTATGGTGTCATCCTGCTCCTTTCTTCAAGGCCTTGTTTTGTTAACTCTCTGTGAAAGACTGAGTAATGAGCTTCTTCCTGGAACAGTGGGTGCCCAGCCAAGCATTATCTACAACAATTACACCTAGTTACATTCTCAGGTCTTTCAAATGGCATTTCTCACACAGATACATCAATATCATCAGCAAACTTGCTGCAGGTGCACTCTGTGCCTTCATCGAGGTCATTATTGAATAGGTTGAACAGGATTGGACTGAGTGTTGACCCCTGGGGCACACTGCTAGCTACAGGCCTCCAAGCAGACCCTGTGCCATTGATCACAGTCCTCTGAGCTCTGCCATTCAGCCAGTTCTCAATCCACCTGACTGCCTACTCATCTAGCCTGCCCTTCCTGAGCTTGCCTGTGAGGATGTGATGGGAGACAGTGTCAAAAGCCTTGCTGAAGTCAAGGGGGACAACATCCACTGCTCACTCCTCATCTATCCAGCCAGTCGTTCCTTCATAGAATTCTTCCCAGGCATCAAGGTGAAGCTGCCTGGCCTGTAGTTGCCCAGCCCTCTTTCTTGCCTTTTGTGAAGGTGGGGGTGGGAGGGCATTTATTTTCTTCCAGTGCTCAGCAACCTCTCCTGATCAGCATGACCTTTCAGAAAGAGTCAAGAGTGGCTTTGCAATGACATCAGCCAGCTCCCTCAGTACTCATGGGTGCCTCCCATGAGATCCCATGGACTCGTGTATGTCCATTTTTTTGAAGTGTTTCCTCACCGGGTCTTCCTCCATTGAGGGCAAGTCTTCCTTTCTGCTGGCTTCTCCTCAGGTCTCAGGGGCCGGGGATTTCTGAGGGCTGCTCTCACCAGTAAGACTGAGGTGAAGAAGGCATTCGATACCTCTTCCTTTTCTGTGTCCTTTGTCACCAGGGCAAGTGTCCCATTTAGCAGCAGGCTCACCTTTTCCTTAGCCTTGCTTTAGCCGCTTATGTTCTTAGAGAAGCCTTCCTTGTTGCCCTTCATATCTCTTGTCAGATTCTGCTTCAGGTGGGCTTTAGCTCTCCTGACCCCACTGCTGCATGCTTGGACAACCTTTCTGAATTCCTCTTGGGTCACCTGTCCCTGCTTCCCCCTCTTGTACACTTCCTTTTTATATTTGAGACAGTCAGGAGCATCTCGTTCATCCATGCAGGTCTCCTACCACCTTTGCTTGATTTCCTGCTTGTTTGGCTAGACCATTCTTGCACTTGGAGGAGGTGATCCTTGACTGTCAGCCAGCTTTCTTGGACCACTCTTCCCTCCAGGGTCATCTCCCATGGGATTTGTCCAAGCAGGTCCCTGGACAGGCTAAAGTTTACTTTCCTGAAGTCTGGGATTCTACTCCTTTTTTTCTGGCCTGCACCCTTCTCACAGGATCCTGAATTCTACCTCTTATGGTTGCTGCAGCCAAGGCTGCCCCTGACTTTCACATCTCCGGCCTGTTCTTCACTGTATGAGGTCCAGCAGAGAGACACTTCTCCTGAGACTCTTCCGAGTCCTTGTCTCTGCTGGACCCCACATTCAACATCCCAGCCACATCCCCTTTATTGGCATCTCCCTTTCCCCTGTTGCCAGTGGGATTACACACACGTGGGACAACACACCTGGTGGGATTAAAAAGGGCTCCTGAGGAAGGCAGGCTGAAAGAGCAAGAGGGGGAGGTGTGCTCTTTTCAAAGAGGTGGCTGGAATGCACGTAGCTTTGCCTTGGAATGGGTCACGAGCCAGATGAGAGCTTGTGGTAAGGATAAGAGGACCCACTAGTATGGCTGATGCTGTGGTGGGTGTTTGCTAATGGCTTCTGAAGAGGGAGAGGAAGTAGCCAAAGCCTTTTCAGGCAGCTGCAGGAAGCCTCATGGTCACAGATCCTGGCTCTCACAGGGGAGTTTAACCACCCCGAAATGTGCAGAAAGGGCAGTAGGTCTGGAGACAAGCAGCCCAGGAGATTCCTGGAGGGCATTGAAGATAATTTCTTGGACATAGGGAATGAATGAGCCAATGAGGGCTGGACTCTGTTGTTGACAAAGAAAGAAGAACTGGATGGGGATGTGAAGGTTGAGGTGGCTGCAATGACCATGAGAGGGTGGAGAAGAGGATCACAGCTCAGGACTGCAGGATAGCAGCTTTCAGCTAGTTCAGGACCGGCTGGGCAGGATCCCATAGGAGACTGTCTTGGAGGGCAGAGGGGCCACAGATCCCTCTTCCATCTTCAGGGCAAACATTCTCAATGCAAAGGAATACACCAGTATGATGTATGGGGAGTCGCGCAAGGCCTGGAGGGAAGCCTCTGTGGATGGAAAGGGATGCCCTGACTTAGGAGACTGAAAATCAAGAAGCAAGTGCCCAGAAGTTGGAAGGGAGAAGAGGCAGCCCAGGAGGTAGATTGAGATACTGCTTGTGGGTCAGGGATGGAGCTGGGAAAGTCAAAGCTCAGCTGGAGCTGGAGCTGGAGCTGGAGTTGGAGCTCACAAGAGGTTGAGAGGACAACAGGAAGGCCTTCTGAAAGTACATCATGAGCCCAAGGAAGGCAGCCAACGAAAATGTGGTGTCACTGCTGAGTGGGGCAGGGGACAAGGTGACAAAGACAGGGAAAAGGCTGAGGAACTCCTTGCCTCTTTCACCTTGTATTTTCCTGGTAAGATCTGCCTCCAGGCCCCTTAAGTGGGGCCATCCTAAGTGCTGTGATTCAATGACTCTTTCCCTGGACAGCTCTGTAAAGACAGACTAGGTGGGGTTTGAGAGTGTAGGCATATAGTGGAGACCATGGTGTGATGTGCCTCCCATCTCTGCAGCACTCTTGGATGCAGTTGGGATGGACTTTGCCTGAAGGCAGTGGTGGGATTCAGTATTTTGGGGACAAGTAAGAAACCTGAGATGGCCTGAGTTTTTTGCCCAGCCACCTCTCCAAAAGGGCCTGAGTTACATGTAGGTCCCATGTAGCATCTACTAGAAACGTGCAGTTGTATGGGACACCCCAGGCGTCTGACATGGCCCTGCAGATCTATTTTTATGTCATTAAACCAAGTGTCTGCACTGAATTACATCAGTGGTTTGCAATGTGGGGATCTGCATGTGTCTCAACTTCCTAGTGAGTGGAGCTCTCGGTTATAGTAGGCATCTAGCATCATTTTAGATGGCCAAGGAAATTCCCCACCTGGCCCCTCATCGAATGCTCTAGAAGGATGCAGATCTCACTGCTGCTCCATCAAACACTGGCCCATGCCTTGGACCACCTCTGTCTCTTCAAACATCAGCAGGTGTCTGTGTGTGGGCAACTGACTCCCAGCCTCCATCTCCAGGGATTCTAATGGGAGCTTAGACAAGGAGCTCAGAAGCAGACAGGTGTATTGTGCACACTTCAGCTTGGGCAAGGGGAATCCCACCTCCTGTGTGTTTGTGGAGTTCACGAGAGGCAGCTGAATCCCACTCCATCCCAGGGGCTTCTAAGCTGGCATGAGATGCGCAGATTAACTCACCTGAATCAATATGTGAACCATGGGAAAATGAACTCCCTTTTTGTCCCTATCTAGGTGTCCTGCCCAGTAAAGAGATGGGAGTAGGGGCTTCCACATTTTCATCTCTTGTAGATAAATGTCCTCTGATGAGATAAACTGCAATGCTGGAATCAGCCTCTCCCCACTGTTTAGAGAGAGACCATAGGGGATTATTTTAGTCTACCTCAGTGAACATTTCCCAGGAGGAGGGAGCACAAGGGACAAATTACATCACACCTTCGACTTAGGCCACTGTTTGCAAGGTGGGGCAGGTTCCTGGGATGGAGGGAGCTCCTGGCAACCTGGCAGCACTGCTGAGAGACAGCTCTGTGCAGGAGCAGCTCCTCTGCAAAGAGCAGCAGGGCTCCAGGCACTGCCTGCAGGTGCCAAGAGGAGACAAGGAAGATGAGCAAGATGAGTGAGACAGAAAGAAGTTAAAGACAATCAAGAGTGAGAATATGGCTGAGAGCACACTGGAGGAGAAATCTGCATAGCCCCTAACACAGTAAGTCTCTGGCTGCAGGACAATGCGGGTGAGGTACCCTGAGGGGCCCTCTAAAGGTACCACATCCCATGGCTGATAGGGTCTGTCAGGATGGGTATCCCAGTTCCTCTTGTGTGGAGTAGGATGTGCATTTGAGCAGGGATTCCTAGCCACACTGTCAGAGGGAAACAGTGTCCTGCTACCTTCTTCTACGGATGCTGCAAGGGTGTGAAGCTGGGATGTGCACAGAGGTCTGCCCAGGGCTGTAATTCAGAGCCATGCCCCTGCGCCCCAGGGTGCTGTGTGCCCAGGGCCGTGACTCTGCTGCCACCTGCAAGGGTCAGTAGTCAGCCTGGCCAGGGAACTCCCCACAGTGCTGCAGGGAGAAGCTCTGGGTGGGAGGATCAACCCCATCAAGACAGGTTCATTCTCCCATCCAGAGGGTGCTGCACGGGTCAGGGCTGCTCACAGCTCCTAATCACCCTGAGGGCATTTGTGGAGGGACCTTTCCAAAAGGAAGGTCAAGGCTGGGATACCTGAAAGGCAAGGAGCTTTCATGAGTGTCTGCTTTCAGTTTTCTTCTCTTTGGGTGGGGTGAAATGTTAATAGATCTGTCAGGTTTAGACAGGGGACTGAGGCTCCAAAACAATGACAGCGAGAGAGGAGGAGTTCTGGGAGGAACTCAGCAAATCTCTTCATCCACTCCTCAGCCTCCAGACAGAACCAGCATCACCTTTCCAGCCCCATCAAGGTTTCTCTCACAAGCTCCTTAGCCCCTGCAAACACGGAGGTGGCCCTGGGCAGTGCCCTGCACCTAGGAAGTTTTTTCAGGGCAGAGTGGAGCGCCCAGTGGGTGGGATGGGGTCTGTGAGCTCTGACAGGGGAAAGACATGGGAACAGAGAAACAGCTCCCCACAGGGACAGCTCCAGGCAGCAGTGTCATAGTCAAAGTGTAAGAAGAAACTGCAAACTCCAGCGCTCCCCTCCTCTCCTCTCCCACCCAGCACAGCCCTCTGCCCTCAAGGCGGTGGGGTCCAGGGCATGAGTCATTTCTCTGTCTGATGGGCATGCAGGAGAGGAAAACTCCTGAGTGTTCCCTGTCTCTCCCTGTCCCGTCCTCCTTTGGCAGAAATGTCATGATATTGCTCTATATTTCCCCACCTATCCGTGCTGCCCTTGTCCTTCCCCTTGGACTCTCTGGGCAGGGGCATTTCAGATGCAATTCAGATACCAGTCCTGTGGGTCCTGCCATGCAGAAGTGTCTTTGACGTTGAGGTGTCCAAGTCCCCCTCCAACCTTTGCAGCTGTCGGCGATGCAGTGCGGCAGCTGGGAATGAACCAACTCTCTTCAGGACACCCTGTCTTTAGGACATTTGACTATTCCTGTGGGTGTCCGACTGGGCTGCAAGTTGCCCTCTAGAAGGACACAACTCTCCCATTGTGTCTGAGTGTTATCTTGGTGCCCCATGGAGAAGCCACCTAGATACAAAGGCCATGGAAATACTCCTGGGTGACTGGAAAGAGCCTGATGTGTTCCTGGCTAGAAGGGAGTGGCTGAGACCTCCTTCAGATACTCTGAGAAAGGGTGCTGAGTTTGGTGATCTGCTCTTTGAAACTGGATTCCTCTGCTCGCAGCAGTATTGTTTCTTGTTAGGGTAACATGAGTGCAAGTGTCATCCACTTCAGAGGTGTGAGCACAGGGCAGCTGGGAAAAAGACTGATGGACGGAGCAGCTCTCCTCCCTCTGCACTAAAGCCAGAGTGAATCCTTTTGCCTCCCAGGATTCACAGCTGTTCCCTCTGAGTGCAGTAGAAGTGCTGGGGATTTCTAACTCTAAGAATCCTCCTCAGGTGTGATGGGGAAGTTAAAAGAAAACAAAGAAATCCTTAAAACTAGTAGTGAACCCACAGTGTTTAGAACTGAGAGTGAAGATGCTGAAAAGCGCTTCAGCATTATGAGTGGATGAAATCTGACTACAACTGTGAATATGAAAGTTTAGCCATCTTTGTTCCTATGTACCCACAGCTGTAGGTCAGGACCGACTCCTCCAGAGCCCACAGGCAGAGGCCTCTGCTCCTCATGGCAAACTCAGGACAGCACAATCTGGAGCTCAAACCACAGAGTTCAGTGACGGTCCTGCTGAGATGAGGAGAGGTAATGGGCATGTGTCTGGGGGAAGGGGGAGAGGGTTCTGTGGGAAACAGAAAGTTTTGCTCAGAGAAGTCTGTCCTAACTTGTCAATGTTTTTTCCTCCTTGGACAGTCCCCCATGCTTGGAGAGAAGCAAATGTCCAACAGCAGCTCCCTCAATGACTTCCTGCTGCTGGCATTCATGGACAAGCAGGATCTGCAGCTACTGCACTTCTCGCTCTTCCTGGGCATCTACCTGGCTGCCCTCCTGGGCAACGACCTCATCATCACAGCCGTAGCCTGTGACCA
The DNA here is from genome assembly GCF_040807025.1 of Struthio camelus. Taxonomy (NCBI): domain Eukaryota; kingdom Metazoa; phylum Chordata; class Aves; order Struthioniformes; family Struthionidae; genus Struthio; species Struthio camelus. The sequence goes on along the minus strand of NC_090973.1, from coordinate 4,359,073 downwards.
CCACCTCCACACCCCCATGTACTTCTTCCTCCTCAACCTCTCTGTCCTCGACCTGGGCTCCATCTCCACCATTGTCCCCAAATCCATGGCCAATTCCCTCAGGGACACCAGGGCCATTTCCTACTCAGGATGTGCTGCCCAGGTCTTTCTGTTTCTCTTCCTGATAACAGCAGAGTTTTCTCTTCTCACAGTCATGGCCTATGACCGCTTTGTTGCCATCTGCAGACCCCTGCACTACGGGACCCTCCTGAGCAGCAGAGCTTGTGTCAAGATGGCAGCAGCTGTCTGGGGCACTTGTTTTCTCTATGCTGTCCTACACACTGCAAACACATTTTCACTACCACTCTGTGAAGGCAATGTCGTGGAGCAGTTCTTCTGTGAAATTGCCCAGATCCTCAAGCTCTCCTGCTCAGATTCATCCCTCAGGGAATTTGTAGTTCTTGTGGTTACTCTTTCTGAAGTGTTTGGGTGTTTCATTTTCATTGTGTTGTCCTATGTGCAGATCTTCACAGTTGTGCTGAGGATCCCCTCTGAGCAGGGACGACACAAAGCCTTTTCCATGTGCCTCCCTCACCTGGCTGTGGTCTCCTTGCTTGTCAGCACTGGCTTGTTTGCTTACCTGAAGCCCCCCTCCCTGTCCTCCCCAGCTCTGGATCTGGTGGTGGCAGTTCTGTATGCGGTGGTGCCTCCAGCAGTGAACCCCCTCAACTACAGCATGAGGAACAAGGAGCTCAAGGATGCACTGGATAAAATGGTTCAGTGGGTACAATATCAGCACCAGTAACCATCCCATGTATATCCACTCATCATTTCTGTCATTTGGCATTCAGGCCAAGTGCTGTTCATTTCTTATTTCTTATTTTTCTCTCCTACATTAATGGGAAAAAAAAAAAAAGTTCCAGTTCATGGCAATTGTCCTCAGGAATCCCTCTCTTGAATTTGACCAAAAGACTGTGTTGAGGCAGGAAGCTAGGCTTCCCCCTTCATCAACATAGGTGGGGAAAACCTCAGATCCCACCAGTCTGAGCTCCCTTGGATGCCCTCAGTGCAACGAGGAGAGTTTCCTTCTACAGGGTCTCTTTTGGCACTGACACGAAGGGAGCTCAGGGGGACAGAGTCTGGCTCCGATGAGTAAAGATGGGGTGAGACCATTGGTCTTGTGTCCATTAGGAGAGCTCAGCTCTCCAGACCACAGTCAGGGTGTGATCTCCCATCCCTCTCCTGTGAGGGTGGCTGCCAGCTGTCACCATGGGCTGGTCTTTTCCCTCTCTAGTGCTCCAAAGCTACAAGTGGAGGGGGAGTGGAGGGGAGGAGAGTCAGGCAGCAGCTTGTGGGGACAGACTCCATACTTGACAGTACCATCCCCATGCTGCCACAGCAGGCATTTCCTCACTGTACCCTTCACATGGGGACTGAACCTTTCCTGGAGACATGTCCACCATCAACAACAGGAATTTCTCTTTTTAGAGTTGTTCCCATGCTATCCTTCTGCACTCTAACGTGGGTATGCAGCCCAGTAACCTAGTGGTGGTAGGGTTGTGCTTTCATGTGTGTGTGTCCTGTAAATACAGGCAGGACAAGGCAATGGGCACTCTTATGCCAGACCTGGCCTCCAGAAGAACATTCCTATGATAAAAGAGGATCTCCTCAGTGGCATGCCTGAAGTCTGGGCTTTCTTCAGAAACGGAGGTCAAAAATACCCGCAAGGGATTGCCCCACAAAAGGGCCTGCTGCTCTGCCTGTGAGCCCTGTGGGCTCCAGGGGATGAGCTCAGAGTCCCAGTGTACTGTGTTAGGGAGCAAGAGCTGGATTCAGGGCTCATTTCTTGGTGACCAATGTCAGTGGAGATGGTGAATGGTCTCTGAGTTACCTGTGTGGGGCTGTCCCACAGGTGACAGCGCTGATGACAGATGCCCATCCTTCTGGAGAGGAACCTGAGGAAGCAGGAAAGCTCAGGGGATCTCCAGGGACAGCTCTGTAATCCCTGGAGAGGCAGTGCGGACCCAGGAGGCCCAGGGAAGGGGGACTGGAGAGTAATTGATGCTCCTGTAGTGAAATACCACAGGCTAGAGGTAGTGCACACCCGAATACATCTTGTGCCATTGTGAACACCCTGGGGTCACTCTGAGCGCTATCTATGAGCACAGACATGTGCCAGTAGTATCAGTGGTGGTGATCTCTGTCTGGCTGAGTCTGCTTCCTGCCCCAAGCAGCACAGCCAGGGCAGATTCAGGAGTCACCCTGTGGTCCTAGAGCCCACTCACTTTGCAGAGGAGCACCACCAGCCCAGGGGCATGTGGGGAGCACAGGAGAGGGGTGCAGGAACAGATGGCCAGGCCAGTGCAGACACACTCACCTGGGGAAAGGTGCTCTGGGGAGCAGGGCTGTCTGAGGAGAAAAGCAGGGCAGCATTTAGAGTTAGAAAATGAGAACAAGAAACAGGTGTCTCTGTGCAGCAGGCTCAGGATAGGCTGCTCTGTTCCTGAGGCAGCAGGAGCTGCTGGAGGGGCTGCAAGGCCAGCCAGAGTTCTTGTGCTGTGCTGGGGAGAGAGGTGGGTATGGAGGGGCTGCAGGCAGAAAGGGAGGGGGATCTCCTGGGCACAAGAGCAGGGCAGACAGAGAGTGACTGACGTCTTTGTGGGGCCTCCTCCCTCTTGCCAGGGAGCTGCTGCCCTTGTCCTTGGGCCTTGCCTGAGTTACACTGTGGGCATGCCTGTGCCTGGCCCTGCACTGCTCGGGTGCTGACCTGACCCTGTCTTGTCCTGCTGACCTGACTCCCCATCTCTACCGTGGACCTGCCCCCTCACTACAGTCAAGAAAGCCTTGGCAAGGGAAGCTGGGATACAAGCAGAAGAAGGTTGCAGGTCCCCAAGGTGGCCATATATGCAAAACAGCAACCCTTGCCTGACAGCCAATTGAAAGGTGTAAGGAGTGCCCCAGATTTGGACCCCCTACCCAGGTAACACTGCACACAGAGCCTTAGCGGGGAGGGCAGCCACGTGGGAACTGATTTGATGATGGGTAGCCAGGAGGGCAGGTTTTGCTGTATCACAGCTCAAATGGTTTTGCTCCAAAGAGTCTGTTGTTGGGAGCAGCAAGAGTGGGGCTGCTTCGTACAGGAAGGGGAAGCAGGAGCTGAGGGTGTTGGCAAGGCAGGAGGGCAGTGCCCCACCGATGAGGGGTGCCGTCCCGCAGTGTGTGGACAAGAGGAGCAGAGCAGGTTTGGGGATGGTAACCAGGGTCAGGCACAGTCCAGCGGTCACCAGATAAGACCGTAGGGCTCCAAGCAGCCCTGTTTTGCATGGGAGGTTGGAGTGGAGACCTCCAGAGGTCCTTCCCCACCAAAACTCTTCTGGGACTCCATGAATAGATAGACCCCAACCCAGGGGCAGGTGGTCATCCTGCTGGCTGGCTGGGGCTGGATCGCTGGTGTGGGGAGAGGTGGGGAGGGCCAGGGGCTGGGGAGCTCCTGCGTGCAGAGCTGGTCCCCATGGTGGCAGGAGAGGGGCTGAGGGCTGGGAGTGAGGGGGCAGCAGCCCAGGCAGGGGCAGGGGTGGGCAGGGCTGTGTCAGGGGCTGCAGGGAGGGGACACAGCTGGTGCTGCTGCAGGGCCGTGGCTGTCACAGTTACCTCCCTCCCAAAATGTCCCTCACTGCCCCGGGGCAGACACAGGCTGGTCCCCATCCCTGTGCTGCCCTCCCAGCAGGACAGGACACACAAGGAGGGGGCGACAGGCCCTGTGCTGAGGACCAGCTGCTCCCTGAGGCTGGCACAGCTTGACTGCAAGGGGTCGCCATCTAGGTGTCTTTGCCTCCAGCCCTCTGGGCCCACTTTCTGAGCCCAGCTGGGAGCTGGTTTGTGGGGAAAAGGAAGAACCTTCCTCTCCCCAGCTCTGTGCTCCCCCGTGCCTTGCCCAGGCAGCTGCTCTGCTTGTCTCCTGGGCTCTCCAGGCACTCACAGTCCCTGGGGAGGTCCCCACAGATGTGAGGGCCCACACTCACCATGGGAGGGCCAGGTCTCACAGGATATTTCAGCAGAGGCCCTTGTGGGTGGCCTGGGTCACAGCCAGCACTGTCAGGAGATCCCTGGGATGCAAAGGTGTGCCCAGGTGTGGGGGAGCTCCATGGGGGCAGCCACTAGGGACAAAGGGACAGTTGGGGTTGCAGCACAGCCATATGCCAAGCCTTGCAGGCAGGTAAGCGAGGCTGTGCAGAGCCAGGCTGTCCATGCCCAGCTCTCCGCAGAGGCCAGGGAAATGTTGCTGCACATAATGCTACAGCAGAGGAGCTGAGACTCATGTTGCTGTTGCTGTGGAGGTGCCTGGGCAGGGAACCAGCCTGGGTGGAAACACTGTGTGGGTGCAGGGCAACGTCAGAGGAAGCACACAGCAGTGGGTGGAGCTAGGACACTTTTGGGGGAAGCTCACAGCATGAAGGGGACAGGGCACTCTCAGGGACGGTCACAGTGGTAGGTACCCAGGGCTGTTCTTCCGAGGGACCTTGACAGGACACCGAAATGGGCTGCTGGGAAAAGTAAAAGCCCCACAGCAGGCTGGGCAGGGGCCTGGTCCCTGGAGAGCAGCTCCGCAGATCAAGTCCTGCAGGTCCTGGGCACAAGCTGAGCTGGGGTCAGCAGCGTGCCCGGGCAGCAAGGCCGGCCCCACACTTGGCTGTGTTAGCAGAGAGCAGCCGGCAGGGCGAGGGAAGGCATTCCTGCCCTGGGGTCGGCACGGGAGAGACCACGTCTGGGCACAGGGTCCAGGTAGGGCTCCCCACTCCCAGACAGACATGGATACACTGGCACAAGCCCAGTGGACACCCTCGAGCTGGTTGGGAGCTGGAGCACAGGATGTATGAGGAGAGGCCAAGGGCGCTGGGTCTGTTCAGCCGGGACAAGAGAAGGCGCAGGGGGATCTCGCTGCTGCCTGCAGCTGCCGAAAGGGAGGGTGGGGAGAGGACGGAGCCAGACCCTTCCCGAGGTGCCTGGGGACAGGACGAGGGGCCACGACACAAGTGGCAGCAGGGAAAATTCCCCTGAGAGAGGGCCAAAAGCCTGTGAAGCCTGAGGGTGGTGCAACAGAGACAGTCAGAGCTCGACCCTGCCAGGCCCTGGGAAACCCCCGCTGGCTGCCTCCACCTGCAGCAGGACGTTGGAGCCGAGACCTCCAGAAGCCCCTTCCCACCCCAGCTGCTCTCTGACTCTGTGACTGCTTCAACGGCTTTCTCTCCAGACCTGCCTGGCTTCAGTGGCATTGCCTGCACTAGTCTTGCCATGGAGATTTGCCTGACACCAAGTAACACAGGGGGAAAAAAGCTTCCAAGGGTTTTATTTGAAGAAGAAAATGGCTGTCACCAACTAGGGTTTTTGTGGGCGCATGGGTGCTACAGGACACGATGCAGCAGCGTTTCTGTAGCACCCGGGACAGTCTCCGTCCCTCTGCCTCTCTGCTCTGTGCCAGCCCCCATCTCAGGGGACCTGCCTGGCACTGGCCTCCTGGTGCTGGTCCTCTTGCTGCCCCGTGGCACAGCTGCAGCAGAAAGCTCTGCGCAGAGCCCGAAGCACTGTCCTGAGCAGCGAGGGCCGTCGCCTGGGAGCTGCGGCGTCCGGGAGGGTGGTGATACCTGTGGGGGAAGGAGAGCCGTGGGTGAGGGGCTGCGTGGGTGCAGGACCTGCCTGTCCCCACCACCAAGGCCTTTCCCGAGGGGTCTTGGCCTTGGCACAGCCAGTCCCCAAGCGCTTACTGCTGCCGGCCCCGGTGCCACTTGCTGTGCTGGGATGGGCTCGCCGTGTCCAGAAGGGCTCTTGACTTGGATACATACCTGGATCCACCTCTGGCGTGTGCCTGAAGGAAGAGGAGGACTTCTGCTCCTCTTTGGGCTCAGACGCAACCTGCATGGGGAGAGCAAGCCCACACACCGTGTGCCATCAGCTGGTGATGCTCAGGACACTGCTGCCCAGGATGGACAGGGGGAAGGGTTTGGGGTTGTGGGCTGCTGCCAACAGCTGTGAGTCCCAAGGGAAGGGACGTGCAGGTGGCACAGAGACGGGATAAGGCTTGTTGTGGGGCCATAGCAGCAGGGCTGGGCTGGGGGCTGTGACGGGCAGGGGGGAAGAGAGGTGGCCAGGTGGGTGGCAGAAGGGGGCTGGCTCGCTGGGTGTGGGAGGGGGCTGCTGCTGGGGTCGCTCCTTCCCTCCTCGCTCTGCATCCAGGCCCGAGGGCTGACCGCAGTGCAGGCATTGGAGGGGACGTCAGCCCTGGGCCTTGGGCACTAGGAAACGGAGAGCACCAGGCAGCTCCCCCATATCGCAGAGGGCCAGTGCCTGAGGGGGACAGCTTGGCACCACGGGTAGGGGGATCCCACGGGACGGGGCAGCTCTCTGCACCCACCCTGCACACCCCAGACACAGTTCACACAGCAGACCCCTTTGATGGTGGAGACCAATGATGTGCTCCTTGCTCACCTGGGGAGGAGGGCCTCCACAAAAGGCAGAAGCCACTGCTTTTCTTCCCTTGGGCAGTGGTGCTTCGAGAGGCAGGCTGATGCTCTCCTGGCAAGGGCCTCCAGCCAAGAGACGGGCCTCCGGCACAGCTTCTGCTGCAGAGGCAGGCACTTTTTCCTCTGCCTCCTGAGGGTCTCGGGCTGCAGGCCAGGCCTCTGGCTTTGTTTCTGTGCTCTTTGATGGGGCCAGAGACACGCTGTCCCCTGCCTCCTGAAAGCCGTCCCCCATAGCACATGCCCCTGCTTCTGCTCCTCCAAGCACTGCTGGGTCCAGAGGCATGTTCTCCATGTCACCGGCTGCCTCCCTGGCAGAGTCTCCGGCCTTGACGCTGGGCGAACAAGGCACCTTCTGGGGGCACATTTCCTTGTCTGCTAAGAGGCTCCTGAGGCTAGGTCTGACCCAGATCTCGCGCAAGGACGTGTTTTCCTCCAGCTCCTCCCTTTGCAGAAGCTCTTCATCAGTGTCCTCCTCCTCCTCCTCAGGGCTCCAGTCCCCTTGCTCTTCCTGCGCCGCTCCCAGCACTCTCTTCCTGGCTCCCACCTCCCGCTCCCTCCTGGGGGCATGGGCATACAGCCGCTCCAGCACCTCCCACTTGCACCTGGCATCCTTCAGGAGCTCCACTCGCGTTAGCTCAGGTTTCCACAAGTTATAGAAGGAATTTCTGGCAAGCAGCTAAAAGAAGAGAGAGAGGCACATTTGTGAAGGGCGCTGCTTTTCCTACCACGAAAGGCCTCCCGGGGCCCTGCTCCCACTGGGAGAGTCACGCTGCAGCAGTGGGGCGCAGCAGCTGACCCCAGCGCAGGCAGGGTTACCACCTGGCCCAGCCCATCCTTGGCACTCACCTCCTTGCGTTTGACGTTGAGGGATCCTGACACTGTCAGGGAGAAATGTTTCCCCTTGGCCTCCTCGCCCTCGCTCTCCTGCAGGCTCAGCTTCTTCCTCTGGAAACAGGCTTCTCGCAGCTGGGCCAAGGTGTGCCCGGTGCGCGCCAGGCTGCTCCTCTCGAGCTCCTCCAGCGGCTCTGTTTTGATGGAGAGCACTGCGAGATACTGCGAGGTGTTGTCGGGGTGCACGCGCAGAGGCTGTCCTTGCACATGGCAGATGATGCCCAAAGGCTGCTGGTTTGGGCCCTGCCCTGCCCGGGGGCATCGTGGGGTCCCTCGTACACTGCCCTTGCCTGGGGAAGCAGGTGCACCGGCCCCGCTGACCTCCCTTTTGCCCCCACCAGCACGGGCATCAGGCCCTTGCGGAGCTGCAGGGGCTGTGCTTTTGTCCTGCTCTGTGGGCTTGTCCTGGCCTGGGCTTGCTGGTACTGCTAGACTGCTGGTTTGTGCCGATGATGTCCTTTTGGGCACGGCTGCACTGAGCTCCTTCGTGGCTTCGTTCACATCAGGCTGTGCTGGATGCCGGCCAGGTCCAGGGCTCCTGTCATCAGGACGGCTCAAGGCAGCAGACTCCAGCCCCAGGCCTGCACCCTGCACAGCCCCAGCAGGCGGGGCAGGGCCCTGTGGGGCAGGGCCCTGGCTCTCAGCCATCATTTCCAGGCCAGCTTCTCCAAGGATGTTCTGCACAAGGCTGGCAGGCTCAGGCACGGAAGGCGATGGTGGGGCCATGTCATTGTGGGAGATGGCAGGGATGTCTTCTTCAAAGCCAGGTGACACCTCTGCACAGCAGGGCATGGGGAGTCCAGCTTCCTCTGAAAAACCTGTGGCTGTTGTCGCACACTGCAGGGCATCATGCGGGGCAGAAGAGGCTGTTTCTCCCTGGCACGTCTCAGCAGGGGGCACTTGCAGTTCACGAGGCTGCAGGTCTGCACCTTGGGACACTGAGCACTTGCTTAGCACCAAGTCCTGCCTCTGCACCAGCGTGCCTGAACAGTCTGCCTTGACCTCCTGTGCACAGGCATCTCCGGGAGCAGAAAGCAGCTCATCCTGCTCCTTGTATGCTGGTGTGCTTCGCATCTCCCTTTCAGGAATGGCCTGTGCTCCTGGGACAAAGGAGGAGCTTCCGGAGAGTTGCTGGCTTGTCAGGGGAAGAGTTGTCCTGGTACTGTCGTCTAGCAAGAGCCTTGCTTTTCCCAGTGCTGATGCACAAGAGCCAGGCCTGGGCTCAGGCAAGCAGTGGACGAGCTCTTGCATTGCCCAGGTGGGACCGTGAGCTTCCTGCTTGTGTTTTGGAAGGGGAGGCAAGGAAAGAGGGCATGGCTTTAGCTCTTCCTCTGCCAGGCTCTTCCCTGAGTCCACAGCCTTCCCAGCAGCACTACCAGGTGGGAAGGGTTCCCTGGCAGCAGCTGTGCTGGAATTCACTGCCAGCTTCTCTAATCCCTTGGTCTCTCTCTCCAGGGTTCTCCTGGCCACCCCTTTGGTGTCCATGGCATTGGCCCTGCCTCGGGGAGAAGACCTGCAGGATGCTTCTAGAGCAGGCAGCTTGCTTTGCCTTGTAGATCCTGCAGTTTTAGCTGCAGAGGTCTCCAGGCCTCCATGGGCCTGCCAAGCTGCCTTGGTTGGGAGAGGTGGCAAGCCAGGCAGATGTGGTGTCCCTGCTCTTGCGCGAGTCCTGCCAGGCGCTGTCTCCCTGTGCCCCAGAGGAGCCTTCCTTACAAGGCCAGTGGAGGGATGCAGAGCTTGTGCCACAGTGGGAACGTCCCTGGCAGTCTCCTCCACCACCTGCAATCAAAGCCCATGGGAAAGGCTAAGTTCCTGCCATCCTCCCCCCTACCCTCCATCCTTCCCACATGGAAACTTCCTGTGGCCCCGATGGCCTCGCCAATGGCTGCACTCTCCCATATGGGCAGCTTCCCCCCTGCTCCCAAAGGCCGGGTGGGGAGAGGGTTTGTCACCGTGGGGCAAGAGACAGGCAAAGGCAGCTCCCTCGGACACCCCAAGGCATGTCCTTGCAGACTGCTGTGCAGAGCAGGCAGTCAGCCTGCTGGGGGCAGAGACCTCCCGGTCTCTCCCAGCACTTCCCACCCACTTCTTGGCACCTCCGGGGAGTCAGGCAGAGGCTTTGCCACCATCGCTGCTCAGCTCTGTACCTTTGCAACGATGCCGTGTTCAGAGGCCCACGAGCTCTGTGGGCCGGGGAGCGAAGGCAGCCTGTCCCTTTGGTGGGACGAAGCCGGGGTCCGGCTGCGCTGCACCACTGTGTGCAGCTCCTGCTGGCCCACCTGCGGGAAGAAGGGGGCACATGATGGAGGTGGTTGTGTTGGTACGAGCAGCCCCTGAAGCACAGGAAACCCCAGCCCCATGTCGAAGGGAACCTCATGGCTGCGCATGGCCCAGCTGCGCTTGGCCCACAGCTGCTCTCTGCTCCTCAGTGCAGAGCTCACAGGGTCCCTGTGGGCCTTGGAGTATCCAGGCTGGTGTGTGCTTTATCTGAGAGAAAATCCCCAGGGCCACGAATAAATGCCCCCTCGCTGGGGGAGCTCATGCCTGGCTGTCTTGCCCCACCTCCCCTTCCCCACCATCCTCGTGCTCTGCACGCAGGTCCCAGCCCTGCTGCCTGCCTCTCCCTCCAGCCCCACCACTCACCTTCCTCCTGCACTCCTGCGTGCCTGGGTGCCCGTCCGTGGACTGGGAGCAGGCGTTCGCCTGCCACTCCTTGTCCATGTCTGGGATCCACTCCTGAGGACTTGCTACTCTGGCACCAAGGGGGAGCTGCTCCCTCCTGGTCGAGCTGCTCTCCTCAGAGTGGGGGACCCCTGGGGGCTCTGGTCCCAGTAGGGACACGGTCACCATGGCGACCGCCCCATCACAATGGCCTTGTGGGCACGATGCCACCTCCATCACAAAGCCCTGGTGGTCACCGTGGGGACCCCATCACAGTGCCTTGGTGGTCGCCATGGAGACCCCCATCACAATGCCATGGCGGTCCCCCTGGGGACACACAGCACCATGATATTGCCTCCATGCCTCTGGTCTCAGCTTTTGAGCCTGCCTGAGAGCTGGTGTCTGGGGAGCAGGAAGAGTTTTCTTCTCCTCAACTCTACACTCCTCAGGCCTTGCAGAGGCTGCCCTTCTTCAGGCAGTCCATAGCAGACCTCCACTACAGGGCTCCACCCCTCCAGGTCTGCCTGCTAATCCTCACTCATAGCTCTCAACAGGCCCATCGTCCATCCCTAGGCAGAGCTCCCTGCATTCCCACTGCTCTCTCTCTGGGGTTTCTCTTGTCCACATCTCCCTGCACCTTTTCCTTGCCAGCCCAGGCCAGCACTTCCTCACTCTTCTTTGACTCACCCTCTCCCCATAGTTGCTCCCACTTTAAGGCTTCCTCACCAGCTTGGATGCCTGGTTGGCCATCAGGTCAGCAGATGGGAACACTCTCTCCTCCCAAATGAAGTGAGACAACCCGCAGCCTCAGTCCCTTGCTGTGGGCTCGGCTTTCAGCACCTCCTCCAGCTGCTGGAACCCCAGGCCAGATGGGGAAGCAGGAGCTGCCCTCTCCTCTCATCCTCTTCCTGCTCATGGGACCTTTTTTCAGCTAGAAATCCCTCTCACCACAAAACTGCAAGGACTGTCACAAGCTAAGAGCAGGACTGTAGGCAACAGACCATGCACTGCTGCAGCATGCCTTTACCTCCCCTCAGCTCAATGTGACACCAACCCCTAACCTGACACCATAACTAGAGACAAAAAAGCTCATCTCTAGTTCAGAGGTTCATGGAGCTGTTTCTTCCCACACTCCTTTACTACCCCCAGCCCCCTGCCCTGGGGCTGCACTCAAGAGCCAGCCTGAAGCCCTTTCACTCTGCCCTTTCCCATCGGGCCCCTGGCACACTCGGAATGAAAGTCAGCCCTGGAGCGGGAAGGGTGGGGGAACGGAGTTAATACCATGAATTAATTGCAATTAATAGACAACTTATTGACTTTCCTTTCAGAAAAAAAGGTTCTTTTCTCTTCTTCTTCTCAATTTCCTGCTTTTTCCCATTACAGGAAAGTATAGCGTATGTATTTTTTAACAGGGTTCCCCAGTTATAAATACCTGCTCCTTTTAAATACTTCCCCCTGCAACATACACATACACACACACACACAACACACACTCCCTAGCCCGCAGCAGACCACTTCCAGGAGCAGGAGAGAGCAAGGCCGGCAGCTTTATTGTTCTCCCCTGTAACGAGTAAGAAAGATTGCTTTTATTCTAAAAAAAATATCTAATTTTTAATACAGTCATCCCAGACAAATTTCTGCTTGAGTTCACATGAGGTTAGCTGTTTTGCTTTTGTAAAACACAGGTAACATGTTGTAAGTTTTACAACAATTTTTTAGACAACGGGCAGACATCTTTTTCCAATTCTAACCATGCTGGCTGAATAGGCCAACATCCTCCTACTTATATTAGTAGAGGGCTTAATTTATACACTGCGTAACGTGCTTCTGCCTGAATCAGTCCAGTCTGCTCCTCAGCTCTTTGACCTAAGCTAAGTCTGTTTGAAGCCCATTTGGGAGCCCTCCCTTGACCCTGGTTGCCAGCAGAACTCCCAAGGGCAATAATCTCTCCAGCACAGAGATGGCAACAGATTCCTGGGGGGATGATACTGCCTGAACCTGGTGGAGCTCTGGGCAGAGCGAACCGCTGTCTGCAACCCCCTTTTCTTCACAGAGCGCAGCTGCGGTTTCTGTTTTGATTGAGCAGCTCATGCAAACGTTCACCGTTAGGGCACGGCAGAGCTGTTACTGTGTGGCATGTTTTCCGGCTGGACTTTGTCGTTTCGCAGGAGCTTGATCATGGAGATCCTCAAGCAGTCGAGCGTGCGTTCAGCGTGTTGAGACGGTATCAGCGCTGACTCCCTCCCTGAAGTCTGGGCTCCCCGAATCATCAGTTCCAGCGAGTCTGAAGTTAATCAGCGCTGCGTTTCATCGTTTGGCTGTGAGAGGCAGAAGGAAGTGAAGAGGCCTCAGGACTTGGCCAGCAGGAGCTGGGGAAAAGGCTCGCTGAAGGCCAAGGCCGGCTGAGGTGGCCGGGGCGGCGGGTCGGAGCTCCCTGCTGGGCCGGGTCAGGGGAGGCTCCGGGAGGGTCCGGCTCTGCGCAGGGTCTCTGGGGAGCGGTGCGGCCCGGGCTGAGGGCGAGGGCCGGGCCGAGGGCCGGGGCGAGCGGGAAGGGGGCCAGCTGCGGGGCGGCTCCGCGGCCGGGCAGGGCCGGGCCGGGGTCGGGCTGCGGCCGGGGCCGGGCTCCAGGGCGGCGGCGCCAGGCCGGGCCGGGCCTGACAGCAGCGCTCCGCCTGCGCCCCGCCTGCCCCGCCCTCTGCGCTGGCGGGCCAATCAGCTGGCGAGGGCAGGCCGCGGGCCAACGGCAGGGCCGGGGTGAGCCGTGAGCGACACGCAGGCCGCCCAATGGCCGCCGCGCCTGGCCGTGGCGCAGCCCGTCTGCCCGCCCCCCCGCCGGGCCTCGGCCCCGGCCCGGGAGTTTGGTGCTGCCGCGGGCGAAGTCCTGGCTCTGCAGCTGCCCGGCCCGAAGGTCTCGGCCGCGGGGAGGGAGGCGTCGCGGGGCCGTGCTGGTGCCCCGCCGAGGCAGCTGCCGGGCGGGAGCTCTGGGCGCGAAGGCCGGAGGCTTTGGGGCAGCGCCGGCTCCGGCGTGCTCGGGGCTGGGGCTCGCCCAGAGGGATCGTCTCTCGGTGCCGAGCCCCGAGGAGCGGTTTGTCCTGGACGTGCAGGTCCAGCCCCACCGCGGTGTCCGCGGGGCACCCGCGGGGGGATGGCTGTGGTGGTGGTGGGTGTCAAGGCGGTTGGTGTGGTGGGTCACAAGGATGGCTGAAGGGCTGGAGCGTCTCCCGTCGGAGAGAGGCTGAGGGAGCCGGGAGTGTTTCGCCTGGAAACCAGAGTGGTGGTGGGATGTTTTCCGGGTGTCCAAACAGGTGATATAGGGAGGGTGTGAGGGGGACGGAGACCGTGGTTCGGAGTGGTTGTCAGTGGTGTGGAGTGAGAGGAGGAGAGGGAATGGGCACCAAGTGGCCAAGCAGGAAATTCCACCTTGTTCACTGTGAGGGTGGTCAGAGAGTGGAGCAGGTTCCCCGAGTGTCTGTGGGGTCTCGACTGTGTGAGATACTGCAAACCGTCCTGGCCTGGTCCTGGGCAACCTGCTGTAGGTGCCCCTGGTTGAGCAGGGGGTGGGAGAAGGGGATCTCCAGAGGTCCCTGCCAACATCATCTATTCTGTCACTCTGTGAAAACAACAAAACTCTTATCCAAAATAAGCATTCAAAGAAAAAAGTGAAGTAGCCGAAGAGTTGCTAGCAGTAGGTAGATTGGCTAAGTTGTTTTCAGTGCTTGTGGACGGGGGGAGGGAAAAGAAATAGGATTTTCAATTCCAAGCTCTGTTGTCTTCATATCATGCTCATTAAGAAGAAAGAGAAAAAACTCATGAGTTGGGCTTTCAGGATGGAGGCAGCTGTGATGTTGCTGCTGGGAGGTGGAAGGACTACAGGGGAGGGGCCTGGAGGCAGCAGCCCCCTCATCTGCCTCCTGCAGCAGAATTTATCCACGTGCTGGTGACCAGGACTTCCCTGGGGAAAGGCTCTCGCCCTCTCTGCTAAGTGGGAGAGCCTGGGAAAAGGAGTTTCTGAGCTGAGATGCCGAGCACTGATTGCTGGGGGCTCTCGCTTGGTCTGCTCGAAGAACTGGACACATTGGGAGGGTAGTTTTCTTTCTTTTGAGAGAACAATTTCCTCATGTGAGCAAGCAAAGACTAGTCCTAGACTAGAAGTGCTTAGGAAGGATGTCCATGAGTCTGTTTGGCACCTTCCTTAGTCCTGGCATTTCTGTTTCTGTGTGGCCAGATGCAAGGGCCCTTGCCTTTTCCTCCTTTGGACACCTCATCTGATAGTGGTGGACCTTTTTCTCTACAGGGCCATGTTGGCCAAATCCTTGGCTCCCAGCAATCAATGCACTGCCATCAGTTCCTGCCTCCAGTCCCACCTCTCTCAGTGTGCCCTTGTATGAGAGATGCTCCAGAGCCGTAGTCATCTTTATGGCCCTTTCCTGGAGTCTGTGCAGCAGGCCCATGTCTTTCTTGTACAGGAGAGCCCACATTTGGACACAGCCCTCCAGGTGCGGCCTCACCAGTGCTGAGCAGGAGGGAAGGAGCTCTTTTCTTGACCTGCTGGGAAGGCTCTTGCTTCTGCAGCCCAGGATACTGTTGGCCTCCTTTGCCATGAGGGTGTATTGCTGGCTGATGACCAACTTGTCCAATAGGACCCGCAGGTGCTTCTCTGGAAAGCTGCTCCTCAGCCGGTCAGTCCCCAGCCTGTTGTGGTGCATGGGGATATTTCTTCCCATGTGCAGGACTTGGCATTACCCTTTGCTGACCTTCATGAGGTTCCTGTCTGCCCATTTCTCAGGTTCCTCTGAGTGACGGCACAATCATGTGCTGAATCAGCCACTCCTCCCAATTTTCTGTCATCCGCCAGCTTGCCTCGGATTCCTTTGGCCCCATCATCCAGGTCATGAATGAAGATCTTAACCAAGGTTTGCTACATTGCTCCCAGGATCCTTCCTGGACTGCCTCCATTCGGCTGTGCTCCTACACAGACCCAAGAGGTACCTGAAGGCAGAATTAGTCCACGTCCTGCTCTAATGAATGATGTGACTGGGATTTTATGGCATCACCTTCCTCTGGTTTTCCCAGTCCTTGCAAAGGATGTCTGCTCTTGCCCCTCCCTCACTCCCAAACTAGACGCAAGGGCACACAACACGTGTCTTCAGGAGAGTGTTGCAAATGCACCTCAGGCTCCGAGGAAACTGTCTTGCCATCTTGGGCACATAGGAAAGAACTATCACTGCTACAAAATGCTGGAAATGTCTTGCAATGTCATAAATGTAGAGAGATGACATGGGATGAAGAAGAAAGCTAGGAATTTGTTCCACACTACCGTAGCCCCAAAGAAAGTAAACATCTCCCTGGCCACCCGCAAGGAGGTCACAGGTTGCTCCTTGCTGACAGATGTGAAGAGTGCCACTCAGCAGACTCACACCCAGTCCCCAAACGAGAGACACGGGCAGTCCCTGGAGGAGAATCAGCCAGGTCGTGAGGTAAATGTGGACCAGGCAGCAGTCGTGTATGTTATGGGTAGCGGGCTGGGGAGGGCTCTGGGGAAGGAGGTGCAAAGGCCAGAGGGGGAAATGCTGAGCTGTGGGTCTGTCCAAGTGCTGTGTGGGGCTGGTGTGTGCACATCAGCAGAGCGGCTTAGGCAAGAGCAATGCAGGCCTGAGCCCCTTGTGGCTAGTTGTAGGGGTCAGAAGGGATTGCTTGTTGGAGCACATCACAAGGCAGCTACAGGCACCGCTCCTGTGCGCAAGGCTCCTGCCTGCCCTTTTTGGGAAGGCAGGTACTGGGACGCCCGGCACAGACGCTCACTGCGAGCTCGCTGGGAAAGGTCAGCACTTTCTCTCCAGTTATGGCCAGAGGAGGAAGGCAGCTTTTCCCTGTCAGCAGGGTAGTGCGAGCACTGTGCATGCAACTGCGGAGACATTAGTTAAATGTGAAAACAGAAGCTGCCCCCCAAAGCGCTGTGTGTTCTGCTGCAGCCTGCCTGTTGCCTTGGGAGTTGCCTTCCAGGTGGAAAGTAGAGGGCAGCCGGGAGAGTAAATGCAAAGCAGGCAAAGTAAGAGCTGGTCAAGGCCACCCCTTTCTCTGTCCCTCTTAGGATCACTTGAGTGAGCTTTAATTCTGGAGGTGTTTGAGAAGGAGGCATTTTGAATAGTCCTGCAGACTTAGGAAACTCTCACCTTCAAAAACCAAGAAGCCAACTTGCCCTCTTTTCTCTCTTCTTCAGATGATTATTTAGCTTCATTTGGAAGGGTACTTATTTATATGCTCTTCTAGGACTGACTTTTGTGTGTGTTTTAACCTCCTCACAGCTTAGGCACTAGACTTATTCATTGATGATTAATAATCGCAGAGAAGTTTTAATGCCCTGTTGTCTAATAAGGCAAGAGAGAGAAAAATTTTGGAAGAGTTTCTTTAAAATGCAGCTCTTAACCGCCTGGCATCCAAACAGAAAGCAGGTGAAGATCTTCTCCAATTCCAACTTTAAATGCATTTTGAACCAAGGAGGAGCTCCCTGGGAAGCACAACCCCATGAGAAGCCTGTAACAGCCCCCCATCCCGCGTGGGGACCAGGCCAGGGCAGCATCTCCCACGGGGCGGGCTGCGACGGGGGTCGAGTGGGGCTGCGGTGCCCCCCGTCAGGGGGTCCCGGCCTCCCCCCACAGAGGCGTCCCGGGAGGATGGTGGCAGCAGGGCTGAGGTCGGGTGCCCTTGGGGAGGGGGCTCTGCCCATTTTGGAGGCTGGACAGCATGGGGAGCCCCCGTCCTGTCCCCGAGGGGAGGCGCTGGGTCCCCCTGGGCCCGTGGTTCAGCCCGGCCCCGATTCCATCCCGGTGCGGCAGTTATCGCCGTGGGAACGCGGATGCAGCGGGCTCCAGACGTGTTGCCCGGCACTGCGTGGGGCAGCAGGAGGATCTGGGCTCTCCCCGGAGCAGGCACTGCACGGGGCAGCAGGAGGATCTGGGCTCTCCCCGGAGCAGGCACTGCGTGGGGCAGCAGGAGGATCTGGGCTCTCCCCAGAGCAGGCACAGGATCCCACCGCCCCTCGGTGTGAGCCATGGGGAGGCGAGTCAGAGTGCAGAGTTGGGTGCCGCAGCCGCAGCTGGTAGGAGGCGCTGGGTGGGATGGGAGGCAGGTCAGGGCCATGGGGCTGGGGGCCGGGGTTGGTCCTCACAGTGTCCCCAGACCCCCGAGGGGGTGGTAGGCAGGGACCAAAGTGGTACCTTGGATGGTGTTGCCACGACAGCCGTCCCGTGCTGGGTCCCCACAGCTCTTCAGAGCTGACAGCCACAGACATCCCCTCCCTGTCCCCTCCCCATCCCCATCCCCATCCTGGGAGAGCTCTCGGGGAAGGGTTTTTACACTCCTGCTGGCCAGGGTCCCTGTGGCACACACACAAAGCTGATGCTCTTTCAAATCCAAACAGCCCCTTTGGGTCCAGGCAGGTGGCAAGGGTACCCTTAGGGCAGGAGCTGTCTGTATCAAAAGAGGAAGAGCTTTTCCTTCAGTCCTAAAATCCCAGAAACTGCCTGGCCTCAGGCACACAAAGCCTCTGGGTGACAACAAGGCTGACACAATGGTGAAGGGGCGGGGGGTGCAGACCACTGCCAAGAGCCCTGGCACAAGTTGCAGCCCCCAGGGCTGGGACAGCACGGGGGCTAGAGCTCCAGGCACACAGTCCCTCGCATGGCACCAGCCCCTTCGGGGGGCTGGGGGTCACGGGACAGGGTTCCCTCCCTGGTGGCTGCACACTTGGGGCTGACAGCTCCATTGCGCAAGGGGCTCTTGTCCTGCTCACCTGGATCAGTGCGTCCCCTGTCCTTGAGTAAGGCCACCGCACATGCACAGAGCAAGGCCACAGCCGAGGCATGGGGACACTCAGTTCTGCCCTGTGCCGTTTCCCAGCAGGGCATCGTGAGACGGTTTCTCACCTTCGTGGGGACCATGCTGTGGAACTTGTGGCTGTGGTGTTTTATCCAACTGAAGACGTGGGGGAGAGGCGAGCAGCAAGGCAGCCGAGAAAGAAGAAGGCTCCAGTGTACTCAACTGGGTAAGAACCTCGTGGCCAGAAGTACCCTCAGCTTCTGGCAGCGGAGGCAATGGGGAAGGTGCCCTCCAGGTTCCTGACACAGGGTCTGGGGTCAGACTGTGGCATGGCCCTTGGGGACACGGGCCTGTTCCATTGTATCGAACATGGCCCTGCTCCTCCCACAAGGACAGACCCTTGTGGGGAAAGCCAGGTGTGGCAGCTGGGAGCCATGGCAGCCTCATCACATAGCACCCTGGTGTGTCTTGCAGGAGCCACATCCGACCGCCGTGTGCAGCCCCTCATCAACAGACCAAGAGCTGCTCTCTCCTACAAGAAAGGGACAGGCTCCTTCACGGCACAAGTCATCTCCGCCTTGGTGAGTGCCGGCCTCGTGTGGGCTCTGGTGCCCCACCAGTGTCGTGTCACTGATGCCAGCTCACTTGGTTTCCCACAGACCTGGGCTCCTGCCTCTGCTCAGAGGCGAAAACGGACACAGGCTTTTGGCATGCTGTGGCGAAGACCGCCAGATACCCGTGTTCCCTGTGAGGTAGGGGAAAAGGCTGTTTTGTGCCCTTGTTCCTCCATCTTGGGGCCTTGGTGCCATCTGTGCCTCAGTTTCCCCATCCTGGATCTAGCACTGGCCCACTGGGCAGCCTGTGGGCTAAGTCAGAGGAGAGGCAAGCTGTAGGCTCTGCAAGCAGCAGGGTTTGAGAGAAAGGTGCTGGTCGAAGGCCAGGCGAGAGTGGGGCTCCTTGGGGTGTCTCCAGGGAGTTCATCTTGGGGCAGTGGTGGTATCGGAGAGGAGGGGGACAATGCAGTGTAACAGTCTGAGAAGAGCGTGGGCAAAGGGGCTCTCTCTGGAGCCGTCATGGGCAGGAAAGAGCAGGCTCTGCCCAGGCATGTGTGGGATGAGGACTGTACTGCTGAAGGCCCGTTGGAGCAGGACAGGGACCAGGAGGAGATGGGGAGCAGGCTGAAGATTGTGAGGAGGCTGGAGAGTGGGATGAGGTGCTGAGGGCAGCCTGACAGCAGCAGTTAGGGACAATCTCCCCCCTCTGGTGCAGCAGGGGAGGCTGGAGTAAGGGCAGCCCCCTGGGGCAGGACAGGCTGCTTGTCCGTGGAGTCAGGGGAGGAGAGCCCAGGCATGCACAGCGTGATGTGGGGTATAAGTACAAAACTAGGAGCTCAGGAAATATGTGTCTCTTCCTAAAAAGTCCTGAATCGTCCCTCACAAAGGAACCTTTTGGGTGGGTGGCTCAACACCATTGCATTGAAAGTGGAAATAAGGTGGGTGCTTTCACTGGAAGGGAAAAGGGGGCCCAGGAAGCTGCTGCCTGTGTCTGTGGGAAGGCCTGGGGCTGCCGTGGGGCAGCATGCAGAGCACCGAGGCCCCTTGTGAGAAGCTGTGTGGGATGAGAGGGCTGCCATGGGGCAGCATGTGGAGTGAGAGCTGTGTGGTGCCGCCTGGGGAATGAGAGGGTTGTGGGCGTTGCCAGGGCTGCCATGCTGTCCCCTTAGGGCAGCATGTCCTGCAACCCCCGCATGTGGGGCCCTGCTTGGAGGGAGCCCTATCCCTCTGCCTCCCCACTTCCCCCTTTGCTCAGGGTGGGGAACCGTGTGTCATTGCAGTCCCTGACAGCGAGCAGCGAGACGCCGAAGCCCAGGAGGACAACAGGCCGATGGGGAAACCTGGGGGGTACCATGGTGTTGAGCACCAAAGCGCTGCCTCATCCCGTCTGTGTAAGAGGAGCACTCTGGGGCCAGGCTCAGTGGCAGCATGTGCCACTGTGCTGAGGAAGGGCTGTGGGAGTAGTGAAATGGGAGGGTTTGGGGGCCGAGGAGAGCCCTGAGGGGAGAGTGTGGGTACCTAGCTGCACGGGGCGGGAGGCCCAGTGCTGGGCGCTGCAGAAAATGGGAGAAAGTGGTGAGTGTCTGCCCACTTGTGGAACTAAAGGGAGGGTTAAGTCAGGCTGTTCTGTGTGGAGCAAAGGAGTGGGCTCAATCAGGGTGCTTGAGGGTGAAGCCTGGCCAGTGCTTTGGGGCAGTGAGCAGGTGTATTTCCAGCCTTCCCCATGTGCTGAGAGCATAATTCTCTTGCTCCTGTGAAAGTGCCACAGAAGGCTACTTCTGACTGACTGACCTGACAGTTTCTCCTTTTGCAGAGTGTGGAGCCATGCAGGCTGTGGCTCCCAGTCCACCAAGCCAGCGTGAAGAACGTAAGCGCTGCTCACAGCTTCCCGAGTGCTCAGCTCGGGCCTGCTCTCCTGCCAGGCAGAGACTGTCCAGAGCTTGTCTCTGCAGAGACGGTGGCCCTGGGGGACACGTGTGGGGCACCGAGCTGTTGCTGCTTGAAGCGACATTGTGTCTACGTAAGAGGAGCGGGCTAGGGGAACAAGGCATCAGGACAGCTGGTTCCCCGCTGCAAAGGAGGAAGAGTTTGGGGAGTGGAGGGGAGGGAGCCACTGGGGGTGGGGGGGGGGTGATGGACGTGTGAGCCTCAGCCATGTGGGGTGGGAGGAATGGTAGTGGGTGTTGGTGGAAGACGGGGGGTTACTGATAGGTCTGGACGCAATCCTAGAGCAAAGGTTTTCGGGATGGTTCTCGCCCCTGCTGCTTTGGTTGGTGAGCAGGTTTTGTGCAGCCTTCCCCATGGGCAGAGGTCAATAGGTAATAGAAAGGCAGGGTTTCACTCCCTTCTCGCCTGCTGGCAAGCAGCCCACTGGCACGCCAGGGATGAATGTGCCCAGGCAAGTCTTTCAGAAATCCAGGGTCAGGGGAGGTTTCCCCAGAGGTGGGTGGGAAGGGGGATGTTATGTGCAGGGTGTTGGTCCCGTGCCTCGTTCGTGTGCAGTGCAGGGGTAGGTAAAAGCCTTTATTTTGATGGGGCCTGCCAGAGAGACTCAAGGAAGACGAGGGACATGACCACGTGCCCCAGACCAGCAGCTTTGCCGAGTCGAGCCAGGATCCCACAGCCGACTGCAGAGTGGACAAGGAGCCCTGAGCCAAAGGCCTGCTCGCCCGAGCCGATCGTCGTTGACGACGCACGAGGGACAGGCGATGCTTGGGACACCATTTGGTGCTGGACCCAGGACATGAGCCAGAGCCTGGAGAAGCCTTCAGCCTCGCTTCAGGTGAAGGGGTTCGCCTGTCTGGATGGGACAAGTGACGGGCAGCAGTGTGTGGAAGGGATTGGGACATAGAGGAAAGGCCAGGCTCCAGCAGCCCGAAGCAGGAGGGCTGGGAGGTGAGAGCGGGGCTGCCTTGAGCGCAGCACCACCGATGGCCCCTTTGTCCCTGGAAGCACTTGATGGCCAGGAGGGGTGTTGCCTGGAGGAGTAGGGGCGGGGGGCTGCTAAGGGCACTGGGGCGGGTTGTTGTGCGGTGGGCAAGCAGGCGGTGCTGGAAGTGTTGGTGGGTGGCAGACAGCAGGAGGAGGGAGCGGCAGTGTCGGCGGGGGCATGGGTGCCATGGTGGGAGGAGGGAGGCGGGAGCCAGGCTGGTTGTGTGGGTGTGTGGGGAGAGGAGGGCGAGTGGGTTGCGGGGAGGTGGGCCCGATGGGTGGGCCGGGGTGGCGGTGATGGTGCCAGGAACAGTTTACTGGCACCTGCGAGGGCGCTCGGCACCGCAGGGAAGACACTTGCATGCGGTGGGAAGGTGCAGGGCAAAAGCTGCCAAGTTGGTGTGGAGGGAAGGGAAGAGAGAGAGGCTGTAGTTGGCGTGGGAGCAGAGAGGTGGGCTGGCTGTGGTGCGTGCTCCCTTGTGGGCCCTTGCGAAGGGAGTGAGGCGAGGTGGGAGGCTGCTGTGCAGAGGGGCGCTGTTGCTGCTTGGCAGCATGTTGGCCAGGAGTAGGGCTGGCGTGCTGCGTTGGGCTGCAAATGCCTCCATTCCTTTGTCAGGCTGTGGAGAGGGCCAGCAGGGCCGCCTCGGAGCCCGGGAGAGAGCTGGAGGCGGCGAGCAGCAGCGGCGGCATGGGTGCTCAGGTATGAGCTAAGGAGGGAGCTGAGGCGCGAGAGGTTGTGAGGAAGGGCTTTGTTGGGGCTCTGTTGGTGGGCAGAGGCGGTGGTCTGCTGGGGGAGGGCGGTGTGAGGTTGAGCTGCTGCCCCCCAAAATGCTCCTGAGCAGAGCAGCCATGGTGCGAGTAGAGCAGCCATGGTGCGGGCAGAGAAGGAGACCATCTTTGCTTCTCTCCGGGCCCCACCAACCTTACCCACCCTTCCTGCGCTTGGCCACTGGCTCCCCGAGACGGCAGCTTGGCCACAGGCTTGGGGCAGGCGTGTGGTGCATGCAGGCCTTCCTGAAAGGAGCAGCTGCCTTTGCAGCTGGGGCCTGGACGCGCAGCTGGGGCCCCCGTTAGGCACTCTGGGGAAAGGTGGCGCAAAGGCCGTGCGCCAGCGTGGTCTTCAGCCCCACGTGCTGCCAGGCAGCTGCCCTGTGATGCAGGGAGCCCCTCAGGCAAGGCGTCTGTTGTGCTCGCAAGGCTTTGCGGGAGGGCTACTTGGGAGCAGGCAGGTGGCAGAGGCCCGAGGCGAGGGCCTAGCAGGGAGGTGGGTGGGAGCCCTTTGTGGTGGGAGTCAGGGCAAAGGAGTCGGGGCTCTTGGGCTCTTGGCTTGTGACTCTTGCCTGAAGGATTTGAGTGCCTTGAGGCATGTTGTGCGCGGGAGCTGCCTGGCAATGTGCCCCCAAAGGGCCAAAGGAGGCTCCTTCTGAGTGCCTGTGCCACCAATTTCTTCTCTTGTAGAGCCTGGAAAGCGTCCCACCTCCGGTCGCGGTCTCCGCACCCAGCAGCAAGGATGTAAGTGCCATTCCTAACCGCCACATGCTCACCTGGGTGCTGCTCTGTGTGCACACGGAGCTTGTGCAGGTTGTGGCCATGGATTCCTCGGTGCAGGATTTCTAGGCCCACAGAAAAAAGAGGCCGGCCTGTGGAAAAGAGGGCAAAAACTGCAGGCTGTGGGCCCCTGGTGTGCGTGTGAGAGGGCGGGCAAGAGGCAATGGTAGAGGCAGCGGTGGGCGAGTGCTGCATGGGTGTGGGGAAGGGCTGTGTTTGGGGGTGATGTGGCAAGGCCGTTGGTGATGTGGGGACTCAGCCGTTTGGAGGGTGAAGCTGGAAGAGTGGAGGTGGGAGTAGGGCCGTGTTGTGGTGGGTGGTGGCAAGTGGGCGAGGAGGAGTTGGTGGTGGGCGGGTGGGAGTGTTGGAGCGGGTAGGGGAAGAGGAGGTTTGCTGTCAGGTGGTGGCAAAGGGTGTGTGTGTGGGGAGAGGTGGGCATGGTGGTGAGCGTAGGAGGGCGGCTGTGTTGGGTGGCCATGGTGGGACCCGTTGGCAGGAGGAGCATGAGGCGTAGGCAGGTAGGGAGGGTCCACGCATGCAGGCTGATCAGCAAGTGCCCGTCCTGAGCGTCCATCCGCTGTGCGGGGGTGGTCGAGTGGCGGCAGTGGTGCTGGGGAGGCAGGAGCACCTTCCGCTCCCTCTGCGGGTGATGCTCTATGACAATCTGTGCTTGCTGGCTCTGCAGGTGGCCGCCAGAGCAGCTTCGATCATGGCCAGAGAGAAACCACGGAGGGTGCTGAGGGCACAGCGGCAGGGAAGGCCTCCTGCCGCGGAGCCACCAGAGCTGGTGAGGGCAGTGTGGTGGCAGCTGTGTGCCAGTGCTGTGTCAGGAAATGGCCCGGGGGCCCCTTTGGTGGTGGCTCTGAAGGAGAGGTGGCCAAGGCAGGCCCAGTGGGTGCCCCCACAGCAGCAGGCTGCTGGGGCTTGGGGCTAGTGTCCAAAGTGGTATTGTGAAGCACATGTAGGGGTTTTGGAGGCACAAAAGGCTCTGCGGTGGCCACAGCACCTTGGCGGCTGGCCCCGTGGCAGTGGGAGGGTCGGGGCAAGGATGGGGCAGAGGCTGTTGGGAGTTTGCCAGCAAGGCTGGTGTGCAATGCTGGTGGTGGTGGTGCGGGAGGTCTTTGAGGAAGGAGCTTCTGAGCACGCGTAGGGCAAATGTGGGCTGAGATGGCCTCAAGACCTAATAGTGCATTTCTGGAGGGAAGAGGCTGGGAGGTGAGAGTGGGGCTGCCTTGAGCGCAGCACCGCCGATGGCCCCTTTGGCCCTGGGTGCGCTTGATGGCCAGGAGGGGTGTTGCCTGGAGGGGTAGGGGCGGGGGGCTGCTAAGGGCACTGGGGCACGTTGGTGTGCAGTGGGCAAGCGGGCGGTGCTGGAAGTGGTGGTGGGTGGCAGGCAGCAGGAGGAGGGAGCGGCAGTGTCGGCGGGGGCATGGGTGCCATGGTGGGAGGAGGGAGGCGGGAGCCAGGCTGGTTGTGTGGGTGTGTGGGGAGAGGAGGGCGAGTGGGTTGCGGGGAGGTGGGCCCGATGGGTGGGCCAGGGGTGGCAGTGACGGTGCCAGGAACAGTTTACTGGCACCTGCGAGGGCGCTCGGCACCGCGGGGAAGACACTGCTTGTGGTGGGAAGGTGCAGGGCAAAAGCTGCCAAGTTGGTGTGGAGCGAAGGGAAGAGAGAGAGGCTGTAGTTGGCGTGGGAGCAGAGGGGTGGGCTGGCTGTGGTGCGGGCTCCCTTGTGGGCCCTTGCGAAGGGAGCGAGGTGAGGTGGGAGGCTGCTGAGCAGAGGGGCGCTGTTGCTGCTTGGCACCACGTTGGCCAGGAGTAGGGCTGGCGTGCTGCGTTGGGCTGCAAAGGCCTCCTTTGCTTTGTCAGGCTGTGGAGAGGGCCAGCACGGCCGCCTCGGAGCCTGGGAGACAGCTGGAGGCGGCGAGCAGCAGCGGCGGCATGGGTGCTCAGGTATGAGCTAAGGAGCGATCTGAGGCGCGAGAGGTTGTGAGGAAGGGCTTTGTTGGGGCTCTGTTGGTGGGCAGAGGTGGTGGTCTGCTGGGGGAGGACGGTGTGAAGTTGAGCTGCTGCCCCCGAAAATGCTCCTGAGCCCAGCAGCCCTGGCGTGGGCAGAGAAGGAGACCATCTTTGCTTCTCTCCCGGCTCCACCAAGCAGGCCCATGATTACCCCGCTTGCCCACTGGCTCCCCGAGACGGCAGCTTGGCCGCAGGCTTGGGGCAGGCGTGTGGTGCATGCAGGCCTTCCTGAAAGGAGCAGCTGCCTTTGCAGCTGGGGCCTGGCCGTGCAGCTGGGGCCCCCATTAGGCACTCTGGGGAAAGGTGGTGCCAAGGCTGTGCGCCAGTGTGGTCTTCAGCCCCACGTGCCAGGCAGCTGCCCTGTGATGCAGGGAGCCTCCCAGCCAAGGCATCTGTTGTCCTTGTAAGGCTTTGCGGGGGGCTACTTGGGAGCAGGCAGGTGGCAGAGGCCCGAGGCGAGGGCCAAGCAGGGCAGTGGGTGGGAGCCCTTTGTGGTGGGAGTCAGGGCAAAGGAGTCAGGGCTCTCGGGCTCTTGGCTTGTGACTCTTGCCTGAAGGATTTGGGTGCCTTGAGGCCTGTTGTGCATGGGAGCTGCGTGCCAATGTCGCCCAAAGGGCCGCAGAAGGCTCCTTCTGAGTGCCTGTGCCGCCAATTTCTTCTCTTGTAGAGCCTGGAAACTGTGCCACCACCGGTCCCAGTCTCCGCACCCAGCAGCAAGGACGTAAGTGCCACTCCTAAGCCCCATATGCTCACCCGGGTGCTGCTGTCTTTGCACACGGAGCTTGTCCAGGGTGTGCCCATGGGTTGCTCGGTGCAGGATTTCTAGGCCCACAGAAAAAAGAGGCCGGCCTGTGGAAAAGAGGGTGAAAAGTGCAGGCTGTGGGCCCCTGGTGTGCGTGTGAGAGGGCGGGCAGGAGGCAAGAGTAGAGATGGCAGTGGGCGAGTGCTGCATGGGCATGGGGAAGGGCTGTGTTTGGGGGTGAAGTGGCGAGGCCATTGGTGATGCGCGGTGTGAGGTGTTTGGAGGGTGAGGCTGGGAGGGTGGAGGTGGGAGTAGGGTCGTGTTGTGGTGGGTGGCGGCAAGTGGGCGAGGAGGAGTTGGTGGTAGGCGGGTGGGAGTGTTGGAGCGGGTAGGGGAAGAGGAGGTTTGCTGTCAGGTGGTGGCAAAGGGTGTGTGTGTGGGGAGAGGTGGGCATGGTGGTGAGCATAGGAGGGCGGCTGTGTTGGGTGGCCGTGGTGGGACCCGTTGGCAGGAGGAGCATGAGGTGTAGGCAGGTAGGGAGGGTCCACGCATGCAGCCTGATCAGGAAGTGCCCATGGCGAAGGTGCGTCCGCTGTGCGGGGTTGGTCGTGTGGCGGCGGTGGTGCTGAGGATGCAGGAGCATGTTGCCCTCGCTCTGCTGGTGATGCTCGGTGACAATGTGTCCTTGGTGGCTTTGCAGGCGGCGCTCAAGGAAGCTGGGAGCCTTGCAAGGGAGAAACCCCGGAGGCTGCTGAGAAAGCAGCGCCTGGGAAGGCCTTGTGCTGTGGAGCCACCAGAGCTGGTGAGGGCTGGGGCCAGGGCGGCAGAGTGTGGTGGCAGCTGTGTGCCCCTGCTGTGGCAGGAGGTGGGAGCAGGGCCCCTCTCCTGTTGGATCGAAAGGAGAGGTGCAGAAGGCGGGCCCAGAGGGTGCCAGCACATTGGCAGCGTGCTGGGGCTCGGAGCTAGTGTGTGCAGGGAGCTGTAGAAGGCCGTGTGGGGGTGCTGGAGGCCCAGAAGGCTGAGCGGTGGCCACAGCACCTTGATGGCCTGTGCCGGGGCAGTGGGAGGGGCCGGGCCAGGCAAGGATGGGGCAGTGGTTGTAGGAGTTTTCCAGGAAGGCTGGTGTGCAGTGCTAGTGGTGGGGGTGCGGGAGGTGTTTGAGGAAGGAGCCTGTGAGCATGCGTAGGGTAAATGTGGGCGGAGACGGCCTCAAGACGTTGCTAGTGGAGTTGTGGAGGGAAGAGGCTGGGAGGTGAGAGCGGGGCTGCCTTGATTGCAGCACCGCCAACAGCCCCTTTGGCCCTGGGTGCGCTTGATGGCCAGGAGGGGTGTCTCATGGAGGACTAGGCCGGGGGGCTGCTAAGGGCACTGGGGCGGGTTGTTGTGCGGTGGGCAAGCAGGCGGTGCTGGAAGTGGTGGTGGGTGGCAGGCAGCAGGAGGAGGGAGCGGCAGTGTCGGCGGGGGCATGGGTGCCATGGTGGGAGGAGGGAGGCGGGAGCGAGGCTGGTGTATGGGTGTGTGGGGAAAGGAGGGCGAGTGGGTTGCGGGGAGGTGGGCCCGATGGGTGGGCCAGGGGCGGCAGTGGCGGTGGCAGCGCCAGGTGCCTGGCACCTGCGAGGGCGCTCGGCACCGCGGGGAAGACACTGCTTGTGGTGGGAAGGTGCAGGGCAAAAGCTGCCAAGTTGGTGTGGAGCGAAGGGAAGAGAGAGAGGCTGTAGTTGGCGTGGGAGCAGAGGGGTGGGCTGGCTGTGGTGCGGGCTCCCTTGTGGGCCCTTGCGAAGGGAGCGAGGTGAGGTGGGAGGCTGCTGAGCGGAGGGGCGCTGTTGCTGCTTGGCACCACGTTGGCCAGGAGTAGGGCTGGCATGCTGCGTTGGGCTGCAAAGGCCTCCTTTGCTTTGTCAGGCTGTGGAGAGGGCCAGCACGGCCGCCTCGGAGCCCGGGAGACAGCAGGAGGCGGCGAGCAGCAGCGGCGGCATGGGTGCTCAGGTATGAGCTAAGGAGCGATCTGAGGCGCGAGAGGTTGTGAGGAAGGGCTTTGTTGGGGCTCTGTTGGTGGGCAGAGGTGGTGGTCTGCTGGGGGAGGGCGGTGTGAAGTTGAGCTGCTGCCCCCGAAAATGCTCCTGAGCAGAGCAGCCCTGGCGTGGGCAGAGAAGGAGCCCATGTTTGCTTCTCTCCCGGCTCCACCAAGCAGACCCATGATTCCCCCGCTTGCCCACTGGCTCCCCGAGACGGCAGCTTGGCCGTAGGCTTGGGGCAGGCGCGTGGTGCATGGAGGCCTTCCCGCAAAGGAGCAGCTGCCTTTGCAGCTGGGGCCTGGCCGTGCAGCTGGGGCCCCCATTAGGCACTCTGGGGAAAGGTGGTGCCAAGGCTGTGCGCCAGTGTGGTCTTCAGCCCCACGTGCCAGGCAGCTGCCCTGTGATGCAGGGAGCCTCCCAGCCAAGGCATCTGTTGTCCTTGTAAGGCTTTGCGGGGGGCTACTTGGGAGCAGGCAGGTGGCAGAGGCCCGAGGCGAGGGCCAAGCAGGGCAGTGGGTGGGAGCCCTTTGTGGTGGGAGTCAGGGCAAAGGAGTCGGGGCTCTCGGGCTCTTGGCTTGTGACTCTTGCCTGAAGGATTTGGGTGCCTCAAGGCCTGTTGTGCATGGGAGCTGCGTGCCAATGTCACCCAAAGGGCCGCAGAAGGCTCCTTCTGAGTGCCTGTGCCGCCAATTTCTTCTCTTGTAGAGCCTGGAAACTGTGCCACCACCGGTCCCAGTCTCCGCACCCAGCAGCAAGGACGTAAGTGCCACTCCTAAGCCCCATATGCTCACCCGGGTGCTGCTGTCTTTGCACACGGAGCTTGTCCAGGGTGTGCCCATGGGTTGCTCGGTGCAGGATTTCTAGGCCCACAGAAAAAAGAGGCCGGCCTGTGGAAAAGAGGGTGAAAAGTGCAGGCTGTGGGCCCCTGGTGTGCGTGTGAGAGGGCGGGCAGGAGGCAAGAGTAGAGATGGCAGTGGGCGAGTGCTGCATGGGCATGGGGAAGGGCTGTGTTTGGGGGTGAAGTGGTGAGGCTGTTGGTGCTGTGGGGACTCAGCCGTTTGGAGGGTGAGGCTGGGAGGGTGGAGGTGGGAGTAGGGTCGTGTTGTGGTGGGTGGCGGCAAGTGGGCGAGGAGGAGTTGGTGGTGGGCGGGTGGGAGTGTTGGAGCGGGTAGGGGAAGAGGAGGTTTGCTGTCAGGTGGTGGCAAAGGGTATGTGTGTGGGGAGAGGTGGGCATGGTGGTGAGCGTAGGAGGGCGGCTGTGTTGGGTGGCCGTGGTGGGACCCGTTGGCAGGAGGAGCATGAGGCGTAGGCAGGTAGGGAGGGGCCACGCATGCAGGCTGAGCAGCAAGTGCCCGTCCCGAGCGTCCATCCGCTGTGCGGGGCTGGTCGTGTGGCGGCGGTGGTGCTGGGGATGCAGGAGCACGTTGCTGTCGCTCTGCTGGTGATGCTCCATGACAATGTGTCCTTGGTGGCTTTGCAGGAGAAGCAAGCTGCGTGCATGGTGAGGGAGAAGGCGCGGCGAGTCCTGAGAAAGCAGCGCCTGGGAAGGCCTTCCGCGACCCCGGAGCCACGAGAGCTGGTGAGGGCTGGGGCCAGGGCGGCAGAGTGTGGTGGCAGCTGTGTGCCACTACTGTGGCAGGAAGTGGGAGCAGGGCCCCTCTCCTGTTGGATCGGAAGGAGAGGTGCAGAAGGCGGGCCCAGTGGGTGCTCCCAGCCCACCAGTGTGCTGGGGCTCGGAGCTAGTGTGTGCAGGGAGCTGTAAAAGGCTGTGTGGGGGTGCTGGAGGCCCAGAAGGCTGTGCGGTGGCCACAGCACCTTGAGGGCTGTGCTGCGGTAGTCGGAGGGGCTGGGAGAGGCAAGGCTGGGGCAGCGGCTGTAGGAGTTTGCCAGGTGGGGCAAGTGGTGGTGGTGGGGGTGCGGGAGGTCTTTGAGAGAGGAGCCTTTGAGCAGGCGTAGGGCAAATGTGGGCTGAGGTGTTGCTAGTGGAGTTGTGGAGGGAAGAGGCTGGGAGGTGAGAGCGGGGCTGCCTTGAGCGCAGCACCATCAAGCCCCTCTTTGTCCCTGGAAGCGCTTGATGGCCAGGAGGGGTGTTGCCTGGAGGAGTAGGGGCGGGGGGCTGCTAAGGGCACTGGGGCACGTTGGTGTGTGGTGGGCAAGCGGGCGGTGCTGGAAGTGGTGGTGGATGGCAGGCAGCAGGAGGAGGGAGCGGCAGTGTCGGCGGGGGCATGGGTGCCATGGTGGGAGGAGGCAGGCGGGAGCGAGGCTGGTGTGTGGGTGTGTGGGGAAAGGAGGGCGAGTGGGTTGCGGGGAGGTGGGCCCGATGGGTGGGCCAGGGGCGGCAGTGGCGGTGGCAGCGCCAGGTGCCTGGCACCTGCGAGAGTGCTCGGCACCGCGGGGAAGACACTT
Organism: Struthio camelus; assembly: GCF_040807025.1. Taxonomy (NCBI): domain Eukaryota; kingdom Metazoa; phylum Chordata; class Aves; order Struthioniformes; family Struthionidae; genus Struthio; species Struthio camelus. Next base: position 4,328,993 of record NC_090973.1, on the reverse strand, counting down.
GCATGCGGTGGGAGGGTGCAGGGCAAAAGCTGCCAAGTTGGTGTGGAGCGAAGGGAAGAGAGAGAGGCTGTAGTTGGCGTGGGAGCAGAGGGGTGGGCTGGCTGTGGTGCGGGCTCCCTTGTGGGCCCTTGCGAAGGGAGCGAGGTGAGGTGGGAGGCTGCTGAGCAGAGGGGCGCTGTTGCTGCTTGGCACCACGTTGGCCAGGAGTAGGGCTGGCGTGCTGCGTTGGGCTGCAAAGGCCTCCTTTGCTTTGTCAGGCTGTGGAGAGGGCCAGCACGGCCGCCTCGGAGCCTGGGAGACAGCTGGAGGCGGCGAGCAGCAGCGGCGGCATGGGTGCTCAGGTATGAGCTAAGGAGCGATCTGAGGCGCGAGAGGTTGTGAGGAAGGGCTTTGTTGGGGCTCTGTTGGTGGGCAGAGGTGGTGGTCTGCTGGGGGAGGACGGTGTGAAGTTGAGCTGCTGGCCCTGAAAATGCTCCTGAGCCCAGCAGCCCTGGCGTGGGCAGAGAAGGAGACCATCTTTGCTTCTCTCCCGGCTCCACCAAGCAGGCCCATGATTACCCCGCTTGCCCACTGGCTCCCCGAGACGGCAGCTTGGCCGCAGGCTTGGGGCAGGCGTGTGGTGCATGCAGGCCTTCCTGAAAGGAGCAGCTGCCTTTGCAGCTGGGGCCTGGCCGTGCAGCTGGGGCCCCCATTAGGCACTCTGGGGAAAGGTGGTGCCAAGGCTGTGCGCCAGTGTGGTCTTCAGCCCCACGTGCCAGGCAGCTGCCCTGTGATGCAGGGAGCCTCCCAGCCAAGGCATCTGTTGTCCTTGTAAGGCTTTGCGGGGGGCTACTTGGGAGCAGGCAGGTGGCAGAGGCCCGAGGCGAGGGCCAAGCAGGGCAGTGGGTGGGAGCCCTTTGTGGTGGGAGTCAGGGCAAAGGAGTCGGGGCTCTCGGGCTCTTGGCTTGTGACTCTTGCCTGAAGGATTTGGGTGCCTTGAGGCCTGTTGTGCATGGGAGCTGCGTGCCAATGTCGCCCAAAGGGCCGCAGAAGGCTCCTTCTGAGTGCCTGTGCCGCCAATTTCTTCTCTTGTAGAGCCTGGAAACTGTGCCACCACCGGTCCCAGTCTCCGCACCCAGCAGCAAGGACGTAAGTGCCACTCCTAAGCCCCATATGCTCACCCGGGTGCTGCTGTCTTTGCACACGGAGCTTGTCCAGGGTGTGCCCATGGGTTGCTCGGTGCAGGATTTCTAGGCCCACAGAAAAAAGAGGCCGGCCTGTGGAAAAGAGGGTGAAAAGTGCAGGCTGTGGGCCCCTGGTGTGCGTGTGAGAGGGCGGGCAGGAGGCAAGAGTAGAGATGGCAGTGGGCGAGTGCTGCATGGGCATGGGGAAGGGCTGTGTTTGGGGGTGAAGTGGTGAGGCTGTTGGTGCTGTGGGGACTCAGCCGTTTGGAGGGTGAGGCTGGGAGGGTGGAGGTGGGAGTAGGGTCGTGTTGTGGTGGGTGGCGGCAAGTGGGCGAGGAGGAGTTGGTGGTGGGCGGCTGGGAGTGTTGGAGCGGGTAGGGGAAGAGGAGGTTTGCTGTCAGGTGGTGGCAAAGGGTATGTGTGTGGGGAGAGGTGGGCATGGTGGTGAGCGTAGGAGGGCGGCTGTGTTGGGTGGCCGTGGTGGGACCCGTTGGCAGGAGGAGCATGAGGCGTAGGCAGGTAGGGAGGGGCCACGCATGCAGGCTGAGCAGCAAGTGCCCGTCCCGAGCGTCCATCCGCTGTGCGGGGCTGGTCGTGTGGCGGCGGTGGTGCTGGGGATGCAGGAGCACGTTGCTGTCGCTCTGCTGGTGATGCTCCATGACAATGTGTCCTTGGTGGCTTTGCAGGAGAAGCAAGCTGCGTGCATGGTGAGGGAGAAGGCGCGGCGAGTCCTGAGAAAGCAGCGCCTGGGAAGGCCTTCCGCGACCCCGGAGCCACGAGAGCTGGTGAGGGCTGGGGCCAGGGCGGCAGAGTGTGGTGGCAGCTGTGTGCCACTACTGTGGCAGGAAGTGGGAGCAGGGCCCCTCTCCTGTTGGATCGGAAGGAGAGGTGCAGAAGGCGGGCCCAGTGGGTGCTCCCAGCCCACCAGTGTGCTGGGGCTCGGAGCTAGTGTGTGCAGGGAGCTGTAAAAGGCTGTGTGGGGGTGCTGGAGGCCCAGAAGGCTGTGCGGTGGCCACAGCACCTTGAGGGCTGTGCTGCGGTAGTCGGAGGGGCTGGGAGAGGCAAGGCTGGGGCAGCGGCTGTAGGAGTTTGCCAGGTGGGGCAAGTGGTGGTGGTGGGGGTGCGGGAGGTCTTTGAGAGAGGAGCCTTTGAGCAGGCGTAGGGCAAATGTGGGCTGAGGTGTTGCTAGTGGAGTTGTGGAGGGAAGAGGCTGGGAGGTGAGAGCGGGGCTGCCTTGAGCGCAGCACCATCAAGCCCCTCTTTGTCCCTGGAAGCGCTTGATGGCCAGGAGGGGTGTTGCCTGGAGGAGTAGGGGCGGGGGGCTGCTAAGGGCACTGGGGCACGTTGGTGTGTGGTGGGCAAGCGGGCGGTGCTGGAAGTGGTGGTGGATGGCAGGCAGCAGGAGGAGGGAGCGGCAGTGTCGGCGGGGGCATGGGTGCCATGGTGGGAGGAGGCAGGCGGGAGCGAGGCTGGTGTGTGGGTGTGTGGGGAAAGGAGGGCGAGTGGGTTGCGGGGAGGTGGGCCCGATGGGTGGGCCAGGGGCGGCAGTGGCGGTGGCAGCGCCAGGTGCCTGGCACCTGCGAGAGTGCTCGGCACCGCGGGGAAGACACTTGCATGCGGTGGGAGGGTGCAGGGCAAAAGCTGCCAAGTTGGTGTGGAGCGAAGGGAAGAGAGAGAGGCTGTAGTTGGCGTGGGAGCAGAGGGGTGGGCTGGCTGTGGTGCGGGCTCCCTTGTGGGCCCTTGCGAAGGGAGCGAGGTGAGGTGGGAGGCTGCTGAGCAGAGGGGCGCTGTTGCTGCTTGGCACCACGTTGGCCAGGAGTAGGGCTGGCGTGCTGCGTTGGGCTGCAAAGGCCTCCTTTGCTTTGTCAGGCTGTGGAGAGGGCCAGCACGGCCGCCTCGGAGCCTGGGAGACAGCTGGAGGCGGCGAGCAGCAGCGGCGGCATGGGTGCTCAGGTATGAGCTAAGGAGCGATCTGAGGCGCGAGAGGTTGTGAGGAAGGGCTTTGTTGGGGCTCTGTTGGTGGGCAGAGGTGGTGGTCTGCTGGGGGAGGACGGTGTGAAGTTGAGCTGCTGCCCCCGAAAATGCTCCTGAGCCCAGCAGCCCTGGCGTGGGCAGAGAAGGAGACCATCTTTGCTTCTCTCCCGGCTCCACCAAGCAGGCCCATGATTACCCCGCTTGCCCACTGGCTCCCCGAGACGGCAGCTTGGCCGCAGGCTTGGGGCAGGCGTGTGGTGCATGCAGGCCTTCCTGAAAGGAGCAGCTGCCTTTGCAGCTGGGGCCTGGCCGTGCAGCTGGGGCCCCCATTAGGCACTCTGGGGAAAGGTGGTGCCAAGGCTGTGCGCCAGTGTGGTCTTCAGCCCCACGTGCCAGGCAGCTGCCCTGTGATGCAGGGAGCCTCCCAGCCAAGGCATCTGTTGTCCTTGTAAGGCTTTGCGGGGGGCTACTTGGGAGCAGGCAGGTGGCAGAGGCCCGAGGCGAGGGCCAAGCAGGGCAGTGGGTGGGAGCCCTTTGTGGTGGGAGTCAGGGCAAAGGAGTCGGGGCTCTCGGGCTCTTGGCTTGTGACTCTTGCCTGAAGGATTTGGGTGCCTTGAGGCCTGTTGTGCATGGGAGCTGCGTGCCAATGTCGCCCAAAGGGCCGCAGAAGGCTCCTTCTGAGTGCCTGTGCCGCCAATTTCTTCTCTTGTAGAGCCTGGAAACTGTGCCACCACCGGTCCCAGTCTCCGCACCCAGCAGCAAGGACGTAAGTGCCACTCCTAAGCCCCATATGCTCACCCGGGTGCTGCTGTCTTTGCACACGGAGCTTGTCCAGGGTGTGCCCATGGGTTGCTCGGTGCAGGATTTCTAGGCCCACAGAAAAAAGAGGCCGGCCTGTGGAAAAGAGGGTGAAAAGTGCAGGCTGTGGGCCCCTGGTGTGCGTGTGAGAGGGCGGGCAGGAGGCAAGAGTAGAGATGGCAGTGGGCGAGTGCTGCATGGGCATGGGGAAGGGCTGTGTTTGGGGGTGAAGTGGTGAGGCTGTTGGTGCTGTGGGGACTCAGCCGTTTGGAGGGTGAGGCTGGGAGGGTGGAGGTGGGAGTAGGGTCGTGTTGTGGTGGGTGGCGGCAAGTGGGCGAGGAGGAGTTGGTGGTGGGCGGCTGGGAGTGTTGGAGCGGGTAGGGGAAGAGGAGGTTTGCTGTCAGGTGGTGGCAAAGGGTATGTGTGTGGGGAGAGGTGGGCATGGTGGTGAGCGTAGGAGGGCGGCTGTGTTGGGTGGCCGTGGTGGGACCCGTTGGCAGGAGGAGCATGAGGCGTAGGCAGGTAGGGAGGGGCCACGCATGCAGGCTGAGCAGCAAGTGCCCGTCCCGAGCGTCCATCCGCTGTGCGGGGCTGGTCGTGTGGCGGCGGTGGTGCTGGGGATGCAGGAGCACGTTGCTGTCGCTCTGCTGGTGATGCTCCATGACAATGTGTCCTTGGTGGCTTTGCAGGAGAAGCAAGCTGCGTGCATGGTGAGGGAGAAGGCGCGGCGAGTCCTGAGAAAGCAGCGCCTGGGAAGGCCTTCCGCGACCCCGGAGCCACGAGAGCTGGTGAGGGCTGGGGCCAGGGCGGCAGAGTGTGGTGGCAGCTGTGTGCCACTACTGTGGCAGGAAGTGGGAGCAGGGCCCCTCTCCTGTTGGATCGGAAGGAGAGGTGCAGAAGGCGGGCCCAGTGGGTGCTCCCAGCCCACCAGTGTGCTGGGGCTCGGAGCTAGTGTGTGCAGGGAGCTGTAAAAGGCTGTGTGGGGGTGCTGGAGGCCCAGAAGGCTGTGCGGTGGCCACAGCACCTTGAGGGCTGTGCTGCGGTAGTCGGAGGGGCTGGGAGAGGCAAGGCTGGGGCAGCGGCTGTAGGAGTTTGCCAGGTGGGGCAAGTGGTGGTGGTGGGGGTGCGGGAGGTCTTTGAGAGAGGAGCCTTTGAGCAGGCGTAGGGCAAATGTGGGCTGAGGTGTTGCTAGTGGAGTTGTGGAGGGAAGAGGCTGGGAGGTGAGAGCGGGGCTGCCTTGAGCGCAGCACCATCAAGCCCCTCTTTGTCCCTGGAAGCGCTTGATGGCCAGGAGGGGTGTTGCCTGGAGGAGTAGGGGCGGGGGGCTGCTAAGGGCACTGGGGCACGTTGGTGTGTGGTGGGCAAGCGGGCGGTGCTGGAAGTGGTGGTGGATGGCAGGCAGCAGGAGGAGGGAGCGGCAGTGTCGGCGGGGGCATGGGTGCCATGGTGGGAGGAGGCAGGCGGGAGCGAGGCTGGTGTGTGGGTGTGTGGGGAAAGGAGGGCGAGTGGGTTGCGGGGAGGTGGGCCCGATGGGTGGGCCAGGGGCGGCAGTGGCGGTGGCAGCGCCAGGTGCCTGGCACCTGCGAGAGTGCTCGGCACCGCGGGGAAGACACTTGCATGCGGTGGGAGGGTGCAGGGCAAAAGCTGCCAAGTTGGTGTGGAGCGAAGGGAAGAGAGAGAGGCTGTAGTTGGCGTGGGAGCAGAGGGGTGGGCTGGCTGTGGTGCGGGCTCCCTTGTGGGCCCTTGCGAAGGGAGCGAGGTGAGGTGGGAGGCTGCTGAGCAGAGGGGCGCTGTTGCTGCTTGGCACCACGTTGGCCAGGAGTAGGGCTGGCGTGCTGCGTTGCGCTGCAAAGGCCTCCTTTGCTTTGTCAGGCTGTGGAGAGGGCCAGCACGGCCGCCTCGGAGCCTGGGAGACAGCTGGAGGCGGCGAGCAGCAGCGGCGGCATCGGTGCTCAGGTATGAGCTAAGGAGCGATCTGAGGCGCGAGAGGTTGTGAGGAAGGGCTTTGTTGGGGCTCTGTTGGTGGGCAGAGGTGGTGGTCTGCTGGGGGAGGACGGTGTGAAGTTGAGCTGCTGCCCCCGAAAATGCTCCTGAGCCCAGCAGCCCTGGCGTGGGCAGAGAAGGAGACCATCTTTGCTTCTCTCCCGGCTCCACCAAGCAGGCCCATGATTACCCCGCTTGCCCACTGGCTCCCCGAGACGGCAGCTTGGCCGCAGGCTTGGGGCAGGCGTGTGGTGCATGCAGGCCTTCCTGAAAGGAGCAGCTGCCTTTGCAGCTGGGGCCTGGCCGTGCAGCTGGGGCCCCCATTAGGCACTCTGGGGAAAGGTGGTGCCAAGGCTGTGCGCCAGTGTGGTCTTCAGCCCCACGTGCCAGGCAGCTGCCCTGTGATGCAGGGAGCCTCCCAGCCAAGGCATCTGTTGTCCTTGTAAGGCTTTGCGGGGGGCTACTTGGGAGCAGGCAGGTGGCAGAGGCCCGAGGCGAGGGCCAAGCAGGGCAGTGGGTGGGAGCCCTTTGTGGTGGGAGTCAGGGCAAAGGAGTCGGGGCTCTCGGGCTCTTGGCTTGTGACTCTTGCCTGAAGGATTTGGGTGCCTTGAGGCCTGTTGTGCATGGGAGCTGCGTGCCAATGTCGCCCAAAGGGCCGCAGAAGGCTCCTTCTGAGTGCCTGTGCCGCCAATTTCTTCTCTTGTAGAGCCTGGAAACTGTGCCACCACCGGTCCCAGTCTCCGCACCCAGCAGCAAGGACGTAAGTGCCACTCCTAAGCCCCATATGCTCACCCGGGTGCTGCTGTCTTTGCACACGGAGCTTGTCCAGGGTGTGCCCATGGGTTGCTCGGTGCAGGATTTCTAGGCCCACAGAAAAAAGAGGCCGGCCTGTGGAAAAGAGGGTGAAAAGTGCAGGCTGTGGGCCCCTGGTGTGCGTGTGAGAGGGCGGGCAGGAGGCAATGCTAGAGGCAGCGGTGGGCGAGTACAGCATGGGTGTGGGGAAGGGCTGTGTTTGGGGGTGAAGTGGCGAGGCCGTTGGTGATGCGGGGTGTGAGGTGTTTGGAGGGTGAGGCTGGGAGGGTGGAGGTGGGAGTAGGGCCGTGTTGTGGTGGGTGGCGGCAAGTGGGCGAGGAGGAGTTGGTGGTAGGCGGGTGGGAGTGTTGGAGCGGGTAGGGGAAGAGGAGGTTTGCTGTCAGGTGGTGGCAAAGGGTGTGTGTGTGGGGAGAGGTGGGCATGGTGGTGAGCATAGGAGGGCGGCTGTGTTGGGTGGCCGTGGTGGGACCCGTTGGCAGGAGGAGCATGAGGTGTAGGCAGGTAGGGAGGGTCCACGCATGCAGCCTGATCAGGAAGTGCCCATGGCGAAGGTGCGTCCGCTGTGCGGGGCTGGTCGTGTGGCGGCGGTGGTGCTGAGGATGCAGGAGCATGTTGCCCTCGCTCTGCTGGTGATGCTCGGTGACAATGTGTCCTTGGTGGCTTTGCAGGCGGCGCTCAAGGAAGCTGGGAGCCTTGCAAGGGAGAAACCCCGGAGGCTGCTGAGAAAGCAGCGCCTGGGAAGGCCTTGTGCTGTGGAGCCACCAGAGCTGGTGAGGGCTGGGGCCAGGGCGGCAGAGTGTGGTGGCAGCTGTGTGCCCCTGCTGTGGCAGGAGGTGGGAGCAGGGCCCCTCTCCTGTTGGATCGAAAGGAGAGGTGCAGAAGGCGGGCCCAGAGGGTGCCAGCACATTGGCAGCGTGCTGGGGCTCGGAGCTAGTGTGTGCAGGGAGCTGTAGAAGGCCGTGTGGGGGTGCTGGAGGCCCAGAAGGCTGAGCGGTGGCCACAGCACCTTGATGGCCTGTGCCGGGGCAGTGGGAGGGGCCGGGCCAGGCAAGGATGGGGCAGTGGTTGTAGGAGTTTTCCAGGAAGGCTGGTGTGCAGTGCTAGTGGTGGGGGTGCGGGAGGTGTTTGAGGAAGGAGCCTGTGAGCATGCGTAGGGTAAATGTGGGCGGAGACGGCCTCAAGACGTTGCTAGTGGAGTTGTGGAGGGAAGAGGCTGGGAGGTGAGAGCGGGGCTGCCTTGATTGCAGCACCGCCAACAGCCCCTTTGGCCCTGGGTGCGCTTGATGGCCAGGAGGGGTGTCTCATGGAGGACTAGGCCGGGGGGCTGCTAAGGGCACTGGGGCGGGTTGTTGTGCGGTGGGCAAGCAGGCGGTGCTGGAAGTGGTGGTGGGTGGCAGGCAGCAGGAGGAGGGAGCGGCAGTGTCGGCGGGGGCATGGGTGCCATGGTGGGAGGAGGGAGGCGGGAGCGAGGCTGGTGTATGGGTGTGTGGGGAGAGGAGGGCGAGTGGGTTGCGGGGAGGTGGACCCGATGGGTGGGCCAGGGGCGGCAGTGGCGGTGGCAGCGCCAGGTGCCTGGCACCTGCGAGAGTGCTCGGCACCGCGGGGAAGACACTGCTTGTGGTGGGAAGGTGCAGGGCAAAAGCTGCCAAGTTGGTGTGGAGCGAAGGGAAGAGAGAGAGGCTGTAGTTGGCGTGGGAGCAGAGGGGTGGGCTGGCTGTGGTGCGGGCTCCCTTGTGGGCCCTTGGAAAGGGAGCGAGGTGAGGTGGGAGGCTGCTGAGCGGAGGGGCGCTGTTGCTGCTTGGCACCACGTTGGCCAGGAGTAGGGCTGGCATGCTGCGTTGGGCTGCAAAGGCCTCCTTTGCTTTGTCAGGCTGTGGAGAGGGCCAGCACGGCCGCCTCGGAGCCCGGGAGACAGCAGGAGGCGGCGAGCAGCAGCGGCGGCATGGGTGCTCAGGTATGAGCTAAGGAGCGATCTGAGGCGCGAGAGGTTGTGAGGAAGGGCTTTGTTGGGGCTCTGTTGGTGGGCAGAGGTGGTGGTCTGCTGGGGGAGGGCGGTGTGAAGTTGCGCTGCTGCCCCCGAAAATGCTCCTGAGCAGAGCAGCCCTGGCGTGGGCAGAGAAGGAGACCATCTTTGCTTCTCTCCCGGCTCCACCAAGCAGGCCCATGATTACCCCGCTTGCCCACTGGCTCCCCGAGACGGCAGCTTGGCCGCAGGCTTGGGGCAGGCGTGTGGTGCATGCAGGCCTTCCCGCAAAGGAGCAGCTGCCTTTGCAGCTGAGGCCTGGCCGTGCAGCTGGGGCCCCCATTAGGCACTCTGGGGAAAGGTGGTGCCAAGGCTGTGCGCCAGCATGGTCTTCAGCCCCACGTGCCAGGCAGCTGCCCTGTGATGCAGGGAGCCTCCCAGCCAAGGCATCTGTTGTCCTTGTAAGGCTTTGCAGGGGGCTACTTGGGAGCAGGCAGGTGGCAGAGGCCCGAGGCGAGGGCCAAGCAGGGCAGTGGGTGGGAGCCCTTTGTGGTGGGAGTCAGGGCAAAGGAGTCGGGGCTCTCGGGCTCTTGGCTTGTGACTCTTGCCTGAAGGATTTGGGTGCCTCGAGGCCTGTTGTGCATGGGAGCTGCGTGCCAATGTCGCCCAAAGGGCTGCAGAAGGCTCCTTCTGAGTGCCTGTGCCGCCAATTTCTTCTCTTGTAGAGCCTGGAAACTGTGCCACCACCGGTCCCAGTCTCCGCACCCAGCAGCAAGGACGTAAGTGCCACTCCTAAGCCCCATATGCTCACCCGGGTGCTGCTGTCTTTGCACACGGAGCTTGTCCAGGGTGTGCCCATGGGTTGCTCGGTGCAGGATTTCTAGGCCCACAGAAAAAAGAGGCCGGCCTGTGGAAAAGAGGGTGAAAAGTGCAGGCTGTGGGCCCCTGGTGTGCGTGTGAGAGGGCGGGCAGGAGGCAAGAGTAGAGATGGCAGTGGGCGAGTGCTGCATGGGCATGGGGAAGGGCTGTGTTTGGGGGTGAAGTGGCGAGGCTGTTGGTGCTGTGGGGACTCAGCCGTTTGGAGGGTGAGGCTGGGAGGGTGGAGGTGGGAGTAGGGTCGTGTTGTGGTGGGTGGCGGCAAGTGGGCGAGGAGGAGTTGGTGGTGGGCGGGTGGGAGTGTTGGAGCGGGTAGGGGAAGAGGAGGTTTGCTGTCAGGTGGTGGCAAAGGGTATGTGTGTGGGGAGAGGTGGGCATGGTGGTGAGCGTAGGAGGGCGGCTGTGTTGGGTGGCCGTGGTGGGACCCGTTGGCAGGAGGAGCATGAGGCGTAGGCAGGTAGGGAGGGGCCACGCATGCAGGCTGAGCAGCAAGTGCCCGTCCCGAGCGTCCATCCGCTGTGCGGGGCTGGTCGTGTGGCGGCGGTGGTGCTGGGGATGCAGGAGCACGTTGCTGTCGCTCTGCTGGTGATGCTCCATGACAATGTGTCCTTGGTGGCTTTGCAGGAGAAGCAAGCTGCGTGCATGGTGAGGGAGAAGGCGCGGCGAGTCCTGAGAAAGCAGCGCCTGGGAAGGCCTTCCGCGACCCCGGAGCCACGAGAGCTGGTGAGGGCTGGGGCCAGGGCGGCAGAGTGTGGTGGCAGCTGTGTGCCCCTGCTGTGGCAGGAAGTGGGAGCAGGGCCCCTCTCCTGTTGGATCGGAAGGAGAGGTGCAGAAGGCGGGCCCAGTGGGTGCTCCCAGCCCACCAGTGTGCTGGGGCTCGGAGCTAGTGTGTGCAGGGAGCTGTAAAAGGCTGTGTGGGGGTGCTGGAGGCCCAGAAGGCTGAGCGGTGGCCACAGCACCTTGAGGGCTGTGCTGCGGTAGTCGGAGGGGCTGGGAGAGGCAAGGCTGGGGCAGCGGCTGTAGGAGTTTGCCAGGTGGGGCAAGTGGTGGTGGTGGGGGTGCGGGAGGTCTTTGAGAGAGGAGCCTTTGAGTAGGCGTAGGGCAAATGTGGGCTGAGGCGCTGCTAGTGGAGTTGTGGAGGGAAGAGGCTGGGAGGTGAGAGCGGGGCTGCCTTGAGCGCAGCACCATCAAGCCCCTCTTTGTCCCTGGAAGCGCTTGATGGCCAGGAGGGGTGTTGCCTGGAGGAGTAGGGGCGGGGGGCTGCTAAGGGCACTGGGGCACGTTGGTGTGTGGTGGGCAAGCGGGCGGTGCTGGAAGTGGTGGTGGGTGGCAGGCAGCAGGAGGAGGGAGCGGCAGTGTCGGCGGGGGCATGGGTGCCATGGTGGGAGGAGGCAGGCGGGAGCGAGGCTGGTGTGTGGGTGTGTGGGGAAAGGAGGGCGAGTGGGTTGCGGGGAGGTGGGCCCGATGGGTGGGCCAGGGGCGGCAGTGGCGGTGGCAGCGCCAGGTGCCTGGCACCTGCGAGAGTGCTCGGCACCGCGGGGAAGACACTTGCATGCGGTGGGAGGGTGCAGGGCAAAAGCTGCCAAGTTGGTGTGGAGCGAAGGGAAGAGAGAGAGGCTGTAGTTGGCGTGGGAGCAGAGGGGTGGGCTGGCTGTGGTGCGGGCTCCCTTGTGGGCCCTTGCGAAGGGAGCGAGGTGAGGTGGGAGGCTGCTGAGCAGAGGGGCGCTGTTGCTGCTTGGCACCACGTTGGCCAGGAGTAGGGCTGGCGTGCTGCGTTGGGCTGCAAAGGCCTCCTTTGCTTTGTCAGGCTGTGGAGAGGGCCAGCACGGCCGCCTCGGAGCCCGGGAGACAGCAGGAGGCGGCGAGCAGCAGCGGCGGCATGGGTGCTCAGGTATGAGCTAAGGAGCGATCTGAGGCGCGAGAGGTTGTGAGGAAGGGCTTTGTTGGGGCTCTGTTGGTGGGCAGAGGTGGTGGTCTGCTGGGGGAGGACGGTGTGAAGTTGAGCTGCTGCCCCCGAAAATGCTCCTGAGCCCAGCAGCCCTGGCGTGGGCAGAGAAGGAGACCATCTTTGCTTCTCTCCCGGCTCCACCAAGCAGGCCCATGATTACCCCGCTTGCCCACTGGCTCCCCGAGACGGCAGCTTGGCCGCAGGCTTGGGGCAGGCGTGTGGTGCATGCAGGCCTTCCTGAAAGGAGCAGCTGCCTTTGCAGCTGGGGCCTGGCCGTGCAGCTGGGGCCCCCATTAGGCACTCTGGGGAAAGGTGGTGCCAAGGCTGTGCGCCAGTGTGGTCTTCAGCCCCACGTGCCAGGCAGCTGCCCTGTGATGCAGGGAGCCTCCCAGCCAAGGCATCTGTTGTCCTTGTAAGGCTTTGCGGGGGGCTACTTGGGAGCAGGCAGGTGGCAGAGGCCCGAGGCGAGGGCCAAGCAGGGCAGTGGGTGGGAGCCCTTTGTGGTGGGAGTCAGGGCAAAGGAGTCGGGGCTCTCGGGCTCTTGGCTTGTGACTCTTGCCTGAAGGATTTGGGTGCCTCAAGGCCTGTTGTGCATGGGAGCTGTGTGCCAATGTCGCCCAAAGGGCCGCAGAAGGCTCCTTCTGAGTGCCTGTGCCGCCAATTTCTTCTCTTGTAGAGCCTGGAAACTGTGCCACCACCGGTCCCAGTCTCCGCACCCAGCAGCAAGGACGTAAGTGCCACTCCTAAGCCCCATATGCTCACCCGGGTGCTGCTGTCTTTGCACACAGAGCTTGTCCAGGGTGTGCCCATGGGTTGCTCGGTGCAGGATTTCTAGGCCCACAGAAAAAAGAGGCCGGCCTGTGGAAAAGAGGGTGAAAAGTGCAGGCTGTGGGCCCCTGGTGTGCGTGTGAGAGGGCGGGCAGGAGGCAAGAGTAGAGATGGCAGTGGGCGAGTGCTGCATGGGCATGGGGAAGGGCTGTGTTTGGGGGTGAAGTGGCGAGGCCGTTGGTGATGCGGGGTGTGAGGTGTTTGGAGGGTGAGGCTGGGAGGGTGGAGGTGGGAGTAGGGCCGTGTTGTGGTGGGTGGCGGCAAGTGGGCGAGGAGGAGTTGGTGGTAGGCGGGTGGGAGTGTTGGAGCGGGTAGGGGAAGAGGAGGTTTGCTGTCAGGTGGTGGCAAAGGGTATGTGTGTGGGGAGAGGTGGGCATGGTGGTGAGCGTAGGAGGGCGGCTGTGTTGGGTGGCCGTGGTGGGACCCGTTGGCAGGAGGAGCATGAGGCGTAGGCAGGTAGGGAGGGGCCACGCATGCAGGCTGAGCAGCAAGTGCCCGTCCCGAGCGTCCATCCGCTGTGCGGGGCTGGTCGTGTGGCGGCGGTGGTGCTGAGGATGCAGGAGCATGTTGCCCTCGCTCTGCTGGTGATGCTCGGTGACAATGTGTCCTTGGTGGCTTTGCAGGCGGCGCTCAAGGAAGCTGGGAGCCTTGCAAGGGAGAAACCCCGGAGGCTGCTGAGAAAGCAGCGCCTGGGAAGGCCTTGTGCTGTGGAGCCACCAGAGCTGGTGAGGGCTGGGGCCAGGGCGGCAGAGTGTGGTGGCAGCTGTGTGCCCCTGCTGTGGCAGGAGGTGGGAGCAGGGCCCCTCTCCTGTTGGATCGAAAGGAGAGGTGCAGAAGGCGGGCCCAGAGGGTGCCAGCACATTGGCAGCGTGCTGGGGCTCGGAGCTAGTGTGTGCAGGGAGCTGTAGAAGGCCGTGTGGGGGTGCTGGAGGCCCAGAAGGCTGAGCGGTGGCCACAGCACCTTGATGGCCTGTGCCGGGGCAGTGGGAGGGGCCGGGCCAGGCAAGGATGGGGCAGTGGTTGTAGGAGTTTTCCAGGAAGGCTGGTGTGCAGTGCTAGTGGTGGGGGTGCGGGAGGTGTTTGAGGAAGGAGCCTGTGAGCATGCGTAGGGTAAATGTGGGCGGAGACGGCCTCAAGACGTTGCTAGTGGAGTTGTGGAGGGAAGAGGCTGGGAGGTGAGAGCGGGGCTGCCTTGATTGCAGCACCGCCAACAGCCCCTTTGGCCCTGGGTGCGCTTGATGGCCAGGAGGGGTGTCTCATGGAGGACTAGGCCGGGGGGCTGCTAAGGGCACTGGGGCGGGTTGTTGTGCGGTGGGCAAGCAGGCGGTGCTGGAAGTGGTGGTGGGTGGCAGGCAGCAGGAGGAGGGAGCGGCAGTGTCGGTGGGGGCATGGGTGCCATGGTGGGAGGAGGCAGGCGGGAGCGAGGCTGGTGTATGGGTGTGTGGGGAAAGGAGGGCGAGTGGGTTGCGGGGAGGTGGGCCCGATGGGTGGGCCAGGGGCGGCAGTGGCGGTGGCAGCGCCAGGTGCCTGGCACCTGCGAGAGTGCTCGGCACCGCGGGGAAGACACTTGCATGCGGTGGGAGGGTGCAGGGCAAAAGCTGCCAAGTTGGTGTGGAGCGAAGGGAAGAGAGAGAGGCTGTAGTTGGCGTGGGAGCAGAGGGGTGGGCTGGCTGTGGTGCGGGCTCCCTTGTGGGCCCTTGCGAAGGGAGCGAGGTGAGGTGGGAGGCTGCTGAGCAGAGGGGCGCTGTTGCTGCTTGGCACCACGTTGGCCAGGAGTAGGGCTGGCGTGCTGCGTTGGGCTGCAAAGGCCTCCTTTGCTTTGTCAGGCTGTGGAGAGGGCCAGCACGGCCGCCTCGGAGCCCGGGAGACAGCAGGAGGTGGCGAGCAGCAGCGGCGGCATCGGTGCTCAGGTATGAGCTAAGGAGCGATCTGAGGCGCGAGAGGTTGTGAGGAAGGGCTTTGTTGGGGCTCTGTTGGTGGGCAGAGGTGGTGGTCTGCTGGGGGAGGACGGTGTGAAGTTGAGCTGCTGCCCCCGAAAATGCTCCTGAGCCCAGCAGCCCTGGCGTGGGCAGAGAAGGAGACCATCTTTGCTTCTCTCCCGGCTCCACCAAGCAGGCCCATGATTACCCCGCTTGCCCACTGGCTCCCCGAGACGGCAGCTTGGCCGCAGGCTTGGGGCAGGCGTGTGGTGCATGCAGGCCTTCCTGAAAGGAGCAGCTGCCTTTGCAGCTGGGGCCTGGCCGTGCAGCTGGGGCCCCCATTAGGCACTCTGGGGAAAGGTGGTGCCAAGGCTGTGCGCCAGTGTGGTCTTCAGCCCCACGTGCCAGGCAGCTGCCCTGTGATGCAGGGAGCCTCCCAGCCAAGGCATCTGTTGTCCTTGTAAGGCTTTGCGGGGGGCTACTTGGGAGCAGGCAGGTGGCAGAGGCCCGAGGCGAGGGCCAAGCAGGGCAGTGGGTGGGAGCCCTTTGTGGTGGGAGTCAGGGCAAAGGAGTCGGGGCTCTCGGGCTCTTGGCTTGTGACTCTTGCCTGAAGGATTTGGGTGCCTCGAGGCCTGTTGTGCATGGGAGCTGCGTGCCAATGTCGCCCAAAGGGCCGCAGAAGGCTCCTTCTGAGTGCCTGTGCCGCCAATTTCTTCTCTTGTAGAGCCTGGAAACTGTGCCACCACCGGTCCCAGTCTCCGCACCCAGCAGCAAGGACGTAAGTGCCACTCTTAAGCCCCATATGCTCACCCGGGTGCTGCTGTCTTTGCACACGGAGCTTGTCCAGGGTGTGCCCATGGGTTGCTCGGTGCAGGATTTCTAGGCCCACAGAAAAAAGAGGCCGGCCTGTGGAAAAGAGGGTGAAAAGTGCAGGCTGTGGGCCCCTGGTGTGCGTGTGAGAGGGCGGGCAGGAGGCAAGAGTAGAGATGGCAGTGGGCGAGTGCTGCATGGGCATGGGGAAGGGCTGTGTTTGGGGGTGAAGTGGCGAGGCCGTTGGTGATGCGGGGTGTGAGGTGTTTGGAGGGTGAGGCTGGGAGGGTGGAGGTGGGAGTAGGGCCGTGTTGTGGTGGGTGGCGGCAAGTGGGCGAGGAGGAGTTGGTGGTGGGCGGGTGGGAGTGTTGGAGCGGGTAGGGGAAGAGGAGGTTTGCTGTCAGGTGGTGGCAAAGGGTATGTGTGTGGGGAGAGGTGGGCATGGTGGTGAGCGTAGGAGGGCGGCTGTGTTGGGTGGCCGTGGTGGGACCCGTTGGCAGGAGGAGCATGAGGCGTAGGCAGGTAGGGAGGGGCCACGCATGCAGCCTGATCAGGAAGTGCCCATGGCGAAGGTGCGTCCGCTGTGCGGGGCTGGTCGTGTGGCGGCGGTGGTGCTGAGGATGCAGGAGCATGTTGCCCTCGCTCTGCTGGTGATGCTCGGTGACAATGTGTCCTTGGTGGCTTTGCAGGCGGCGCTCAAGGAAGCTGGGAGCCTTGCAAGGGAGAAACCCCGGAGGCTGCTGAGAAAGCAGCGCCTGGGAAGGCCTTGTGCTGTGGAGCCACCAGAGCTGGTGAGGGCTGGGGCCAGGGCGGCAGAGTGTGGTGGCAGCTGTGTGCCCCTGCTGTGGCAGGAGGTGGGAGCAGGGCCCCTCTCCTGTTGGATCGAAAGGAGAGGTGCAGAAGGCGGGCCCAGAGGGTGCCAGCACATTGGCAGCGTGCTGGGGCTCGGAGCTAGTGTGTGCAGGGAGCTGTAGAAGGCCGTGTGGGGGTGCTGGAGGCCCAGAAGGCTGAGCGGTGGCCACAGCACCTTGATGGCCTGTGCCGGGGCAGTGGGAGGGGCCGGGCCAGGCAAGGATGGGGCAGTGGTTGTAGGAGTTTTCCAGGAAGGCTGGTGTGCAGTGCTAGTGGTGGGGGTGCGGGAGGTGTTTGAGGAAGGAGCCTGTGAGCATGCGTAGGGTAAATGTGGGCGGAGACGGCCTCAAGACGTTGCTAGTGGAGTTGTGGAGGGAAGAGGCTGGGAGGTGAGAGCGGGGCTGCCTTGATTGCAGCACCGCCAACAGCCCCTTTGGCCCTGGGTGCGCTTGATGGCCAGGAGGGGTGTCTCATGGAGGACTAGGCCGGGGGGCTGCTAAGGGCACTGGGGCGGGTTGTTGTGCGGTGGGCAAGCAGGCGGTGCTGGAAGTGGTGGTGGGTGGCAGGCAGCAGGAGGAGGGAGCGGCAGTGTCGGCGGGGGCATGGGTGCCATGGTGGGAGGAGGGAGGCGGGAGCGAGGCTGGTGTATGGGTGTGTGGGGAAAGGAGGGCGAGTGGGTTGCGGGGAGGTGGGCCCGATGGGTGGGCCAGGGGCGGCAGTGGCGGTGGCAGCGCCAGGTGCCTGGCACCTGCGAGAGTGCTCGGCACCGCGGGGAAGACACTTGCATGCGGTGGGAGGGTGCAGGGCAAAAGCTGCCAAGTTGGTGTGGAGCGAAGGGAAGAGAGAGAGGCTGTAGTTGGCGTGGGAGCAGAGGGGTGGGCTGGCTGTGGTGCGGGCTCCCTTGTGGGCCCTTGCGAAGGGAGCGAGGTGAGGTGGGAGGCTGCTGAGCAGAGGGGCGCTGTTGCTGCTTGGCACCACGTTGGCCAGGAGTAGGGCTGGCGTGCTGCGTTGGGCTGCAAAGGCCTCCTTTGCTTTGTCAGGCTGTGGAGAGGGCCAGCACGGCCGCCTCGGAGCCCGGGAGACAGCAGGAGGTGGCGAGCAGCAGCGGCGGCATCGGTGCTCAGGTATGAGCTAAGGAGCGATCTGAGGCGCGAGAGGTTGTGAGGAAGGGCTTTGTTGGGGCTCTGTTGGTGGGCAGAGGTGGTGGTCTGCTGGGGGAGGACGGTGTGAAGTTGAGCTGCTGCCCCCGAAAATGCTCCTGAGCCCAGCAGCCCTGGCGTGGGCAGAGAAGGAGACCATCTTTGCTTCTCTCCCGGCTCCACCAAGCAGGCCCATGATTACCCCGCTTGCCCACTGGCTCCCCGAGACGGCAGCTTGGCCGCAGGCTTGGGGCAGGCGTGTGGTGCATGCAGGCCTTCCTGAAAGGAGCAGCTGCCTTTGCAGCTGGGGCCTGGCCGTGCAGCTGGGGCCCCCATTAGGCACTCTGGGGAAAGGTGGTGCCAAGGCTGTGCGCCAGTGTGGTCTTCAGCCCCACGTGCCAGGCAGCTGCCCTGTGATGCAGGGAGCCTCCCAGCCAAGGCATCTGTTGTCCTTGTAAGGCTTTGCAGGGGGGCTACTTGGGAGCAGGCAGGTGGCAGAGGCCCGAGGCGAGGGCCAAGCAGGGCAGTGGGTGGGAGCCCTTTGTGGTGGGAGTCAGGGCAAAGGAGTCGGGGCTCTCGGGCTCTTGGCTTGTGACTCTTGCCTGAAGGATTTGGGTGCCTCAAGGCCTGTTGTGCATGGGAGCTGCGTGCCAATGTCGCCCAAAGGGCCGCAGAAGGCTCCTTCTGAGTGCCTGTGCCGCCAATTTCTTCTCTTGTAGAGCCTGGAAACTGTGCCACCACCGGTCCCAGTCTCCGCACCCAGCAGCAAGGACGTAAGTGCCACTCCTAAGCCCCATATGCTCACCCGGGTGCTGCTGTCTTTGCACACGGAGCTTGTCCAGGGTGTGCCCATGGGTTGCTCGGTGCAGGATTTCTAGGCCCACAGAAAAAAGAGGCCGGCCTGTGGAAAAGAGGGTGAAAAGTGCAGGCTGTGGGCCCCTGGTGTGCGTGTGAGAGGGCGGGCAGGAGGCAAGAGTAGAGATGGCAGTGGGCGAGTGCTGCATGGGCATGGGGAAGGGCTGTGTTTGGGGGTGAAGTGGCGAGGCCGTTGGTGATGCGGGGTGTGAGGTGTTTGGAGGGTGAGGCTGGGAGGGTGGAGGTGGGAGTAGGGCCGTGTTGTGGTGGGTGGCGGCAAGTGGGCGAGGAGGAGTTGGTGGTAGGCGGGTGGGAGTGTTGGAGCGGGTAGGGGAAGAGGAGGTTTGCTGTCAGGTGGTGGCAAAGGGTATGTGTGTGGGGAGAGGTGGGCATGGTGGTGAGCGTAGGAGGGCGGCTGTGTTGGGTGGCCGTGGTGGGACCCGTTGGCAGGAGGAGCATGAGGCGTAGGCAGGTAGGGAGGGGCCACGCATGCAGGCTGAGCAGCAAGTGCCCGTCCCGAGCGTCCATCCGCTGTGCGGGGCTGGTCGTGTGGCGGCGGTGGTGCTGGGGATGCAGGAGCACGTTGCTGTCGCTCTGCTGGTGATGCTCCATGACAATGTGTCCTTGGTGGCTTTGCAGGAGAAGCAAGCTGTGTGCATGGTGAGGGAGAAGGCGCGGCGAGTCCTGAGAAAGCAGCGCCTGGGAAGGCCTTCCGCGACCCCGGAGCCACGAGAGCTGGTGAGGGCTGGGGCCAGGGCGGCAGAGTGTGGTGGCAGCTGTGTGCCACTACTGTGGCAGGAAGTGGGAGCAGGGCCCCTCTCCTGTTGGATCGGAAGGAGAGGTGCAGAAGGCGGGCCCAGTGGGTGCTCCCAGCCCACCAGTGTGCTGGCGCTCGGAGCTAGTGTGTGCAGGGAGCTGTAAAAGGCTGTGTGGGGGTGCTGGAGGCCCAGAAGGCTGTGCGGTGGCCACAGCACCTTGAGGGCTGTGCTGCGGTAGTCGGAGGGGCTGGGAGAGGCAAGGCTGGGGCAGCGGCTGTAGGAGTTTGCCAGGTGGGGCAAGTGGTGGTGGTGGGGGTGCGGGAGGTGTTTGAGGAAGGAGCCTTTGAGCAGGCGTAGGGCAAATGTGGGCTGAGGCGTTGCTAGTGGAGTTGTGGAGGGAAGAGGCTGGGAGGTGAGAGCGGGGCTGCCTTGAGCGCAGCACCATCAAGCCCCTCTTTGTCCCTGGAAGCGCTTGATGGCCAGGAGGGGTGTTGCCTGGAGGAGTAGGGGCGGGGGGCTGCTAAGGGCACTGGGGCACGTTGGTGTGTGGTGGGCAAGCAGGCGGTGCTGGAAGTGGTGGTGGGTGGCAGGCAGCAGGAGGAGGGAGCGGCAGTGTCGGCGGGGGCATGGGTGCCATGGTGGGAGGAGGCAGGCGGGAGCGAGGCTGGTGTATGGGTGTGTGGGGAAAGGAGGGCGAGTGGGTTGCGGGGAGGTGGGCCCGATGGGTGGGCCAGGGGCGGCAGTGGCGGTGGCAGCGCCAGGTGCCTGGCACCTGCGAGAGTGCTCGGCACCGCGGGGAAGACACTTGCATGCGGTGGGAGGGTGCAGGGCAAAAGCTGCCAAGTTGGTGTGGAGCGAAGGGAAGAGAGAGAGGCTGTAGTTGGCGTGGGAGCAGAGGGGTGGGCTGGCTGTGGTGCGGGCTCCCTTGTGGGCCCTTGCGAAGGGAGCGAGGTGAGGTGGGAGGCTGCTGAGCAGAGGGGCGCTGTTGCTGCTTGGCACCACGTTGGCCAGGAGTAGGGCTGGCGTGCTGCGTTGGGCTGCAAAGGCCTCCTTTGCTTTGTCAGGCTGTGGAGAGGGCCAGCACGGCCGCCTCGGAGCCTGGGAGACAGCAGGAGGCGGCGAGCAGCAGCGGCGGCATGGGTGCTCAGGTATGAGCTAAGGAGCGATCTGAGGCGCGAGAGGTTGTGAGGAAGGGCTTTGTTGGGGCTCTGTTGGTGGGCAGAGGTGGTGGTCTGCTGGGGGAGGACGGTGTGAAGTTGAGCTGCTGGCCCTGAAAATGCTCCTGAGCCCAGCAGCCCTGGCGTGGGCAGAGAAGGAGACCATCTTTGCTTCTCTCCCGGCTCCACCAAGCAGGCCCATGATTACCCCGCTTGCCCACTGGCTCCCCGAGACGGCAGCTTGGCCGCAGGCTTGGGGCAGGCGTGTGGTGCATGCAGGCCTTCCTGAAAGGAGCAGCTGCCTTTGCAGCTGGGGCCTGGCCGTGCAGCTGGGGCCCCCATTAGGCACTCTGGGGAAAGGTGGTGCCAAGGCTGTGCGCCAGTGTGGTCTTCAGCCCCACGTGCCAGGCAGCTGCCCTGTGATGCAGGGAGCCTCCCAGCCAAGGCATCTGTTGTCCTTGTAAGGCTTTGCGGGGGGCTACTTGGGAGCAGGCAGGTGGCAGAGGCCCGAGGCGAGGGCCAAGCAGGGCAGTGGGTGGGAGCCCTTTGTGGTGGGAGTCAGGGCAAAGGAGTCGGGGCTCTCGGGCTCTTGGCTTGTGACTCTTGCCTGAAGGATTTGGGTGCCTCGAGGCCTGTTGTGCATGGGAGCTGCGTGCCAATGTCGCCCAAAGGGCCGCAGAAGGCTCCTTCTGAGTGCCTGTGCCGCCAATTTCTTCTCTTGTAGAGCCTGGAAACTGTGCCACCACCAGTCCCAGTCTCCGCACCCAGCAGCAAGGACGTAAGTGCCACTCCTAAGCCCCATATGCTCACCCGGGTGCTGCTGTCTTTGCACACGGAGCTTGTCCAGGGTGTGCCCATGGGTTGCTCGGTGCAGGATTTCTAGGCCCACAGAAAAAAGAGGCCGGCCTGTGGAAAAGAGGGTGAAAAGTGCAGGCTGTGGGCCCCTGGTGTGCGTGTGAGAGGGCGGGCAGGAGGCAAGAGTAGAGATGGCAGTGGGCGAGTGCTGCATGGGCATGGGGAAGGGCTGTGTTTGGGGGTGAAGTGGCGAGGCCGTTGGTGATGCGGGGTGTGAGGTGTTTGGAGGGTGAGGCTGGGAGGGTGGAGGTGGGAGTAGGGCCGTGTTGTGGTGGGTGGCGGCAAGTGGGCGAGGAGGAGTTGGTGGTGGGCGGGTGGGAGTGTTGGAGCGGGTAGGGGAAGAGGAGGTTTGCTGTCAGGTGGTGGCAAAGGGTATGTGTGTGGGGAGAGGTGGGCATGGTGGTGAGCGTAGGAGGGCGGCTGTGTTGGGTGGCCGTGGTGGGACCCGTTGGCAGGAGGAGCATGAGGCGTAGGCAGGTAGGGAGGGGCCACGCATGCAGGCTGAGCAGCAAGTGCCCGTCCCGAGCGTCCATCCGCTGTGCGGGGCTGGTCGTGTGGCGGCGGTGGTGCTGAGGATGCAGGAGCATGTTGCCCTCGCTCTGCTGGTGATGCTCGGTGACAATGTGTCCTTGGTGGCTTTGCAGGCGGCGCTCAAGGAAGCTGGGAGCCTTGCAAGGGAGAAACCCCGGAGGCTGCTGAGAAAGCAGCGCCTGGGAAGGCCTTGTGCTGTGGAGCCACCAGAGCTGGTGAGGGCTGGGGCCAGGGCGGCAGAGTGTGGTGGCAGCTGTGTGCCCCTGCTGTGGCAGGAGGTGGGAGCAGGGCCCCTCTCCTGTTGGATCGAAAGGAGAGGTGCAGAAGGCGGGCCCAGAGGGTGCCAGCACATTGGCAGCGTGCTGGGGCTCGGAGCTAGTGTGTGCAGGGAGCTGTAGAAGGCCGTGTGGGGGTGCTGGAGGCCCAGAAGGCTGAGCGGTGGCCACAGCACCTTGATGGCCTGTGCCGGGGCAGTGGGAGGGGCCGGGCCAGGCAAGGATGGGGCAGTGGTTGTAGGAGTTTTCCAGGAAGGCTGGTGTGCAGTGCTAGTGGTGGGGGTGCGGGAGGTGTTTGAGGAAGGAGCCTGTGAGCATGCGTAGGGTAAATGTGGGCGGAGACGGCCTCAAGACGTTGCTAGTGGAGTTGTGGAGGGAAGAGGCTGGGAGGTGAGAGCGGGGCTGCCTTGATTGCAGCACCGCCAACAGCCCCTTTGGCCCTGGGTGCGCTTGATGGCCAGGAGGGGTGTCTCATGGAGGACTAGGCCGGGGGGCTGCTAAGGGCACTGGGGCGGGTTGTTGTGCGGTGGGCAAGCAGGCGGTGCTGGAAGTGGTGGTGGGTGGCAGGCAGCAGGAGGAGGGAGCGGCAGTGTCGGCGGGGGCATGGGTGCCATGGTGGGAGGAGGGAGGCGGGAGCGAGGCTGGTGTATGGGTGTGTGGGGAAAGGAGGGCGAGTGGGTTGCGGGGAGGTGGGCCCGATGGGTGGGCCAGGGGCGGCAGTGGCGGTGGCAGCGCCAGGTGCCTGGCACCTGCGAGGGCGCTCGGCACCGCGGGGAAGACACTTGCATGCGGTGGGAGGGTGCAGGGCAAAAGCTGCCAAGTTGGTGTGGAGCGAAGGGAAGAGAGAGAGGCTGTAGTTGGCGTGGGAGCAGAGGGGTGGGCTGGCTGTGGTGCGGGCTCCCTTGTGGGCCCTTGCGAAGGGAGCGAGGTGAGGTGGGAGGCTGCTGAGCAGAGGGGCGCTGTTGCTGCTTGGCACCACGTTGGCCAGGAGTAGGGCTGGCGTGCTGCGTTGGGCTGCAAAGGCCTCCTTTGCTTTGTCAGGCTGTGGAGAGGGCCAGCACGGCCGCCTCGGAGCCTGGGAGACAGCAGGAGGCGGCGAGCAGCAGCGGCGGCATGGGTGCTCAGGTATGAGCTAAGGAGCGATCTGAGGCGCGAGAGGTTGTGAGGAAGGGCTTTGTTGGGGCTCTGTTGGTGGGCAGAGGTGGTGGTCTGCTGGGGGAGGACGGTGTGAAGTTGAGCTGCTGGCCCTGAAAATGCTCCTGAGCCCAGCAGCCCTGGCGTGGGCAGAGAAGGAGACCATCTTTGCTTCTCTCCCGGCTCCACCAAGCAGGCCCATGATTACCCCGCTTGCCCACTGGCTCCCCGAGACGGCAGCTTGGCCGCAGGCTTGGGGCAGGCGTGTGGTGCATGCAGGCCTTCCTGAAAGGAGCAGCTGCCTTTGCAGCTGGGGCCTGGCCGTGCAGCTGGGGCCCCCATTAGGCACTCTGGGGAAAGGTGGTGCCAAGGCTGTGCGCCAGTGTGGTCTTCAGCCCCACGTGCCAGGCAGCTGCCCTGTGATGCAGGGAGCCTCCCAGCCAAGGCATCTGTTGTCCTTGTAAGGCTTTGCGGGGGGCTACTTGGGAGCAGGCAGGTGGCAGAGGCCCGAGGCGAGGGCCAAGCAGGGCAGTGGGTGGGAGCCCTTTGTGGTGGGAGTCAGGGCAAAGGAGTCGGGGCTCTCGGGCTCTTGGCTTGTGACTCTTGCCTGAAGGATTTGCGTGCCTCAAGGCCTGTTGTGCATGGGAGCTGCGTGCCAATGTCGCCCAAAGGGCCGCAGAAGGCTCCTTCTGAGTGCCTGTGCCGCCAATTTCTTCTCTTGTAGAGCCTGGAAACTGTGCCACCACCGGTCCCAGTCTCCGCACCCAGCAGCAAGGACGTAAGTGCCACTCCTAAGCCCCATATGCTCACCCGGGTGCTGCTGTCTTTGCACACGGAGCTTGTCCAGGGTGTGCCCATGGGTTGCTCGGTGCAGGATTTCTAGGCCCACAGAAAAAAGAGGCCGGCCTGTGGAAAAGAGGGTGAAAAGTGCAGGCTGTGGGCCCCTGGTGTGCGTGTGAGAGGGCGGGCAGGAGGCAAGAGTAGAGATGGCAGTGGGCGAGTGCTGCATGGGCATGGGGAAGGGCTGTGTTTGGGGGTGAAGTGGCGAGGCCGTTGGTGATGCGGGGTGTGAGGTGTTTGGAGGGTGAGGCTGGGAGGGTGGAGGTGGGAGTAGGGCCGTGTTGTGGTGGGTGGCGGCAAGTGGGCGAGGAGGAGTTGGTGGTAGGCGGGTGGGAGTGTTGGAGCGGGTAGGGGAAGAGGAGGTTTGCTGTCAGGTGGTGGCAAAGGGTATGTGTGTGGGGAGAGGTGGGCATGGTGGTGAGCGTAGGAGGGCGGCTGTGTTGGGTGGCCGTGGTGGGACCCGTTGGCAGGAGGAGCATGAGGCGTAGGCAGGTAGGGAGGGGCCACGCATGCAGGCTGAGCAGCAAGTGCCCGTCCCGAGCGTCCATCCGCTGTGCGGGGCTGGTCGTGTGGCGGCGGTGGTGCTGAGGATGCAGGAGCATGTTGCCCTCGCTCTGCTGGTGATGCTCGGTGACAATGTGTCCTTGGTGGCTTTGCAGGCGGCGCTCAAGGAAGCTGGGAGCCTTGCAAGGGAGAAACCCCGGAGGCTGCTGAGAAAGCAGCGCCTGGGAAGGCCTTGTGCTGTGGAGCCACCAGAGCTGGTGAGGGCTGGGGCCAGGGCGGCAGAGTGTGGTGGCAGCTGTGTGCCCCTGCTGTGGCAGGAGGTGGGAGCAGGGCCCCTCTCCTGTTGGATCGAAAGGAGAGGTGCAGAAGGCGGGCCCAGAGGGTGCCAGCACATTGGCAGCGTGCTGGGGCTCGGAGCTAGTGTGTGCAGGGAGCTGTAGAAGGCCGTGTGGGGGTGCTGGAGGCCCAGAAGGCTGAGCGGTGGCCACAGCACCTTGATGGCCTGTGCCGGGGCAGTGGGAGGGGCCGGGCCAGGCAAGGATGGGGCAGTGGTTGTAGGAGTTTTCCAGGAAGGCTGGTGTGCAGTGCTAGTGGTGGGGGTGCGGGAGGTGTTTGAGGAAGGAGCCTGTGAGCATGCGTAGGGTAAATGTGGGCGGAGACGGCCTCAAGACGTTGCTAGTGGAGTTGTGGAGGGAAGAGGCTGGGAGGTGAGAGCGGGGCTGCCTTGATTGCAGCACCGCCAACAGCCCCTTTGGCCCTGGGTGCGCTTGATGGCCAGGAGGGGTGTCTCATGGAGGACTAGGCCGGGGGGCTGCTAAGGGCACTGGGGCGGGTTGTTGTGCGGTGGGCAAGCAGGCGGTGCTGGAAGTGGTGGTGGGTGGCAGGCAGCAGGAGGAGGGAGCGGCAGTGTCGGCGGGGGCATGGGTGCCATGGTGGGAGGAGGGAGGCGGGAGCGAGGCTGGTGTATGGGTGTGTGGGGAAAGGAGGGCGAGTGGGTTGCGGGGAGGTGGGCCCGATGGGTGGGCCAGGGGCGGCAGTGGCGGTGGCAGCGCCAGGTGCCTGGCACCTGCGAGGGCGCTCGGCACCGCGGGGAAGACACTTGCATGCGGTGGGAGGGTGCAGGGCAAAAGCTGCCAAGTTGGTGTGGAGCGAAGGGAAGAGAGAGAGGCTGTAGTTGGCGTGGGAGCAGAGGGGTGGGCTGGCTGTGGTGCGGGCTCCCTTGTGGGCCCTTGCGAAGGGAGCGAGGTGAGGTGGGAGGCTGCTGAGCAGAGGGGCGCTGTTGCTGCTTGGCACCACGTTGGCCAGGAGTAGGGCTGGCGTGCTGCGTTGCGCTGCAAAGGCCTCCTTTGCTTTGTCAGGCTGTGGAGAGGGCCAGCACGGCCGCCTCGGAGCCCGGGAGACAGCAGGAGGTGGCGAGCAGCAGCGGCGGCATGGGTGCTCAGGTATGAGCTAAGGAGCGATCTGAGGCGCGAGAGGTTGTGAGGAAGGGCTTTGTTGGGGCTCTGTTGGTGGGCAGAGGTGGTGGTCTGCTGGGGGAGGGCGGTGTGAAGTTGAGCTGCTGCCCCCGAAAATGCTCCTGAGCCCAGCAGCCCTGGCGTGGGCAGAGAAGGAGACCATCTTTGCTTCTCTCCCGGCTCCACCAAGCAGGCCCATGATTACCCCGCTTGCCCACTGGCTCCCCGAGACGGCAGCTTGGCCGCAGGCTTGGGGCAGGCGTGTGGTGCATGCAGGCCTTCCTGAAAGGAGCAGCTGCCTTTGCAGCTGGGGCCTGGCCGTGCAGCTGGGGCCCCCATTAGGCACTCTGGGGAAAGGTGGTGCCAAGGCTGTGCGCCAGTGTGGTCTTCAGCCCCACGTGCCAGGCAGCTGCCCTGTGATGCAGGGAGCCTCCCAGCCAAGGCATCTGTTGTCCTTGTAAGGCTTTGCGGGGGGCTACTTGGGAGCAGGCAGGTGGCAGAGGCCCGAGGCGAGGGCCAAGCAGGGCAGTGGGTGGGAGCCCTTTGTGGTGGGAGTCAGGGCAAAGGAGTCGGGGCTCTCGGGCTCTTGGCTTGTGACTCTTGCCTGAAGGATTTGGGTGCCTTGAGGCCTGTTGTGCATGGGAGCTGCGTGCCAATGTCGCCCAAAGGGCCGCAGAAGGCTCCTTCTGAGTGCCTGTGCCGCCAATTTCTTCTCTTGTAGAGCCTGGAAACTGTGCCACCACCGGTCCCAGTCTCCGCACCCAGCAGCAAGGACGTAAGTGCCACTCCTAAGCCCCATATGCTCACCCGGGTGCTGCTGTCTTTGCACACGGAGCTTGTCCAGGGTGTGCCCATGGGTTGCTCGGTGCAGGATTTCTAGGCCCACAGAAAAAAGAGGCCGGCCTGTGGAAAAGAGGGTGAAAAGTGCAGGCTGTGGGCCCCTGGTGTGCGTGTGAGAGGGCGGGCAGGAGGCAAGAGTAGAGATGGCAGTGGGCGAGTGCTGCATGGGCATGGGGAAGGGCTGTGTTTGGGGGTGAAGTGGCGAGGCCGTTGGTGATGCGGGGTGTGAGGTGTTTGGAGGGTGAGGCTGGGAGGGTGGAGGTGGGAGTAGGGCCGTGTTGTGGTGGGTGGCAGCAAGTGGGCGAGGAGGAGTTGGTGGTAGGCGGGTGGGAGTGTTGGAGCGGGTAGGGGAAGAGGAGGTTTGCTGTCAGGTGGTGGCAAAGGGTATGTGTGTGGGGAGAGGTGGGCATGGTGGTGAGCGTAGGAGGGCGGCTGTGTTGGGTGGCCGTGGTGGGACCCGTTGGCAGGAGGAGCATGAGGCGTAGGCAGGTAGGGAGGGGCCACGCATGCAGGCTGAGCAGCAAGTGCCCGTCCCGAGCGTCCATCCGCTGTGCGGGGCTGGTCGTGTGGCGGCGGTGGTGCTGAGGATGCAGGAGCATGTTGCCCTCGCTCTGCTGGTGATGCTCGGTGACAATGTGTCCTTGGTGGCTTTGCAGGCGGCGCTCAAGGAAGCTGGGAGCCTTGCAAGGGAGAAACCCCGGAGGCTGCTGAGAAAGCAGCGCCTGGGAAGGCCTTGTGCTGTGGAGCCACCAGAGCTGGTGAGGGCTGGGGCCAGGGCGGCAGAGTGTGGTGGCAGCTGTGTGCCCCTGCTGTGGCAGGAGGTGGGAGCAGGGCCCCTCTCCTGTTGGATCGAAAGGAGAGGTGCAGAAGGCGGGCCCAGAGGGTGCCAGCACATTGGCAGCGTGCTGGGGCTCGGAGCTAGTGTGTGCAGGGAGCTGTAGAAGGCCGTGTGGGGGTGCTGGAGGCCCAGAAGGCTGAGCGGTGGCCACAGCACCTTGATGGCCTGTGCCGGGGCAGTGGGAGGGGCCGGGCCAGGCAAGGATGGGGCAGTGGTTGTAGGAGTTTTCCAGGAAGGCTGGTGTGCAGTGCTAGTGGTGGGGGTGCGGGAGGTGTTTGAGGAAGGAGCCTGTGAGCATGCGTAGGGTAAATGTGGGCGGAGACGGCCTCAAGACGTTGCTAGTGGAGTTGTGGAGGGAAGAGGCTGGGAGGTGAGAGCGGGGCTGCCTTGATTGCAGCACCGCCAACAGCCCCTTTGGCCCTGGGTGCGCTTGATGGCCAGGAGGGGTGTCTCATGGAGGACTAGGCCGGGGGGCTGCTAAGGGCACTGGGGCGGGTTGTTGTGCGGTGGGCAAGCAGGCGGTGCTGGAAGTGGTGGTGGGTGGCAGGCAGCAGGAGGAGGGAGCGGCAGTGTCGGCGGGGGCATGGGTGCCATGGTGGGAGGAGGGAGGCGGGAGCGAGGCTGGTGTATGGGTGTGTGGGGAAAGGAGGGCGAGTGGGTTGCGGGGAGGTGGGCCCGATGGGTGGGCCAGGGGCGGCAGTGGCGGTGGCAGCGCCAGGTGCCTGGCACCTGCGAGGGCGCTCGGCACCGCGGGGAAGACACTTGCATGCGGTGGGAGGGTGCAGGGCAAAAGCTGCCAAGTTGGTGTGGAGCGAAGGGAAGAGAGAGAGGCTGTAGTTGGCGTGGGAGCAGAGGGGTGGGCTGGCTGTGGTGCGGGCTCCCTTGTGGGCCCTTGCGAAGGGAGCGAGGTGAGGTGGGAGGCTGCTGAGCAGAGGGGCGCTGTTGCTGCTTGGCACCACGTTGGCCAGGAGTAGGGCTGGCGTGCTGCGTTGCGCTGCAAAGGCCTCCTTTGCTTTGTCAGGCTGTGGAGAGGGCCAGCACGGCCGCCTCGGAGCCCGGGAGACAGCAGGAGGTGGCGAGCAGCAGCGGCGGCATGGGTGCTCAGGTATGAGCTAAGGAGCGATCTGAGGCGCGAGAGGTTGTGAGGAAGGGCTTTGTTGGGGCTCTGTTGGTGGGCAGAGGTGGTGGTCTGCTGGGGGAGGACGGTGTGAAGTTGAGCTGCTGCCCCTGAAAATGCTCCTGAGCCCAGCAGCCCTGGCGTGGGCAGAGAAGGAGACCATCTTTGCTTCTCTCCCGGCTCCACCAAGCAGGCCCATGATTACCCCGCTTGCCCACTGGCTCCCCGAGACGGCAGCTTGGCCGCAGGCTTGGGGCAGGCGTGTGGTGCATGCAGGCCTTCCTGAAAGGAGCAGCTGCCTTTGCAGCTGGGGCCTGGCCGTGCAGCTGGGGCCCCCATTAGGCACTCTGGGGAAAGGTGGTGCCAAGGCTGTGCGCCAGTGTGGTCTTCAGCCCCACGTGCCAGGCAGCTGCCCTGTGATGCAGGGAGCCTCCCAGCCAAGGCATCTGTTGTCCTTGTAAGGCTTTGCGGGGGGCTACTTGGGAGCAGGCAGGTGGCAGAGGCCCGAGGCGAGGGCCAAGCAGGGCAGTGGGTGGGAGCCCTTTGTGGTGGGAGTCAGGGCAAAGGAGTCGGGGCTCTCGGGCTCTTGGCTTGTGACTCTTGCCTGAAGGATTTGGGTGCCTTGAGGCCTGTTGTGCATGGGAGCTGCGTGCCAATGTCGCCCAAAGGGCCGCAGAAGGCTCCTTCTGAGTGCCTGTGCCGCCAATTTCTTCTCTTGTAGAGCCTGGAAACTGTGCCACCACCGGTCCCAGTCTCCGCACCCAGCAGCAAGGACGTAAGTGCCACTCCTAAGCCCCATATGCTCACCCGGGTGCTGCTGTCTTTGCACACGGAGCTTGTCCAGGGTGTGCCCATGGGTTGCTCGGTGCAGGATTTCTAGGCCCACAGAAAAAAGAGGCCGGCCTGTGGAAAAGAGGGTGAAAAGTGCAGGCTGTGGGCCCCTGGTGTGCGTGTGAGAGGGCGGGCAGGAGGCAAGAGTAGAGATGGCAGTGGGCGAGTGCTGCATGGGCATGGGGAAGGGCTGTGTTTGGGGGTGAAGTGGCGAGGCCGTTGGTGATGCGGGGTGTGAGGTGTTTGGAGGGTGAGGCTGGGAGGGTGGAGGTGGGAGTAGGGCCGTGTTGTGGTGGGTGGCGGCAAGTGGGCGAGGAGGAGTTGGTGGTAGGCGGGTGGGAGTGTTGGAGCGGGTAGGGGAAGAGGAGGTTTGCTGTCAGGTGGTGGCAAAGGGTATGTGTGTGGGGAGAGGTGGGCATGGTGGTGAGCGTAGGAGGGCGGCTGTGTTGGGTGACCGTGGTGGGACCCGTTGGCAGGAGGAGCATGAGGCGTAGGCAGGTAGGGAGGGGCCACGCATGCAGGCTGAGCAGCAAGTGCCCGTCCCGAGCGTCCATCCGCTGTGCGGGGCTGGTCGTGTGGCGGCGGTGGTGCTGAGGATGCAGGAGCATGTTGCCCTCGCTCTGCTGGTGATGCTCGGTGACAATGTGTCCTTGGTGGCTTTGCAGGCGGCGCTCAAGGAAGCTGGGAGCCTTGCAAGGGAGAAACCCCGGAGGCTGCTGAGAAAGCAGCGCCTGGGAAGGCCTTGTGCTGTGGAGCCACCAGAGCTGGTGAGGGCTGGGGCCAGGGCGGCAGAGTGTGGTGGCAGCTGTGTGCCCCTGCTGTGGCAGGAGGTGGGAGCAGGGCCCCTCTCCTGTTGGATCGAAAGGAGAGGTGCAGAAGGCGGGCCCAGAGGGTGCCAGCACATTGGCAGCGTGCTGGGGCTCGGAGCTAGTGTGTGCAGGGAGCTGTAGAAGGCCGTGTGGGGGTGCTGGAGGCCCAGAAGGCTGAGCGGTGGCCACAGCACCTTGATGGCCTGTGCCGGGGCAGTGGGAGGGGCCGGGCCAGGCAAGGATGGGGCAGTGGTTGTAGGAGTTTTCCAGGAAGGCTGGTGTGCAGTGCTAGTGGTGGGGGTGCGGGAGGTGTTTGAGGAAGGAGCCTGTGAGCATGCGTAGGGTAAATGTGGGCGGAGACGGCCTCAAGACGTTGCTAGTGGAGTTGTGGAGGGAAGAGGCTGGGAGGTGAGAGCGGGGCTGCCTTGATTGCAGCACCGCCAACAGCCCCTTTGGCCCTGGGTGCGCTTGATGGCCAGGAGGGGTGTCTCATGGAGGACTAGGCCGGGGGGCTGCTAAGGGCACTGGGGCGGGTTGTTGTGCGGTGGGCAAGCAGGCGGTGCTGGAAGTGGTGGTGGGTGGCAGGCAGCAGGAGGAGGGAGCGGCAGTGTCGGCGGGGGCATGGGTGCCATGGTGGGAGGAGGGAGGCGGGAGCGAGGCTGGTGTATGGGTGTGTGGGGAAAGGAGGGCGAGTGGGTTGCGGGGAGGTGGGCCCGATGGGTGGGCCAGGGGCGGCAGTGGCGGTGGCAGCGCCAGGTGCCTGGCACCTGCGAGAGTGCTCGGCACCGCGGGGAAGACACTTGCATGCGGTGGGAGGGTGCAGGGCAAAAGCTGCCAAGTTGGTGTGGAGCGAAGGGAAGAGAGAGAGGCTGTAGTTGGCGTGGGAGCAGAGGGGTGGGCTGGCTGTGGTGCGGGCTCCCTTGTGGGCCCTTGCGAAGGGAGCGAGGTGAGGTGGGAGGCTGCTGAGCAGAGGGGCGCTGTTGCTGCTTGGCACCACGTGGGCCAGGAGTAGGGCTGGCGTGCTGCGTTGGGCTGCAAAGGCCTCCTTTGCTTTGTCAGGCTGTGGAGAGGGCCAGCACGGCCGCCTCGGAGCCCGGGAGACAGCAGGAGGCGGCGAGCAGCAGCGGCGGCATGGGTGCTCAGGTATGAGCTAAGGAGCGATCTGAGGCGCGAGAGGTTGTGAGGAAGGGCTTTGTTGGGGCTCTGTTGGTGGGCAGAGGTGGTGGTCTGCTGGGGGAGGACGGTGTGAAGTTGAGCTGCTGCCCCCGAAAATGCTCCTGAGCCCAGCAGCCCTGGCGTGGGCAGAGAAGGAGACCATCTTTGCTTCTCTCCCGGCTCCACCAAGCAGGCCCATGATTACCCCGCTTGCCCACTGGCTCCCCGAGACGGCAGCTTGGCCGCAGGCTTGGGGCAGGCGTGTGGTGCATGCAGGCCTTCCTGAAAGGAGCAGCTGCCTTTGCAGCTGGGGCCTGGCCGTGCAGCTGGGGCCCCCATTAGGCACTCTGGGGAAAGGTGGTGCCAAGGCTGTGCGCCAGTGTGGTCTTCAGCCCCACGTGCCAGGCAGCTGCCCTGTGATGCAGGGAGCCTCCCAGCCAAGGCATCTGTTGTCCTTGTAAGGCTTTGCGGGGGGCTACTTGGGAGCAGGCAGGTGGCAGAGGCCCGAGGCGAGGGCCAAGCAGGGCAGTGGGTGGGAGCCCTTTGTGGTGGGAGTCAGGGCAAAGGAGTCGGGGCTCTCGGGCTCTTGGCTTGTGACTCTTGCCTGAAGGATTTGGGTGCCTTGAGGCCTGTTGTGCATGGGAGCTGCGTGCCAATGTCGCCCAAAGGGCCGCAGAAGGCTCCTTCTGAGTGCCTGTGCCGCCAATTTCTTCTCTTGTAGAGCCTGGAAACTGTGCCACCACCGGTCCCAGTCTCCGCACCCAGCAGCAAGGACGTAAGTGCCACTCCTAAGCCCCATATGCTCACCCGGGTGCTGCTGTCTTTGCACACGGAGCTTGTCCAGGGTGTGCCCATGGGTTGCTCGGTGCAGGATTTCTAGGCCCACAGAAAAAAGAGGCCGGCCTGTGGAAAAGAGGGTGAAAAGTGCAGGCTGTGGGCCCCTGGTGTGCGTGTGAGAGGGCGGGCAGGAGGCAAGAGTAGAGATGGCAGTGGGCGAGTGCTGCATGGGCATGGGGAAGGGCTGTGTTTGGGGGTGAAGTGGCGAGGCCGTTGGTGATGCGGGGTGTGAGGTGTTTGGAGGGTGAGGCTGGGAGGGTGGAGGTGGGAGTAGGGCCGTGTTGTGGTGGGTGGCGGCAAGTGGGCGAGGAGGAGTTGGTGGTAGGCGGGTGGGAGTGTTGGAGCGGGTAGGGGAAGAGGAGGTTTGCTGTCAGGTGGTGGCAAAGGGTATGTGTGTGGGGAGAGGTGGGCATGGTGGTGAGCGTAGGAGGGCGGCTGTGTTGGGTGGCCGTGGTGGGACCCGTTGGCAGGAGGAGCATGAGGCGTAGGCAGGTAGGGAGGGGCCACGCATGCAGGCTGAGCAGCAAGTGCCCGTCCCGAGCGTCCATCCGCTGTGCGGGGCTGGTCGTGTGGCGGCGGTGGTGCTGAGGATGCAGGAGCATGTTGCCCTCGCTCTGCTGGTGATGCTCGGTGACAATGTGTCCTTGGTGGCTTTGCAGGCGGCGCTCAAGGAAGCTGGGAGCCTTGCAAGGGAGAAACCCCGGAGGCTGCTGAGAAAGCAGCGCCTGGGAAGGCCTTGTGCTGTGGAGCCACCAGAGCTGGTGAGGGCTGGGGCCAGGGCGGCAGAGTGTGGTGGCAGCTGTGTGCCCCTGCTGTGGCAGGAGGTGGGAGCAGGGCCCCTCTCCTGTTGGATCGAAAGGAGAGGTGCAGAAGGCGGGCCCAGAGGGTGCCAGCACATTGGCAGCGTGCTGGGGCTCGGAGCTAGTGTGTGCAGGGAGCTGTAGAAGGCCGTGTGGGGGTGCTGGAGGCCCAGAAGGCTGAGCGGTGGCCACAGCACCTTGATGGCCTGTGCCGGGGCAGTGGGAGGGGCCGGGCCAGGCAAGGATGGGGCAGTGGTTGTAGGAGTTTTCCAGGAAGGCTGGTGTGCAGTGCTAGTGGTGGGGGTGCGGGAGGTGTTTGAGGAAGGAGCCTGTGAGCATGCGTAGGGTAAATGTGGGCGGAGACGGCCTCAAGACGTTGCTAGTGGAGTTGTGGAGGGAAGAGGCTGGGAGGTGAGAGCGGGGCTGCCTTGATTGCAGCACCGCCAACAGCCCCTTTGGCCCTGGGTGCGCTTGATGGCCAGGAGGGGTGTCTCATGGAGGACTAGGCCGGGGGGCTGCTAAGGGCACTGGGGCGGGTTGTTGTGCGGTGGGCAAGCAGGCGGTGCTGGAAGTGGTGGTGGGTGGCAGGCAGCAGGAGGAGGGAGCGGCAGTGTCGGCGGGGGCATGGGTGCCATGGTGGGAGGAGGGAGGCGGGAGCGAGGCTGGTGTATGGGTGTGTGGGGAAAGGAGGGCGAGTGGGTTGCGGGGAGGTGGGCCCGATGGGTGGGCCAGGGGCGGCAGTGGCGGTGGCAGCGCCAGGTGCCTGGCACCTGCGAGAGTGCTCGGCACCGCGGGGAAGACACTTGCATGCGGTGGGAGGGTGCAGGGCAAAAGCTGCCAAGTTGGTGTGGAGCGAAGGGAAGAGAGAGAGGCTGTAGTTGGCGTGGGAGCAGAGGGGTGGGCTGGCTGTGGTGCGGGCTCCCTTGTGGGCCCTTGCGAAGGGAGCGAGGTGAGGTGGGAGGCTGCTGAGCAGAGGGGCGCTGTTGCTGCTTGGCACCACGTGGGCCAGGAGTAGGGCTGGCGTGCTGCGTTGGGCTGCAAAGGCCTCCTTTGCTTTGTCAGGCTGTGGAGAGGGCCAGCACGGCCGCCTCGGAGCCCGGGAGACAGCAGGAGGCGGCGAGCAGCAGCGGCGGCATGGGTGCTCAGGTATGAGCTAAGGAGCGATCTGAGGCGCGAGAGGTTGTGAGGAAGGGCTTTGTTGGGGCTCTGTTGGTGGGCAGAGGTGGTGGTCTGCTGGGGGAGGACGGTGTGAAGTTGAGCTGCTGCCCCCGAAAATGCTCCTGAGCCCAGCAGCCCTGGCGTGGGCAGAGAAGGAGACCATCTTTGCTTCTCTCCCGGCTCCACCAAGCAGGCCCATGATTACCCCGCTTGCCCACTGGCTCCCCGAGACGGCAGCTTGGCCGCAGGCTTGGGGCAGGCGTGTGGTGCATGCAGGCCTTCCTGAAAGGAGCAGCTGCCTTTGCAGCTGGGGCCTGGCCGTGCAGCTGGGGCCCCCATTAGGCACTCTGGGGAAAGGTGGTGCCAAGGCTGTGCGCCAGTGTGGTCTTCAGCCCCACGTGCCAGGCAGCTGCCCTGTGATGCAGGGAGCCTCCCAGCCAAGGCATCTGTTGTCCTTGTAAGGCTTTGCGGGGGGCTACTTGGGAGCAGGCAGGTGGCAGAGGCCCGAGGCGAGGGCCAAGCAGGGCAGTGGGTGGGAGCCCTTTGTGGTGGGAGTCAGGGCAAAGGAGTCGGGGCTCTCGGGCTCTTGGCTTGTGACTCTTGCCTGAAGGATTTGGGTGCCTCGAGGCCTGTTGTGCATGGGAGCTGCGTGCCAATGTCGCCCAAAGGGCCGCAGAAGGCTCCTTCTGAGTGCCTGTGCCGCCAATTTCTTCTCTTGTAGAGCCTGGAAACTGTGCCACCACCGGTCCCAGTCTCCGCACCCAGCAGCAAGGACGTAAGTGCCACTCCTAAGCCCCATATGCTCACCCGGGTGCTGCTGTCTTTGCACACGGAGCTTGTCCAGGGTGTGCCCATGGGTTGCTCGGTGCAGGATTTCTAGGCCCACAGAAAAAAGAGGCCGGCCTGTGGAAAAGAGGGTGAAAAGTGCAGGCTGTGGGCCCCTGGTGTGCGTGTGAGAGGGCGGGCAGGAGGCAAGAGTAGAGATGGCAGTGGGCGAGTGCTGCATGGGCATGGGGAAGGGCTGTGTTTGGGGGTGAAGTGGCGAGGCTGTTGGTGCTGTGGGGACTCAGCCGTTTGGAGGGTGAGGCTGGGAGGGTGGAGGTGGGAGTAGGGTCGTGTTGTGGTGGGTGGCGGCAAGTGGGCGAGGAGGAGTTGGTGGTAGGCGGGTGGGAGTGTTGGAGCGGGTAGGGGAAGAGGAGGTTTGCTGTCAGGTGGTGGCAAAGGGTATGTGTGTGGGGAGAGGTGGGCATGGTGGTGAGCGTAGGAGGGCGGCTGTGTTGGGTGGCCGTGGTGGGACCCGTTGGCAGGAGGAGCATGAGGCGTAGGCAGGTAGGGAGGGGCCACGCATGCAGCCTGAGCAGCAAGTGCCCGTCCTGAGCATCCATCTGCTGTGCGGGGCTGGTCGTGTGTCAGCAGTGATGCTGAGGATGCAGGAGCATGTTGCCCTTGCTCTGCTGCTAATGCTCCATGGCAATGTGTCCTTGGTGGCTTTGCAGGCGGCACAGAAGAAAGCTGCAGGCATGGCGAGGGAGAAAGTGCAGCGGCTGCTGAGAAAGCAGCGCCTGGGAAGGCCTTCCACGACACCGGAGCCAGCAGAGGTGGTGAGGGCTGGGGCCAGGGCAGGGCAGAGTGTGGTGACAGCTGTGTGCCTGTGCTGTGGCAGGAGGTGGGAGCAGGGCCCCTTTGCTGTGGGGTGTGAAGGAGAGGTGCAGAAGGCGGGCCCAGTGGGTGCCAGCACTTTGGCAGCATGATGGGGCTTGGAGCTGGTGTGTGCAGGGAGCTGTAGAAGGCTGTGTGGGGGTGCTGGAGGCCCAGAAGGCTGTGCGGTGGCCACAGCACCTTGAGGGCTGTGCCGCGGCCGTGGGAGGGGCTGGGAGAGGCAAGGCTGGGGCAGCGGCTGTAGGAGTTTGCCAGGTGGGGCAAGTGGTGGTGGTGGGGGTGCGGGAGGTCTTTGAGAGAGGAGCCTTTGAGTAGGCGTAGGGCAAATGTGGGCTGAGGCGCTGCTAGTGGAGTTGTGGAGGGAAGAGGCAGGGAGGTGAGAGCGGGGCTGCCTTGAGCGCAGCACCGCCAAGCCCCTCTTTGCCCCTCGGTGCACTTGATGGCCAGGAGGGGTGTTGCCTGGAGGAGTAGGGGCGGGGGGCTGCTAAGGGCACTGGGGCGGGTTGTTGTGCGGTGGGCAAGCAGGCGGTGCTGGAAGTGTTGGTGGGTGGCAGGCAGCAGGAGGAGGGAGCGGCAGTGTCGGTGGGGGCATGGGTGCCATGGTGGGAGGAGGGAGGTGGGAGAGAGGCTGGTGTGTGGGTGTGTGGGGAGAGGAGGGCAAGTGGGTTGTGGGGAGGTGGGCCAGATGGGTGGGCCAGGGGTGGCAGTGATGGTGCCAGGAACAGTTTACTGGCACCTGCGAGGGCGCTCGGCACCGCGGGGAAGACACTGCTTGTGGTGGGAAGGTGCAGGGCAAAAGCTGCCAAGTTGGTGTGGAGGGAAGGGAAGAGAGAGAGGCTGTAGTTGGCGTGGGAGCAGAGGAGTGGGCTGGCTGTGGTGCGTGGTCCCTTGTGGGCCCTTGCGAAGGGAGTGAGGCGAGGTGGGAGGCTGCTGAGCAGAGGGGCGCTGTTGCTGCTTGGCACCACGTTGGCCAGGAGTAGGGCTGGCGTGCTGCGTTGCGCTGCAAAGGCCTCCATTCCTTTGTAAGGCTGTGGAGAGGGCCAGCACAGCTGCCTCGGACCCGCCGAGAGAGCAGGAGGCGGCGAGCAGCAGTGGCGTCCTCGGTGCTCAGGTATGAGCTAAGGAGGGAGCTGAGGTGCGAGAGGTTGTGAGGAAGGGCTTTGTTGGGGCTCTGTTGGTGGGCAGAGGTGGTGGTCTGCTGGGGGAGGGCAGTGTGAGGTTGAGCTGCTGCCCCTGAAAATGCTCCTGAGCCCAGCAGCCCTGGTGTGGGCAGAGAAGGAGCCCATGTTTGCTTCTCTCCCGGCTCCACCAAGCAGACCCATGATTCCCCCGCTTTCCCACTGGCTCCCTGAGACGGCAGCTTGGCCGCAGGCTTGGGGCAGGCGTGTGGTGCATGCAGGCCTTCCCGAAAGGAGCAGCTGCCTTTGCAGCTGGGGCCTGGACGTGCAGCTGGGGCCCCCATTAGGCACTCTGGGGAAAGGTGGTGCCAAGGCTGTGCGCCAGCATGGTCTTCAGCCCCGCGTGCTGCCAGCCAGCTGCCCTGTGATGCAGGGAGCCCCTCAGGCAAGGCATCTGTTGTGCTCGCAAGGCTTTGCAGGGGGGCTACTTGGGAGCAGGCAGGCGGCAGAGGCCCGAGGTGAGGGCCAAGCAGGGCCGTGGGTGGGAGCCCTTTGTGGTGGGAGTCAGGGCAAAGGGGTCGGGGCTCTTGGGCTCTTGGCTTGTGACTCTTGCCTGAAGGATTTGGGTGCCTTGAGGTGGGCTAGGCATGTTGTGCGTGGCAGCTGCATGCCAAAGGGCCAAAGAAGGCTCCTTTTGAGCGCCTGTCCCACCAATGTCTTCTCTTGTAGAGCCCGGAAAGTGTCCCACATTTGGTCCCAGTCTCCGCACCCAGCAGCAAGGACGTAAGTGCCATTCCTAACCCCCACATGCTCAGCCGTGTGCTGCTCTGTGTGCACACGGAGCTTGTGCAGGTTGTGGCCATGGGTTCCTCGGTGCAGGTTTTCCAGGCACACAGGAAAAATGGGCAGGCCTCTGGAAAAGGCATGCAGCCTGAGCAGCAAGCGCCCGTCCCGAAGGTGTGGCACTTCCTGTGTGGGGCTTGTCATGTGCCCACAGTGGTGCTGAGGATGCAGCAGCCCCTTGCCCTCGATCTGCTGGTGATGCTCGGTGACAATGTGCCCTTGGTGGCTTTGCAGGTGGTGCAGAAGCAAGCTGGGAGCGTGGCCAGGGAGAAAGCACGGAGGGTCCTGAAAAAGCAGCGCCCGGGAAGGCCTTCTGCCCAGGAGAGAGCAGAGCTGGTGAGGGCTGGGGCCAGGGTGGCAGAGTGTGGTGGCAGCTGCGTGCCACTGCTGTGGCAGGAAGTGGGAGCAGGGCCCCTTTGCTGTGGATCTGAAGGAGAGGTGGCCAAGCGGGGTGCAGAGGGTGCCAGCACATTGGCAGCGTGCTGGGGCTCGGAGCCAGTGTGTGCAGGGACATGTAGAAGCCCGTGTTGGGGTGTTGGAGGCCCATAAGGCTGTGCGGTGGCCACAGCACCTTGACAGCTGGTGATTCTCCCTGATAATTTGGCCTTCCTCTCTTTGCAGGCAGTGCACAGACAACCTGCCAGTACAGCCATGAGGACGCCATGGAGGCTTCCTAGGCACAAGCAGCGTAGATGGCCGTTTGCAGAGGAGGATACAGAGCCGGTGAGGCCTCAGGCAGGGCAGCACAGCATGCTGGCAGCTCTGCCGCACTCCTGGCCCAGGAAATGGCACCAGGGCCTCTTTCCTGGTGGAGCTGAACAAGGGGCGCCCAACCAAGGCACAGTGGGTCCCACAATGCTTCCAGCCTGATGGGACTCAGAGGTAGTGCTTGCACCGACATCTAGGAGCCTGTGTCAGGGTGTTGGAGGCACAGAAGGCTCTGCGGGACTCACAGCACCTTAATAGTAGCCCAGTCAGTGAGATGTGATGGGCAGGGATGGCAAAGTGCCTGTGCATTTCCCAGGAAAGATGCTGTGCACTGCTCCTGGTCAGGGTCAGGGAGGTCTTTCTGGAAGGAGCCTCTGAGTATCTGTAGGCCAAATCTGGGCTTAGGCCTTTTTAGACCTTGCTAACCAAGAGACAGGACAAGGCTGAGCATGGCTCAGTATGCGGCATGTTCCGCTGGATGCCTGCAGTTCTGGAAGCAACAGACTGGGAGCTGAGAAAGAGGTTCCCTTCAACCCAACACGATTGCGATTGTTGATGCGATTGATGCCCAGAGTCTTGCATGGAGGAGTAGGCCGGGCAGGGGGGATCCTCACCCCTTCTCCAGGACTAGGGCTGGCTTCATCCCTTGCCCTGCAAATAATTCCTTTTCTTTTTCAGGCTCAGAAGAGGGCCAGGAGAGCCCTGTCGGACGCCCACACAGAGCAGGACACAGCAAGCAGTGGCATCGGTGCTCAGGTACCAGCTAAGCACACAGCTGAGACCACAGACGTTGGCGGGAAGGGCTTTGTCAGGGCTCTGCTCGTGGGCATAGGTGGTGGGCTCCAGGGGGAGCACAGTGTGAGGTTGAGGGTTGAGCTCCTGCCCCCGAAAATGCTCATCAGAGCAGCCATGGCATGGGAAGAGGAGGAGACCATCTTTGCTTCTCTCACAGCCCCACCAACCAGACCCATCCTTCCTCCACTTCCCCACCGCCTCACGGAGATGCCCCCTTCACCTCAGGCTTGGGGCAGGTGTGTGCTGCATGCAGCCCTTCCCAAAAGGAGCGCCTGCCTTTTCAGCTGGGGCCCCACGACACTCTGGGAAAAGGCTGGGCCACAAAGGCTGTGCGCCAGCGTGGTCTTCAGCCCCGCGTGCCAGCCAGCTCACATCTGAGGTGGGGAACCCCACAACCAAGGCATCTGTTGCCCTTGTAGGCTTTTGCAGCCTCCCTCCTTTGGGCTCCCTTTGGGGCAATGGGCTACTGCCCTGAAGTAGGAGAAAAAAGGAGAAAACTGAGAGGTCACTACCTGACCAAGGAAGCCAAGAAGGTGAGAGCCTGCATATTGCAGCCATCAAGTGTACACAGGGCTGTGAGAGCTTCCCAGACACTCCTGTCCCTTTCCCGAGCCTGTCAATCCCCTACACTGCTCACAGGACAGGGATGGACCAGGGTTGGCAGTTACCGATGACACAGGTCCCCTGGTAAGCAAGCACTGTGAGGGCAGGGACTAGCCCCTATGCAGCCTGCAGTGAGACAGGCCCAGCACTGGCACACTCCAGGTTGCTCCTTCTCCCAAGGGCCGTGTCACATAGAAGCCTGGCTGTGCTCGCCCAGCTCCTGGCACCAAGGCTGTGCTGCTGCCTGCGTGGTGGCAGTGGGCCTCAGAGGGACATGGGGGGACTGCGCTAGGCTCCTTCCCCAGTGCTGAGCCCAGCACTTGTGACGCACCTGGCGCTGATTTGTTTCTGCTGTAATTGTGAATACACTTCATGTACCTGCTTCCCAGCTAGCCTAAACACAGTATTTGTTCCAAAGCTACATTGCAACAGGAAAATATTACATCTCAGCTTGCTATTTCTCAGATCAGGTGACAGCAATCTGCTCAGGTTGGGAGTCTATCTCCTGAATGCATCTACTTTGTGCAGCTCACTTAACCTTATCTTTCTTGGACTGAAGACACACATTCAGACAAATGCGTGCATGCATGTTTAAATGCATCTTTTCCATTATGATATGAAAGATTAAAAAGAGCCGGCTGGGGAT
This sequence comes from Struthio camelus, assembly GCF_040807025.1. Lineage (NCBI taxonomy): Eukaryota > Metazoa > Chordata > Aves > Struthioniformes > Struthionidae > Struthio > Struthio camelus. Next base: position 4,288,807 of record NC_090973.1, on the reverse strand, counting down.
GGGATTACCAATGGCAACCTGAGCATCTTGATTAGAAGAGGCAGGGCTGTGTAAAAGACAGAGAACCCTTTGCTAGGGTTTGTCAGGGTGCTGGGTTTTGGTAAGAGATACACAGTCACCAGGCTGCTGCAGAAAATTTTTACTACAGTGAGGTGGAAGGAGATGGCTGAGAAAGCCTTCTGTCTTTCTGTGGCAGAAGGGGTTCCCAATCTCATGAATAGCATACTAACACACCCTATCCCTGGCAGGATTGAAAGGAACAGGAATGCTGCTCCGCAGTCACCAGCACAAAAACGTGGATATTCCCAAGGAGAATCATCATGCAGACAACTAGAACCAGCAGGAAGAGGAAGGCCTGAAATTCTGGGACATCAGTGCACCCTGGAAGGCTACATTTCATAACAGACGTCCCACTGTCCCACACATATTACATGGGATAGCACTAGATCGCCACTGGAAAAGGACATTCATGAAGTTCATTTGAAACACATTAGCATAACTTTGTTAGGCTTAAACATGAGAAACAAATGAAACCAGATTACATCACGTGCTCATTAAAAACTTTGTACTTAACAACACTCTTAAGTTCTCCTACTAGCCACCCTGCAGATTAGAGGCAATGACAAGCTCACTGTGGTTCCCACACTCTTACAAGCTCCCAGGGGAAAGTCACACAGTGTGAAGTGAAATCACGGGAATAAAGTGTCTTGGAGGTTTAACGGGGCTTGCTGAGGGCTGTTAGAGATGGAGCTGGTGCCGGAAATCCATGTCCCTCCCCAGGCACTGATTAGACCAAAGCATCACAGGCATCGCTTGCAGGAAGATGAAAGGGACAAACGGCTCTGCCCTCAAGTAGCACTTTTGATGTGTGGCGGCTCTTCCATTAATGACACACACAGACACACACAGCTTTAATGGTTTGCTTCAGTGCAGTCGACACATCCCTGCTGCCCCAGCCCTGTGTAACTCTCCCCACATCATCCTCCATTCTCGAGCACTGCTTCGCAGTGCTGACATACATATTCCTCAGGCCTAGCCTGCAGGACCCCTGAAACCTGACCCCATTTGTTGGGACCCAACATCTTCACCAGAAACCCCATGTGAGAGCAAAAAACTGATCCCCAGCCCCCAAGTCCCACTGTTTCAGTGGTGCCTCTTCAGCATAAATCACAAGCCACACTACACAACTCCTGCTCCCCTTATCCCTGAACGGAAGCAGGTTCACCACCTGCTGCAACAGCTAGATAACAGGTTGGACATCCTAGGAAATGTAAAATGGCACTCGATAGCTGCTGAAGCAATGGAAGGCTGGTCTCTGGAATTACTCCCCACTCCTCTGCACTGAGTACATTTCCAGGTGAGATTACTACCCAGCTCACGGGGAGGTACCTCCGCACCAGCACCCACAGTTAGGTGTCCAGCTCTCTGCACTGAATCTCCTCCTAGGCATCTTCCTCAGGATGAATTGCATCCCACTGGAAAACCAACTTATTCTCTTCAGGGATGGCAAGGGCACTCCAACCTGTGGCTCTCTGCACTTCAAACACCTCAGTTTAGCCAAGGCAGAGCCTCTTCCTGGGGTCTTCATTTTTCCAAGGACACAGAACACCTTTTCTGCCCAAACCCTCCACCTCCCTGCCAAAAAAAAAAAAAAAAAAAAAAAGAAGAAAAAAAGAAAAAAAGAAACAAGATTTTAGAGCTGGAGAAAATGCTTTGCTGTGAGGGCTTCAGATTCTGCCACAGACACATGAACTTCCTCCCACAGAGCCACCTCCCCAGCTAGCAGGCAAGGGCAGGGACACGGTGGAGTAAGGAAATGTAGCTTGTGAGCTGTATGGTAGGAGCTGTGAGAAGGGCTCAGATACCCGTGTCCTGTTTAATAAACTACAGTCACAAAACCATCAAGGAGACATTTTACCCTGAAGAACTTCAAAACATGAGCCCTGAAGACAGCGGAATCTACAAAATTGAGAAGATCATTCCTGTAAAGGAAGAAAGAAACAGCTGCTGGTAAAGTGGCACGGCTGGTCCAGCAATTTATCAGTTGCCCAGAAGCCTCCCAAGTCTGCACGTCTAGTTTTTGGGCTTGGAGCTGGGGGAAATAAAAGGAGAGAGGACAGTGTTTTTAAGATCATACTGCCCAGCAATGACAGCCCCAGGATTTGCCCCCAAACACAACTCAGACTTTGTCGTAGAGCAGGTGAGGCCCCCGGAGCACTCAGGCGAGTGAGACCTGGGGCTGGCAGAAGTACAATACCTGCACAGATGGGAAAAACATCAAAGGGAAGCTACCTTTGAAACTGTGCTGCTGGGTATGACATGGCACTATCCTTCGCAGAGAGGCTGTTCACCACTCCTCTCCAGCTTGATGGAAAGTAGGAACAATCTTCTTAGCTCCCACAGCAAAGCTCCAACCATTGACTTCCCAGCCATAGTCCTGGTCTATGACAAAACAAAGCTTAAAACAGACAACAGTCTTCAAAGCTTTTGTACAGCCAGGGGCCTAGTGCAGGGGAATTAGCTGCCTGATTCAGAGATTATGTCTCAGCTCAGACCTCAGCTTAGATTAAGCTCACACCTAAGCTTTAGACGCTCTGACAACTGCAATTAGGTGGAACATATTCACCTTTGTTACCTCTGTATTCCTATTTCCTTCTTTCGGGGGGCATCAGGACCTTCATATCCCACACCCACCTACTTGATCCTTCCAGTCTTTTCGAAGGCAGCCACTTCTGGCTTTTTCCCCAAATGCCACACAACTGACGCGTGAGAGAACACTGAGTTACCTGCCAAGGCTTACACTGTGCAGCAGGCAGGAGCCAGAGGCAGGACCTGCCAGGCACTTTTGGAGTTGCAGTATTGTTCCTCAAGTGTCCCGTATGAGCAGAGAGCAGTGTGACTCTCTAATAAGCGCATGGAACTACAAGGAGATCACACTCCCTATGATGCACTGAAGAGGAGTACTAAACTGTCTCTCCTGTGTGGGCAACGCGCAGTATGTTAACCACACTTGGAACCAGAACAAGATGATGCCCAGGATGAGACCGCAGCTGCTGCATTTCTGAGCAAGAACGGAACAATTTGGCCCAAGCTTTTGGCTTTGCAAAACTGAGTTCTTATCTATTTCTTTGCTCTATCCAAGCACTGCGTGAAGGGAAACTGGACAGAACTTGTCCTGAGTGAAAGCATGCTGAGCCCCACTTCTAGAGCTGGAATGGCAGCTCTGATGGGGAATGACAAACAGAAGTGATAACTGCAAAGAGCTAAAGAACGGAGGGGGTGCTATCAGTCTCCGACAATTGTATACACCTTGCAGAAAGGTGCAGAGTCTAAGCTGTTCTTCTGCACTTCCCCTGTGGCCAATGCAGAGAGCCTTCCTGAAGGAAATTTATTGCTTTCTGATTCACTTGTGCAGAGCACCTCTGATAAACCACCCTCTTCCTCATTTTCCCAGTGGCCAAGGGGACTTCATCTGGAGGAAAGATGATGGTCCACAAAGAGACCGGATTCTTCTTTAGACTGTTTTCTGTTGCCCAGATGAAGTGGGATAAGTCATGCCTCCTAAATACTGCTTTTTCTTCCCACGCAACCAGAAGAGAGAGTGCAGAATATTCACAATGGCGTAGAAACAAAATACATGACAGCACGAGACCTCTGGGAAAGTGCCATTTGTTGAAGAATGCTCCCCCTTCCCCTGGGAATAACACCTGGCATGAGAGCATTCTTCACTCAACAGCATACAAGGAAGAGTGCAGGTATTTCTGGTTGAAAACAGTCAATCAGCTTTCCCTAAAAAAGAAATAAGAAACAACACAAGCTTACCCCTGCACTGGCTTGCTTCACTGGTTGATCCTGGTCACAAGCATTTTCTGCTGCTCTGTAATGCCTGAGAGAAGTAGAGAGAAAGGCAGAAATGGGCGGTTTCCATGTTGTCACATTCAATTGTGAAGAAGCCACCTCCCGGTTAAGAAAGGCTTTTTGAAGAGCTGAATCTGGCTACCACCTCTGCTGCACACATGAACAAGGGAAAACATCCCGTCAGCTTGCAGCACCACTCTTCTGCAGCAGCAAGACTGGGAGAGCAGGGAGAGCTGGCGTCCTTCCCCACTTTCTTCCACCTAAACCTGGCAGAAGCCCTTTCCTTTCTCTGCATCAGTTTCACTAGCTGGAAGATGGGGAAGCCACCAGCTCCTCCTCTGTAAAGTGCTTGGTGACCTATTGGGGAGCAATAGTTAGGTGCTAACCTGCAAGGGAAAACATGAACATTTGCAACCATATCTGCATCCACGCAGAGCTAGCCCACTCAAACTAAACACCAGCACACTGAACTACAAATGGACGTCTTCAAGATGTTCACTTGCAGTTTAGAGGCTAGTCAGGAGACTGTCCCCATTTGGGAAGGAGTCCCCATTAAAACAACACAGGCTCTGAAGATCAAGAAAACACACAGACATTGAAGGTCTCCTCATATACATCCCTTTTCCTCCAAAAACTCATATCTTCACTGTCACCAAAGATCCACCTTTTCAAGGGGCAGACCTACAACCGACACCCACGGTATCCCACGCTCATTGTGCTTTAAAGCCATTCAATCCAGGATGGTAATAGAGACTCTGTACCCGATCAGATCCTTTCTCTGAGACCACTCTGGGCCCCAAGTTTCACCTCCCTTGATACCTGCACTGACAGATGGGAAAGTGATAAGAGAAAAACCACCAGTCAACTTTCAGGGACAATTAAATGCATGGGTCTCGGTGATAATGCAGACAACTTCCTAACACTACCTGCCTGAGTACAAAAAGTCTGAACTCTGGCAAACAGGCCCTTCAAACAGCATGTGAAAGTTTCTCAGAAATGAAGCAAGCAACTGGCTAGAGTTTCAAGTCCAAGATTCCACACTTGCCCTCATTAGTCGTTGTCTTATGACATGTGCTGGTCGCAGGTCACAAGCAGAGCTTGTCGTTTTGCAACACAAAACAAGCTTTCCCCAAATTCCTGGACCTCCTCTAAAATAATTACAAAACTCCTATGTTGGCATAAGAATGTGACAGGCATATTAAAAAAAGGACTTGGGACCTCTTATTTCAGGAACAAGCTGGAAAAAAAAACCCATAGGGACAACAGTAAGTTTATACACATGACATTTGAACAAGCTGATGGCTAGAGAAGAAACTTGTTTGTCAGCAAACCCATGTAACCTGACCTCTCTGCAGGACACAGTTCAAAACACCTTCAAAAGATACATGCCTTCAACTTTCTAGTGAAGCTTCGTAAAAGAAACGACCTTGATGTAAACAATGGAACTGAGCTTGTCCAGAAATGGTGCAATTTGCTTCCTTAATTTGAACATTCTGCCATCATTACAAACAAAACAAAAGAAAACAAAGCACACCAAAACAAAGCAAAGACATAGTTACAAAGGGATTCTTTAAGAGTCTTGTCTAAACTCTACATTCAGTTAACTAAAGGGCACCTAAGGGTGCACAAGGAATTGATTAACTGGCATTACTGCAAAAAGCCAGACGCTACAAAGGTCACCCCTAGGAGAACAGACTTCCGCCTACGCCTAAGCAAGTCACTGGCACACCAAAGGCTCTCTCATTCACTTGTAACATGCATCTTCACTTTCACAAAAACCTTACAAAGCCACTTCAGCCAAGAACTAGCTGACAGGGTTTTGGGGTTTGTTGTCGTTCTTTCCAGAAAGAGCTTGCTTAATTCCATAGATCCCGACAGAAGCTTGTTAGAGAAGAGAACTGTAACTGATTTAGCTTCAGCTTAGCCCAAGTCTGACTCTTGCTTAGTATTAGTGCCCGAAGTAGATGAAGCCGGCAGGCCTCAAGGCCCAACTGTCAGTGAACTCCAGAAACATTGCTGATGATGTGACTTTGCCCACCAGGTAACTGCAAAACAGATTACAATCAGCTAATACAAATACAAAACTAGCTAGTGAGGATACAAAGTAGAATGCAGGGGACAAGATGGGATGCACCTGGGTTGTGGTTGACCTTCCAGAAGGGAAGGGACTGTGGGAAACAAGGACATGGCAGCCAGCCTGGGATAAAGGCCTAGATCAGACAGAAGGAGAGAGACACCAGTCAGAAGGAGAGAGACACCAGTCAGAAGGAGAGGGACACCAGTCAGAAGGAGAGGGACACCAGTCAGAAGGAGAGGGACACCAGTCAGAAGGAGAGGGACCACTGACTCAGTAAAGACGACTGGAGGAGACCTTCCCTGGCAGGCAGGGAAATAAAACTGTAAAGGGTATAATTACCCCAGAATTTCTTTGTTCGGGGTCCCTTCCCAGAGGCACCCAGCTCGAGCTGTCACTATGCTGTACTGTCATTTACATGAATCATTCATTTTGCTGCTATACGTGTGTGAGACTCTGCTCCTTGGAAACCTCGGGTCAAACTGTTCCCATAACAAGCTATATTAGCAAAAAAGCTCCAGCTGATTTAGACATCCTCAACCAAAAGACTGGAGACTTTCAGCTGAAACACTCTCGCTGCTGCCCATGGGCAGAGGCACACAACCAGAGAACACCACCTGGAGTCCAGGTCACTCTGCTGACATGGGATCTCAACCACTGGCAGGAGAAATAGTGTATCCTGTCACAGTCACTCAGCACAGACAACATCATGAATGAAAAGCCTCACCATTTCAGTAACAATGATTTAGGAGAAGAACCAGAGTTTTCCTAGGGACACAACACCCAAAAACAATAAGGCATACTAATTACTTGGAAAACGTACAACTCCTGATGTTCTCTCCCTTGCCTCAGTCTGCCCAGGGTCCTCCACCCGTGCCTCGATGCTGAGGAAAGAACAGGCAGAACGGGGCTGGGCAGCCACACACACGTCTCACACAGACCGACTTCCCTGCACAGCACCCAGACTCCCAACGCTACGCATCAGGTCCTGAGTTCTCCCCTCCCAGCACCTCGCCCGATCATCTCCCCCACACACATGGCACGGTCTCTCCAGCAGCACCTCCTGCCACCGCGGCAGCATCTCAGCAACACCCCACACACCTCAACCAGGCAGCAGACTGCTCACACACAGCTGTGACTCCCACCACTGCGACTTCGGCCTCTTTCTCACATGCCTCCCACTAACACCCCCTTCTCGCACCCAACGTTTCTGGCTGTTACCAGCAACAACATACCACCCCGGCCTAGACGTAAAGCCTGCCTCCTTCCTCAAGGAAACAAAGAGACTAAAGAGTACTAAGCCATCTAAGGTCACAAGCAAACACACAAATCACTACCTTCTGGAAGCTCCAGAAAAAGACAAGCCCACGTAGGACACGAAATAAAAGACAGAAAAGAAACTCACAGGCACCCACTTAAATAACATCCGGCTAAAGTAATGCTCAGGAACTAGGTCTCACAACCAATTCTCAGCTGCACACTTCCTCACCAGGCAGGAGGCAGCAGTCAGGGGACAGAGTTTGTCAGCTGATACAAAGAGGGAGTCTGGCAAATACTTCTGCTTCAGGAACAGGAACTGAAGGTGGTTTCTAAAGTTTCTTCCTAGTCTTTTTGAAAGTAATTAGAAAACACTGGAAGAATTCTTCAGTCTTTCTTCAACCAAATCCCTTCTTCTCAACTCTCATCCTCCCACCAAGCTAGTGCCACCGCTATTGGACCATCTCCCCTTTTGTGTCAGGTACACCCAAACTTCCTACAACAGAAATGATATCCTTCACAGAGCACACGATGTTTGCTCGCAATATACGACCAAAATCAAGCACAAAATATTGGGAGGGGGGGGAGATGGCAAATGCAAATCTATTCCTGTAAAAAAGCATTCTCATTCAGTACTTGCTCACATTTCAGAAGGTAAAACTCAGGAAGGCAAAACATCTCTGTGTCCTCCAGGTCAACCTTTAGCACAACGTTAGTTTCAGTGGAGCTGTCTTCAGGCACAACTTGCCAGCAGCAGCCTTCCAGCAGACACAAAGTACAACTCAACCTTCCCAGTGTGACCTTCAGGGATAACTACCGCTTAAATACCTGGCTACAGTAACAACACCCACTCTTGAACAGAAGCACATCCTGCTCCAGGTTTAGGAGAGCACTCACCATCCGCGATAGTGCTGCCCTGTCCTTTCTCAAACCCTTCGGGGTCAGATGTAGTTTGATCACCCAGGAGGAGCCATTTTCTCTACATAATTCAGTAATAAACGAGGAAAGCTCAGATTTGCTAAAGCAGCCAGAGGCAGGGAGCACGAATGGACACAAGGCAGAAGCAAGGAAAAACGCAGCTATACTTAGATGCCTCCATCTCCAACAGCAACACCCACCTCGATGAGAGGGTGACGCTCTGCCTTTACAACTGGGGTTTCACCAAGCGATGAAAGCAATAAGGACAGCGGTGTCGAGGAATGCTGGAAACACCCGGGAAACCCGGGCCCTGACCCGTGAGTCCCCTGACAACGCTCCCCCCGCCAGGCCGCGCTCCCGGCCTGCTCCTCGGCCCGGCGAGGACAGCGCCCGCTCGGGGCCGCCCCTTCCCTTTCCCCCTCACACCCGCCGCAAGAACGGCAGCTCCCACACGAGGTGTCTCGCTCCACACACACTCCCCTCCGCCGAGGCCCTGCTCTGTCCCCAGCCCTCTGTCCCCGGCCCCGCACACGGCAGCTCCTCAGCCTCCAGCACCGGCAGCTGCAGCACCCCCAGCCCCGCCCCCCACTCCGGAAGTGACGCCTCCAGCCCCAAAGTCCCGCCCACCCCACGCTCCCCCATTGGCTCCTGGGTGGTGGGGCGGGGCCTCCTGGGGTGGGACGGGAGAGGCGGGGGGTGGCAGTGCGCATGCTCTGCAAGGGAGCTGAGGGGCTGGGAAGGGAGGGGAGCTGAGGGGCGGGGCTGTGAAAGGAGGGGTGGGGTGGGGCCTGAGGGGGCGGGGTCAGATCGGAGCATGCGCGCTGGTGCAGAGGAGGGGTGGAGGGGTGGGCGGGGCCTGCGGGCAGGGCGGGGCCGAGAGGCGGGTGGTGCCGCGCGGGGCAGCGTCTGGCGGGGCCGGGGCCGCCCGGAGCCTGGAGCCGGAGCGGCGGGAGCTGCTGCGCCGGGGCCGAGGGCCGCGGGCCGGGGCCGGGGCTGGGGAGAGCGAGCAGCGGGGGGCGGGCGCGGGGGCAGCCGGAGCCCGGCCCGGCCCGGCTGTCTGCCAGCAGCTGCTGGGGAAGGCCCAGCCCGGCCGGGGCCCCTGCGGCCCGGGAGCCGCCCGCGTCGGCGCCCCTTCTGCCGGCGGCCCCTTCTGCCTCGGCCCCAGCCCGGCGGCGGGAGCTGAAAGCCGCGAGCGAGGGAAGCTCCTTCCCTCCGGGGCCGGCCCTGCCCGGAGCTGCCTGCGGAGAAGCCCCGGGGGAAGTGTGCTGGGGGCAGCGGAGCCGGGAGCAGCCCTGCCCCACGCAGCCCCTCTGCCCTGCCGGGGCCGCTCCTTCCCCGGAGCTTCCCCAGCCCGCATCCGGCCGTTTGTGGTGATCTCTGGATGTCGCCAGCTTTCCCCCAGGGAATGAGGAAGCAGCCCCAGCCCCACCGGGCTCTTCCTTCAACTTATTGCAACCTGCGGATGCTGCAGGGACCGGAAAGGCCACCCAAGGTTGCAGCACACCTGAGGTGCTGGAGGAACTAAAGATCGTGCACTGGCTGATGTGAGACAAGGAGGTGGCCAGCAAGGCATTGGAAGAAGCTGTGCCAGAGGCCTGTCCCTTGGCTGGAGGCCCTTGCGAGGAGAGCATCAGCCTGCCTCTCGAAGCACCACTGCCCGAGGAAAGAAAAGCAGTGGCTTCTGCCTTGTGTGGAGGCCCTCCTCCCCAGGTGAGCAAGGAGCACATCATTGGTCTCCACCATCAAAGGGGTCTGCTGTGTGAGCTGTGTCTGGGGTGTGCAGGGTGGGTGCAGAGAGCTGCCCCGTCCTGTGGGACCCCCCTGCCCATGGTGCCAAGCTGTCACCCTGAGGCCTTTGCCCTCTGCGATATCTGCCATGGGGGAGCTGCCTGGTGCTCTCCGTTTCCTAGTGCCCAAGGCCCAGGGCTGACGTCCCCTCCAACGCCTGCACTGCGGTCAGCCCTGGGGCCTGGATGCAGAGCGAGGAGGGAAGGGGTGACCCCAGCAGCAGCCCCCTCCCACACCCAGCGAGCCAGCCCCCTTCTGCCACCCACCCGGCCACCTCTGTTCCCCCCTGCCCGTCACAGCCCCCAGCCCAGCCCTGCTGCTACAGCCCCACAACAAGCCTTATCCCGTCTCTGTGCCACCCGCAGGTCCCTTCCCTTGGGACTCACAGCTCTTGGCAGCATCCCACAACCCTAAACCCTTCCGCACATCCATCCCGGGGCACCAGTGTCCTGAGCATCGCCAGCTGATGGCACACGGTGTGTGGGCTTGCTCTCCCCATGCAGGTTGCCTCTGAGCCCAAAGAGGAGGAGAAGTCATCCCCTATCTTCAGGCACTCACCAGAGGTGGACCCAGGTACGTACCCAAGTCAAGAGCCCTTCTGGGCACGGCGGGCCCGTCCCAGCACAGCGAGCGGCACCAGGGCCGGCAGCAGTAAGCACTCGGGGGCTGGCCTTGCTGAGGCCATGACCCCTCGGGAAAGGCCTTGGTGGTGGGGACAGGCAGGTCCTGCACCCGCGCAGCCCCTCGCCCACGCCTCTCCTTCCCCCACAGGCATCACCACCCTCCCGGACGCCGCAGCGCCCAGGCGACGGCCCTCGCTGCTCAGGACGGTGCTTCGGGCTCTGCGCAGAGCTTTCTGCTGCAGCTGTGCCATGGGGCAGTGAGAGGACCGGCACCAGGAGGCCAGTGCCAGGCAGGTGCCCTGAGATGGGGGCTGGCACAGAGCAGAGAGGCAGAGCGACGGAGACTGTCCCGGCTGCTACAAAAATGCTGCCCCATCGTGTCCCGTAGCACCCCTGTGCCCACACCAACCCTAGTTGGTGACAGCCGTTTTCTTGCTCAAATAAAACCCTCGGAAGCTTTTTTTCCCCCTTTGTTACTTGTTACAGGCAAATCTCCATAGCAAGACTAGTGCAGGCAATGCCACTGAAGCCAGGCAGGTCTGGAGAGAAAGCCGTTGAAGCAGTCACAGAGTCAGAGAGCAGCTGGGGTGGGAAGGGGCTTCTGGAGGTCTTGGCAGCTGGAGGCGGCCAGCAGGGGTTTCCCAGGGCCCGGCAGGGTCAAGCTCTGTCTCTGTTGCACCACCCTCAGGCTTCACAGGCTTTTGGCCCTCTCTGCTGGGAATTTTCCCTGCTGCCACTTGTGTCGTGGCCCCTCGTCCTGTCCCCAGGCACCTCGGGAAGGGTCTGGCTCCATCCTCTCCCCACCCTCCCCTTCGTGGTGTGCGCTTAGGGCTCGCCGGGAGGCAAGTGAAGACCTGGAGCGAGGAGAAGCTGCAGAACATGTGCAAGGGTGAGCGTGGACAGTGGTGCATCAGCTGGGGCTGGCGGGGAGGAGGAAGGAGCCTGGGCAGTGAGCTCCAATTCCCTGGCCTGCCCCAAGCAAGGAAGGCTTGGGCTGCCTGGGTGGAGGGGACAGGGGCATTTGGGGGGCATTTGGGACATTCCTGCCCAGCAACTTCCAGCTGAACCACTTGTGCCACCTGCTCCCTCCTCCCCAGGGGAAGAGCTGGCTGGGGCTGACCCTGCATGGAGGGGCTGGCTGAGCTCTCTACAGAGACAGGTGGCTGAGCTCTGCTCCGTGGCTTTCTCTCTCAGTCCTCCAGCCCCTCGAGAATGACAGCCAACCCGCCATGCGTTCCCTGGCGACACAGACCATCCTGATCCTGACATCTCCAGGGAAAAAGTCCCCATCAGGATCCAAGCTGCAAGCCCTGCGCTCCTGGATGCAGAGAGGGTGGGACAGGTGGCACCGTTCTGCTCCTGATGCCCTGCTGCTGCCCGCTGGGACACACTGGCTCCCTGTGCTGGGCACACTGGCTCCTGGCTGGCATCTCGCCCTGCCCACAGGACAGCGGCATGCCGCAGGCACATCCCGCCCCATCACCAAGCTCTCCCTTCACCCCTTGCCTTTTGTGCTTTCCACAAAGAAGCAGCCCTGTTTCTTTACCACGTGGGCCTGTCATTTCTTTAGGGAGACCAAGGCAAGGGGCACAATGCAGCCCTGCAACAAACTAGCATCGCCCTGAAAGGGGCAGGAGCCCTCCGCTCTTCCCCGCAGCCCGGCACAGCACAACACATCCTCACACACTTTGTCTCTGCTGCAAAGCACCAGCTGCTCTGTCAGGCCACCAGGCCTGTTGCTGGCACTGAGACCTTGCAGCACTCTCACATGGGAGAGAGTGAGGTTACACAGGAAAACACTCTTCCACAGGAGTTTAAGAACAGAGGAGAGACTGCAGGGATCAGGCTCAGGCCTCAGTCGGACAAGAGTAACACCAGCAGCTGCTTCCACACCACTGACCCCTTTCATCGTCCCCTCCCCTCTGTTTTCCCCTATCCCACATACTCACCTCAGTTGTCTTTCCCCTTCAGATCAGTCGCCAGGTTCAGGCCCACTCTCCTTAGGTTCGAGCTGGAGCAGTTTCTGCAATGGCCCAGCCAGCAGGGCCGAAGAGTTCAGCTCTTCCTCACTGCCTCCCTCATCTCGGCTCAGTAGGGCTATGGAGCTGCATGTTCAGCACTTCCCTGCCACTTGGCCTGTCCTTTACACTGAACCAGGCCTTAAGCAGGACCCTGAACCAGGTCCCAGGGGCTCTCACACTGCACGTTCCCTTGCACATACCAGGCGCCAGGCAAACACCAAAACCAACCTGTAGTCTACCTTTGCTGTCCTGCCAGGCCTGGGACCGAGCCGTCAGGCTGCTCAGGCACGTAACCATGGTTTGTATGACACCTCGGAGGAGTCTTGCAGGTGCGTGAACCCTGTTGTTGCTGACAGGCACTTCTCCAGCATGCTCCTAGCCCTGAACACAGGTGGCTCAGGAAGCATTGAAATCACTCTGCCTGCCCTATGCTCATGAGGATAAGGAAGGGCTGCTGAGGACAAGGAGGTGCAGGGCACCTTGTCTGAAGTAAGGGAAGCTGGCTGAAAAGAGCAAACAGATGTCCTGAGCACATCACTGCCTCTCTCCCGAGCCCTCACTCCTCTGCAGGGGCTCAGCCGGCAGGATGGGGATGCTGCAGTAGGGGGACCCTGCCTGCCAGAGGGGCTCCTGCAGGCACGGGCCCTGCTCCAGCACCCGTGCTCCCGGCTGCTCCAAGACCATTTGCCATGGCAGGCCTGCCCGTCAGCCAGCTGGCCGCCCATGCCTGGCAGAGCTGAGCCAGGGAGAAGCTGAGGCACCACCTCTGCTCCCAGCACAGCACCTCCAGGCAGGGCAGCAAGAACACAGCACACCTGAGTGAGCCGCAGGTAGGACACGTCTGGCTGGGCCTCAGGGAAGCCCCTGCCCCAAAGCACCACCCTTCCTCCTCTCCTTCCTCTTGGCCTTGCAGGATAGTGCGGGCCGAGTCCAGCGCTCTTGCTTTCTAGCTGCAGGTCTCACTGTGCACAGCAACAGCAGCACTGCTGCAGGTGGGACTTGACTCTCCAGAGCTAAAGAGAGGGACAAAAAGAACGCACCTTCCCTTCTGCTGGCAGGGGAACAAAATCCCCTGGCTCCCTTCCAGCCCTCTGCTGCAGCACTCACCGGAAACATGCAGGCTGGGAAGAAATGGCATTTTCACTCTTTTCACCCCCCAACCCCTCAACCCTGCCCCTCCCCCCCCAGAAAAAAAAACCTTAAGGAAGATGCCGGCATCTCTGAAGCAAAGTCTGCACACCCCAGGCAAGAGCCGAGAGCTCTAAAGGTCGAGCACCCGCAGCTCGCCTTGCCTTGGCCACACATGGGCACGACCTTGGTCCCAAACCCCTGCTCTGTTCAGTGAAACTGTGAAGAGAAACCGAGCAGCTCTGCAAGCAGGCAGGCACATCACGTACACCATGGCTTGACCTGACCCTCGACTGCTGCGAGGCTCCGAGTGATGGTCCACGCAAGGAACATCTCCCCCTGCCCTCCACGCTTCTCTCTCACCTGCACAGGCCAAAAGCACTCCACAAACCCCTTGCGAGCTGCCCACACGTAACCGGCACCAACACGAGTGCTTTCCACCACAGAGAGAACAGCCACTTTGCGTCACACTTTGTCTCCTGGGACTGCCTGTGAGCCCAAGGGATCAGCAAGGGCAACGCCAAAGACCCCACTGCAGAGCGGGGCACCACAAGGCATTGCTCTAGCAGCAGCCAAACCCCCCCAGGCAGCGGTCGACCAGAGAGGCCTCGCAGCCTTCTCCACTGCCACATCCAGAACCCTCCAAACACGGAGCAAGCCACGAGGCAGCAACTGGAGCTTGGCTTCCCAGTGATGCATCTGTGTGAGAAATGCCATTTGAAAGACCTGAGGATGTAACCAGGTGTAATTGTTGTAGATAATGCTTGGCTGAGCACCCACAGCTCCAGGAAGAAGCTCATTACTCAGTCTTTCACAGAGAGTTAACAAAACAAGGCCTTGAAGAAAGCAGCAAGATGACACCATAAGTCAGCCAGATAAGGGAGTATCCATTCACATGAGCTTGAAGAGAACAAAGACAGCTGATAAACCAAAGAAAACTGCTTGAACTATGGGTGAACTTTCCTAATTAGCATAGTAAAGCACCCATCCAGGAGCAGGGAAGCCCCCCTAACAACCAAAGCCCCTTCCCCATGGAGCATGCGTAGCAGAAAAGGAGGATACTGTAACGTTAAACGAAGATGAGACGTAGCAGGAACCAATGGGAAAGAGGATGACTGAATGGAGTTGTAAAATGTCCTGATAACCGTAGCTCAAACTGTATGAAGTGTCGGCTGTGTAGTAATGAGGTGTGCCTGGTTTGTGGACTTGTCCACTGAGCAGCCTGCGCAGAATAAAGCAATGGCTACTCCCTAAACTCGACTTTGTGTATATGCTTAGAGAGTCTGCTGAGAAACGAGCAACAGTTCTGGCAACCCAGATGGGATACTGACTTCAGACTGGATCTTGATTGGATGCCCGCCGCAGCCGGAGGGAATCGCAAATTGGACTCCAGCTGGCACCGGAGGACTTCTCTGGGGACTCCGCTCTTGCGATCCCCTGGTGTGTGGGGAGTTTTCTAACCGAGATCTCTATAAGACATTGCTTTCCATATTTTTGGGACCTCCTAGAGTAACTCGCAACCTTAGGGTGCAGATCGGTGGTGTATTGGAGGCGCCTTAATTTTGGGTATCCCCGTGCTCTAGTACGGTGACGACCGGAGCACGAGGGTTTGGTAACGGAGTACTCCTTGGTATCTTGGTATAAAAGAGGTATATTGGGTATCCCTGTGCACTAGGACAGTGACAACCGGAGTACAAGGATTTGGGTAACGGAGTACTCCTTGGTTATCTTGGTACTTTTGGTACTGTTATTTGGGTCATTGGTATCTTGGTAATTGTAAAAGCGGCATTGTTATTTGGGTTATTGTTTGTGTATTTTATAAAAATTGGAAATGTAACAACTACCGAAGGGGGGATCACCACAAATTCACCTTTGGGCTGTATTTTGAATCATTGGAATACATTTGGAGGTGATCCCCGAACATGTAGACAATTACTTACTTATTGTAATCAATGGTGGCCGTTATAGACGTTGTGGAAGATCAGGAAAAATGGCCTAAAAATGGAGCTTGGACTTATAATACCATTTTACAGTTGATGTTGCTCTATAGACAGAAAGGAAAATGGGATGAAATACCGTATGCTGATATGTTCTTTGAGTTACGAAATGATTGCAAGAGTAGGACAAAATGTGGATTAATGGCAAAAGAGAGAAATGTGTTAGTTTTAGAGAACGGGGGAGACAGAGGAATGGCAAAGCATTGTTGTTCTGCATGCAGTATTGGGAAAAGGTGTAAAAAGCTGAGAGAACATCCCGAGGAGGAAGAGGAAGAATTCCTGGTAGCTCCGAGAAGAAGGGGCAGAGGCGGGGATGGCGGAGAAAGGGAAGAGGAGGAAGCGGCGCCACCGCCCTCCTGCAGAGAAGAGTGATCCTGATGGGGAGGATGATTTGTCTAGCCCTGTAGCAAGGCGTCCTCGGAGAGGAGGTGCGGTTCTGCTAGCACTCCGGAGACAGGCTGGAGGACCCAGCGGAAATGCAGTGCATGTGAAAGTCCCTTTTTCCACCATGGATTGAGGGTCTTGGAAGGAAATGGCAGGAAACCATAGGGAGGATCCAGGTAAAGTAGTTAAAGTTTTAGAAACTGTAATAGACAATCGTAATCCCGATTGGCGAGATTTGCAGGTAGTATTTTGCAGTAGAGATTTCCAGAGGAAGCCCCCGAGCAGCGCAGCCAGGGAGGAGCGAGGGGAAGCGCTGGGATGCTGCTGCTGGGGGAAGCCCGGGGCAGAGGCAGACAGGCCCTCGGGACAGCCGGGCCCCCCCCGCAGTGCCCCCCAGCTCCCCGCAGAGCCGTCGAGGGCCGTCGCTCTCAGTCCCGTGCTGGGGCGGCGGGAGCCAGGCCCGCGGCAGGAGCGATGCCCCTCTCCTCTGCCGGAGGTCTGGCCGCAGAGCAGGTGCCTCCTGACTTGTGTGTGTCTGACACGGCTTGCAAGCGTTGTCTTACATCGTGTTCCTTTCTCTTCCCTCTGCTCTTCGTTCTTGTGTCTCTTCCCCCCCTCCCCATGTATGCTTTCTGAACCTTAGCATGCTGCTGAAGCAAAGGAAAGAAACTAGGGTTGGTGTGTGTGTGTGTGGGAGGCAGGGGAGAGAGGGGCTGCTTAAAAGGAGCAGAAGGCAGCTATTAAAAACTGGGGAACCCTCTTCAAAGATCCCGATTTTCTGCTTTCTTGTTATGGGACAAGGCAGGAAATTGAGGGGCAGAACAGAAAATAACCTTTTTTTCTGAAAGGAAAGTCATTAGGTTGCATGTTAATTGCAATTAATTCATGGTATTAACTCCATTCCCGCACCCTTCACGCTCCAGGGCTGACTTTCATTCGGAGTGTGCCGGGGGCCCGATGGGAAAGGGCAGAGTGAAGGGGCTTCGGGCTGGCTCTTGAGTGCAGCCCCAGGGCAGGGGGCTGGGGGTAGTAAAGGAGTGTGGGGAAAAACAGCTCCATGAACCTCTGCACTAGAGATCAGCCTTTTTGTCTCTTGTTATGGTGTCAGGTTAGGGGTAGGTGTCACATGGGGCTGAGGGGAGGTAAAGCCATGCTGCAGCAGCGCATGGTCCATCGCCTACAGTCCTGCTCTTAGCTTGTGACAGTCCTTGCAGTTTTGTGGTGAGAGGGATTTCTAGCTGAAAAAAAGCCCCATGAGCAGGAAGAGGATGAGAGGAGAGGGCAGCTCGTGCTTCCCCATCTGGCCTGGGGTTCCAGCAGCTGGAGGAGGTGCTGAAAGCCGAGCCCACAGCAAGGCACTGAGGCTGTGGGTTGTCTCACTTCATTTGGGAGGAGACTGTTCCCATCTGCTGACCTGATGGTCAACCAGGTGGCTGAGCTGCAGAGGGAAGCCTTAAAGTGGGAGCAACTGCGGGGAGAGGGTGAGTCAAAAAAGAGTGAGGAAGTGCTGGCCTGGGCTGGCAAGGAAAAGGTGCAGGGAGATGTGGACAAGAGAAACCCCAGAGAGAGAGCAGTGGGAATGCAGGGAGCTCTGCCTAGGGATGGACGATGGGCCTGTCGAGAGCTATGAGTGAGGATTGGCAGGCAGACCAAGAGGGGTGGAGCCTTGTAGTGGATGTGTGCTAAGGACTGCCTGAAGAAGGGCAGCCTCTGCAAGGCCTGAGGAGTGTAGAGTTGAGAAGAAAACTCTTCCTGCTCCCCAGACACCAGCTCTCAGGCAGGCTCAAAAGCTGAGACCAGAGGCATGGAGGCAACACCATGGTGCTGTGTGTCCCCAGGGGGACTGCCATGGCATTGTGATGGGGGTCTCCATGGCGACCACCAAGGCACTGTGATGGGGTCCCCACGGTGACCACCAGGGCTTTGTGATGGAGGTGGCATCGTGCCCACAAGGCCATTGTGATGGGGCGGTCGCCATGGTGACCGTATCCCTACTGGGACCAGAGCCCCCAGGGGTCCCCACTCTGAGGAGAGCAGCTCGACCAGGAGGGAGCAGCTCCCCCTTGGTGCCAGAGTAGCAAGTCCTCACGAGTAGATCCTGGAGATGGACAAGGAGCGGCAGGCGAACGCCTGCTCCCAGTCCACGGACGGGCACCCAGGCACGCAGGAGTGCAGGAGGAAGGTGAGTGGTGGGGCTGGAGGGAGAGGCAGGCAGCAGGGCTGGGACCTGCGTGGAGAGCATGAGGATGGTGGGGAAGGGGAGGTGGGGCAAGACAGCCAGGCATGAGCTTGCCCAGTGAGGGGGCATTTATTCGTGGCCCTGGGGATTTTCTCTCAGGTAAAGCACACACCGACCTGGATACTCCAAGGCCCACAGGGAGCCCGTGAGCTCTGCACTGAGGGGCAGAGAGCAGCTGTGGGCTAAGTGCAACTGGGCCATGCGTGGCCATGAGGTTCCCTTCGACATGGGGCTGGGGTTTCCTGTGCTTCAGGGGCTGCTCGTACCAACACAACCACCTCCATCATGTGCCCCCTTCTTCCCGCAGGTGGGCCAGCAGGAGCTGCACACAGTGGTGCAGCGCAGCCGGACCCCGGCTTCATCCCACCAAAGGGACAGGCTGCCTTCGCTCCCCGGCCCACAGAGCTCGTGGGCCTCTGAACGCGGCATCGTTGCAAAGGTACAGAGCTGAGCAGCGATGGTGGCAAAGCCTCTGCCTGACTCCCCGGAGGTGCCAAGAAGTGGGTGGGAAGTGCTGGGAGAGACCAGGAGGTCTCTGCCCCCAGCAGGCTGACCGCATGCTCTGCACAGCAGTCTGCAAAGAGATGCCTTGGGGTGTCTGAGGGAGCTGCCTTTGCCTGTCTCTTGCCCCACGGTGACAAACCCTCTCCCCACCCGGCCTTTGGGAGCAGGGGGGAAGCTGCCCATATGGGAGAGTGCAGCCATTGTTGAGGGCATCAGGGGCCACAGGAAGTTTCCATGTGGGAAGGATGGAGGGCAGGGGGGAGGATGGCAGGAACTTAGCCTTTCCCATGGGCTTTGATTGCAGGTGGTGGAGGACACTGCCAGGGACGTTCCCACTGTGGCACAAGTTCTGCATCCCTCCGCCGGCCTTGTAAGGAAGGCTCCTCTGGGGCACAGGGAGACCGCGCCTGGCAGGACTCGCGCAAGAGCAGGGACACCACATCTGCCTGGCTTACCACCTCTCCCAACCAAGGCAGCTCGGCAGGCCCATGGAGGCCTGGAGACCTCTGCAGCTAAAACTGCAGGATCTACAAGGCAAAGCAAGCTGCCTGCTCTAGAAGCATCCTGCAGGTCTTCTCCCCGAGGCAGGGCCAATGCCATGGACACCAAAGGGGTGGCCAGGAGAACCCTGGAGAGAGAGACCAAGGGATTAGAGAAGCTGGCAGTGAATTCCAGCACAGCTGCTGCCAGGGAACCCTTCCCACCTGGTAGTGCTGCTGGGAAGGCTGTGGACTCAGGGAAGAGCCCGGCAGAGGAAGAGCTAAAGCCATGCCCTCTTTCCTTGCCTCCCCTTCCAAAACGCAAGCAGGAAGCTCACGGTCCCACCCGGGCAATGCAAGAGCTCGTCCACTGCTTGCCTGAGCCCAGGCCTGGCTCTTGTGGATCAGCCCTGGGAAAAGCAAGGCTCTTGCTAGACAACAGTACCAGGACAACTCTTCCCCTGACAAGCCAGCAACTCTCCGGAAGCTCCTCCTTTGTCCCAGGAGCACAGGCCATTCCTGAAAGGGAGATGCGAAGCACGCCAGCATACAAGGAGCGGGACGAGCTGCTTTCTGCTCCCAGAGATGCCTGTGGGCAGGAGGTCAAGGCAGACTGTTCAGGCACGCTGGTGCAGAGGCAGGACTTGGTGCTAAGCAAGTCCTCAGTGTCCCAAGGTGCAGAGCTGCAGCCTCGTGAGCTGCAGGTGCCTCCTGCTGAGACGTGCCAGGGAGAAACAGCCTCTTCTGCCCCGCATGATGCCCTGCAGTGTGCGACAACAGCCACAGGTGTTTCAGAGGAAGCTGGACTCCCCATGCCCTGCTGTGCAGAGGTGTCACCTGGCTTTGAAGAAGACATCCCTGCCAACTCCCACAGTGACATGGCCCCACCATCGCCTTCCGTGCCTGAGCCTGCCAGCCTTGTGCAGAACATCCTTGGAGAAGCTGGCCTGGAAATGATGGCTGAGAGCCAGGGCCCTGCCCCACAGGGCCCTGCCCCGCCTGCTGGGGCTGTGCAGGGTGCAGGCCTGGGGCTGGAGTCTGCTGCCTTGAGCCGTCCTGATGACATGAGCCCTGGACCTGGCCGGCATCCAGCACAGCCTGATGCGAACGAAGCCACGAAGGAGCTCAGTGCAGCCGTGCCCAAAAGAACGTCATCGGCACAAACCAGCAGTCTGACAGTACCAGCAAGCCCAGGCCAGGACGAGCCCACAGAGCAGGACAAAAGCACAGCCCCTGCAGCTCAGCAAGGGCCTGATGCCCGTGCTGGTGGGGGCAAAAGGGAGGTCAGCAGGGCCAGTGCACCCGCTTCCCCAGGCAAGGGCGGTGCACCAGGGACATCACGATGCCCCCGGGCAGGGCAGGGCCCAAACCAGCAGCCTTTGGGCATCATCTGCCATGTGCAAGGACAGCCTCTGCGCGTGCACCCCGACAACACCTCGCAGTATCTCGCAGTGCTCTCC
Organism: Struthio camelus; assembly: GCF_040807025.1. Taxonomy (NCBI): domain Eukaryota; kingdom Metazoa; phylum Chordata; class Aves; order Struthioniformes; family Struthionidae; genus Struthio; species Struthio camelus. The sequence continues at coordinate 4,268,077 of NC_090973.1, read as the reverse complement.
ATCAAAACAGAGCCGCTGGAGGAGCTCGAGAGGAGCAGCCTGGCGCGCACCGGGCACACCTTGGCCCAGCTGCGAGAAGCCTGTTTCCAAAGGAAGAAGCTGAGCCTGCAGGAAAGCGAGGGCGAGGAGGCCAAGGGGAAACGTTTCTCCCTGACAGCGTCAGGATCCCTCAACGTCAAACGCAAGGAGGTGAGTGCCAAGGATGGGCTGGGCCAGGTGGTAACCCTGCCTGCGCTGGGGCCAGCCGCTGCGCCCCACTGCAGCAGCGTGACTGTCCCAGTGGGAGCAGGGCCCCGGGAGGCCTTTTGTGGTGGGAAAAGCAGCGCCCTTCACAAATGTGCCTCTCTTCTTTTAGCTGCTGGCCAGAAATTCCTTCTATAACTTGTGGAAACCTGAGCTAACGCGAGTGGAGCTCCTGAAGGATGCCAGGTGCAAGTGGGAGGTGCTGGAGCGGCTGTATGCCCATGCCCCCAGGAGGGAGCGGGAGGTGGGAGCCAGGAAGAGAGTGCTGGGAGCGGCGCAGGAAGAGCAAGGGGACTGGAGCACTGACGAGGAGGAGGAGGACACTGATGAAGAGCTTCTGCAAAGGGAGGAGCTGGAGGAAAACACGTCCTTGCGCGAGATCTGGGTCAGACCTAGCCTCAGGAGCCTCTTAGCAGACAAGGAAACGTGCCCCCAGAAGGTGCCTTGCTCGCCCAGCGTCAAGGCCGGAGACACTGCCAGGGAGGCAGCCGGCGACATGGAGAACATGCCTCTGGAGCCAGCAGTGCTTGGAGGAGCCGAAGCAGGGGCATGTGCTTTGGGGGATGGCTTTCAGGAGGCAGGGGACAGCGTGTCTCTGGCGCCATCAGAGAGACCAGAAACAAAGCCAGAGGCCTGGCCTGCAGCCCGAGACCCTCAGGAGGCAGAGGAAAAAGTGCCTGCCTCTGCAGCAGAAGCTGTGCCAGAGGCCCGTCTCTTGGCTGGAGGCCCTTGCGAGGAGAGCAACAGCCTGCCTCTCAAAGCACCACTGCCTGAGGGAAGAAAAGCAGTGGCTTCTGCCTTGTGTGGAGGCCCTCCTCCCCAGGTGAGCAAGGAGCACATCATCGGTCTCCCCATCAAAGGGGTCTGCTGTGTGAGCTGTGTCTGGGGTGTGCAGGGTGGGGGCAGAGAGTTGCCCCGTCCCGTGGGATCCCCCTACCCGTGGTGCCAAGCTGTCACCCTGAGGCCTTTGCCCTCTGCGATATCTGCCATGGGGGAGCTGCCTGGTGCTCTCCGTTTCCAAGTGCCCAAGGCCCAGGGCTGACGTCCCCTCCAACGCCTGCACTGCGGTCAGCCCTGGGCCCTGGATGCAGAGCGAGGAGGGAAGGGGCGACCCCAGCAGCAGCCCGCTCCCACACCCAGCGAGCCAGCCCCCTTCTGCCACCCACCCGGCCACCTCTCTTCCCCCCTGCCCGTCACAGCCCCCAGCCCAGCCCTGCTGCTACAGCCCCACAACAAGCCTTGTCCCGTCTCTGTGCCACCTGCAGGTCCCTTCCCTTGGGACTCACAGCTCTTGGCAGCATCCCACAACCCCAAACCCTTCCGCACATCCATCCCGGGGCACCAGTGTCCTGAGCATCGCCAGCTGATGGCACGCGGTGTGTGTGCTTGCTCTCCCCTTGCAGGTTGCATCTGAGCCCAAAGAGGAGGAGAAGTCATCCCCTATCTTCAGGCACTCACCAGAGGTGGACCCAGGTACGTACCCAAGTCAAGAGCCCTTCTGGGCACGGCGGGCCTGTGCCAGCACAGCGAGCGGCACCGGGGCCGGCAGCAGTAAGCGCTCGGGGGCTGGCCGTGCCGAGGCCATGACCCCTCGGGAAAGGCCTTGGTGGTGGTGACAGGCAGGTCCTGCACCCGCGCAGCCCCTCGCCCACAGCTCTCCTTCCCCCACAGGCATCACCACCCTCCCGGACACCGCAGCGCCCAGTCGACGGCCCTCGCTGCTCAGGACGGTGCTTCGGGCTCTGCGCAGAGCTTTCTGCTGCAGCTGTGCCACGGGGCAGTGAGAGGACCGGCACCAGGAGGCCAGTGCCAGGCAGGTGCCCTGAGATGGGGGCTGGCACAGAGCAAAGAGGCAGAGCGACGGAGACTGTCCCGGCTGCTACAAAAATGCTGCCCCATCGTGTCCCGTAGCACCCATGGGCCCACACCAACCCTAGTTGGTGACAGCCGTTTTCTTGCTCAAATAAAACCCTCGGAAGCTTTTTTTCCCCCTTTGTTACTTGTTGTCATTCAAATCTCCATGGCAAGACTAGTGCAGGCAATGCCACTGAAGCCAGGCAGGTCTGGAGAGAAAGCCGTTGAAGCAGTCACAGAGTCAGAGAGCAGCTGGGGTGGGAAGGGGCTTCTGGAGGTCTTGGCAGCTGGAGGCGGCCAGCAGGGGTTTCCCAGGGCCCGGCAGGGTCAAGCTCTGTCTCTGTTGCACCACCCTCAGGCTTCACAGGCTTTTGGCCCTCTCTGAGGGGAATTTTCCCTGCTGCCACTTGTGTCGTGGCCCCTCGTCCTGTCCCCAGGCACCTCGGGAAGGGTCTGGCTCCATCCTCTCCCCACCCTCCCCTTCACGGTGTGCGCTTAGGGCTCACCGGGAGGCAAGTGAAGACCTGGAGCGAGGAGAAGCTGCAGAACATGTGCAAGGGTGAGCGTGGACAGTGGTGCATCAGCTGGGGCTGGCGGGGAGGAGGAAGGAGCCTGGGCAGTGAGCTCCAATTCCCTGGCCTGCCCCAAGCAAGGAAGGCTTGGGCTGCCTGGGTGGAGGGGACAGGGGCATTTGGGGGGCATTTGGGACATTCCTGCCCAGCAACTTCCAGCTGAACCACTTGTGCCACCTGCTCCCTCCTCCCCAGGGGAAGAGCTGGCTGGGGCTGACCCTGCATGGAGGGGCTGGCTGAGCTCTCTACAGAGACAGGTGGCTGAGCTCTGCTCCGTGGCTTTCTCTCTCAGTCCTCCAGCCCCTCGAGAATGACAGCCAACCCGCCATGCGTTCCCTGGCGACACAGACCATCCTGATCCTGACATCTCCAGGGAAAAAGTCCCCATCAGGATCCAAGCTGCAAGCCCTGCGCTCCTGGATGCAGAGAGGGTGGGACAGGTGGCACCGTTCTGCTCCTGATGCCCTGCTGCTGCCCGCTGGGACACACTGGCTCCCTGTGCTGGGCACACTGGCTCCTGGCTGGCATCTCGCCCTGCCCACAGGACAGCGGCATGCCGCAGGCACATCCCGCCCCATCACCAAGCTCTCCCTTCACCCCTTGCCTTTTGTGCTTTCCACAAAGAAGCAGCCCTGTTTCTTTACCACGTGGGCCTGTCATTTCTTTAGGGAGACCAAGGCAAGGGGCACAATGCAGCCCTGCAACAAACTAGCATCGCCCTGAAAGGGGCAGGAGCCCTCCACTCTTTCCCGCAGCCCGGCACAGCACAACACATCCTCACACACTTTGTCTCTGCTGCAAAGCACCAGCTGCTCTGTCAGGCCACCAGGCCTGTTGCTGGCACTGAGACCTTGCAGCACTCTCACATGGGAGAGAGTGAGGTTACACAGGAAAACACTCTTCCACAGGAGTTTAAGAACAGAGGAGAGACTGCAGGGATCAGGCTCAGGCCTCAGTCGGACAAGAGTAACACCAGCAGCTGCTTCCACACCACTGACCCCTTTCATCGTCCCCTCCCCTCTGTTTTCCCCTATCCCACATACTCACCTCAGTTGTCTTTCCCCTTCAGATCAGTCGCCAGGTTCAGGCCCACTCTCCTTAGGTTCGAGCTGGAGCAGTTTCTGCAATGGCCCAGCCAGCAGGGCCGAAGAGTTCAGCTCTTCCTCACTGCCTCCCTCATCTCGGCTCAGTAGGGCTATGGAGCTGCATGTTCAGCACTTCCCTGCCACTTGGCCTGTCCTTTACACTGAACCAGGCCTTAAGCAGGACCCTGAACCAGGTCCCAGGGGCTCTCACACTGCACGTTCCCTTGCACATACCAGGCGCCAGGCAAACACCAAAACCAACCTGTAGTCTACCTTTGCTGTCCTGCCAGGCCTGGGACCGAGCCGTCAGGCTGCTCAGGCACGTAACCATGGTTTGTATGACACCTCGGAGGAGTCTTGCAGGTGCGTGAACCCTGTTGTTGCTGACAGGCACTTCTCCAGCATGCTCCTAGCCCTGAACACAGGTGGCTCAGGAAGCATTGAAATCACTCTGCCTGCCCTATGCTCATGAGGATAAGGAAGGGCTGCTGAGGACAAGGAGGTGCAGGGCACCTTGTCTGAAGTAAGGGAAGCTGGCTGAAAAGAGCAAACAGATGTCCTGAGCACATCACTGCCTCTCTCCCGAGCCCTCACTCCTCTGCAGGGGCTCAGCCGGCAGGATGGGGATGCTGCAGTAGGGGGACCCTGCCTGCCAGAGGGGCTCCTGCAGGCACGGGCCCTGCTCCAGCACCCGTGCTCCCGGCTGCTCCAAGACCATTTGCCATGGCAGGCCTGCCCGTCAGCCAGCTGGCCGCCCATGCCTGGCAGAGCTGAGCCAGGGAGAAGCTGAGGCACCACCTCTGCTCCCAGCACAGCACCTCCAGGCAGGGCAGCAAGAACACAGCACACCTGAGTGAGCCGCAGGTAGGACACGTCTGGCTGGGCCTCAGGGAAGCCCCTGCCCCAAAGCACCACCCTTCCTTCTCTCCTTCCTCTTGGCCTTGCAGGATAGTGCGGGCCGAGTCCAGCGCTCTTGCTTTCTAGCTGCAGGTCTCACTGTGCACAGCAACAGCAGCACTGCTGCAGGTGGGACTTGACTCTCCAGAGCTAAAGAGAGGGACAAAAAGAACGCACCTTCCCTTCTGCTGGCAGGGGAACAAAATCCCCTGGCTCCCTTCCAGCCCTCTGCTGCAGCACTCACCGGAAACATGCAGGCTGGGAAGAAATGGCATTTTCACTCTTTTCACCCCCCAACCCCTCAACCCTGCCCCTCCCCCCCCAGAAAAAAAAACCTTAAGGAAGATGCCGGCATCTCTGAAGCAAAGTCTGCACACCCCAGGCAAGAGCCGAGAGCTCTAAAGGTCGAGCACCCGCAGCTCGCCTTGCCTTGGCCACACATGGGCACGACCTTGGTCCCAAACCCCTGCTCTGTTCAGTGAAACTGTGAAGAGAAACCGAGCAGCTCTGCAAGCAGGCAGGCACATCACGTACACCATGGCTTGACCTGACCCTCGACTGCTGCGAGGCTCCGAGTGATGGTCCACGCAAGGAACATCTCCCCCTGCCCTCCACGCTTCTCTCTCACCTGCACAGGCCAAAAGCACTCCACAAACCCCTTGCGAGCTGCCCACACGTAACCGGCACCAACACGAGTGCTTTCCACCACAGAGAGAACAGCCACTTTGCGTCACACTTTGTCTCCTGGGACTGCCTGTGAGCCCAAGGGATCAGCAAGGGCAACGCCAAAGACCCCACTGCAGAGCGGGGCACCACAAGGCATTGCTCTAGCAGCAGCCAAACCCCCCCAGGCAGCGGTCGACCAGAGAGGCCTCGCAGCCTTCTCCACTGCCACATCCAGAACCCTCCAAACACGGAGCAAGCCACGAGGCAGCAACTGGAGCTTGGCTTCCCAGTGATGCATCTGTGTGAGAAATGCCATTTGAAAGACCTGAGGATGTAACCAGGTGTAATTGTTGTAGATAATGCTTGGCTGAGCACCCACAGCTCCAGGAAGAAGCTCATTACTCAGTCTTTCACAGAGAGTTAACAAAACAAGGCCTTGAAGAAAGCAGCAAGATGACACCATAAGTCAGCCAGATAAGGGAGTATCCATTCACATGAGCTTGAAGAGAACAAAGACAGCTGATAAACCAAAGAAAACTGCTTGAACTATGGGTGAACTTTCCTAATTAGCATAGTAAAGCACCCATCCAGGAGCAGGGAAGCCCCCCTAACAACCAAAGCCCCTTCCCCATGGAGCATGCGTAGCAGAAAAGGAGGATACTGTAACGTTAAACGAAGATGAGACGTAGCAGGAACCAATGGGAAAGAGGATGACTGAATGGAGTTGTAAAATGTCCTGATAACCGTAGCTCAAACTGTATGAAGTGTCGGCTGTGTAGTAATGAGGTGTGCCTGGTTTGTGGACTTGTCCACTGAGCAGCCTGCGCAGAATAAAGCAATGGCTACTCCCTAAACTCGACTTTGTGTATATGCTTAGAGAGTCTGCTGAGAAACGAGCAACAGTTCTGGCAACCCAGATGGGATACTGACTTCAGACTGGATCTTGATTGGATGCCCGCCGCAGCCGGAGGGAATCGCAAATTGGACTCCAGCTGGCACCGGAGGACTTCTCTGGGGACTCCGCTCTTGCGATCCCCTGGTGTGTGGGGAGTTTTCTAACCGAGATCTCTATAAGACATTGCTTTCCATATTTTTGGGACCTCCTAGAGTAACTCGCAACCTTAGGGTGCAGATCGGTGGTGTATTGGAGGCGCCTTAATTTTGGGTATCCCCGTGCTCCAGTACGGTGATGACCGGAGCACGAGGGTTTGGTAACGGAGTACTCCTTGGTATCTTGGTATAAAAGAGGTATATTGGGTATCCCTGTGCACTAGGACAGTGACAACCGGAGTACAAGGATTTGGGTAACGGAGTACTCCTTGGTTATCTTGGTACTTTTGGTACTGTTATTTGGGTCATTGGTATCTTGGTAATTGTAAAAGCGGCATTGTTATTTGGGTTATTGTTTGTGTATTTTATAAAAATTGGAAATGTAACAACTACCGAAGGGGGGATCACCACAAATTCACCTTTGGGCTGTATTTTGAATCATTGGAATACATTTGGAGGTGATCCCCGAACATGTAGACAATTACTTACTTATTGTAATCAATGGTGGCCGTTATAGACGTTGTGGAAGATCAGGAAAAATGGCCTAAAAATGGAGCTTGGACTTATAATACCATTTTACAGTTGATGTTGCTCTATAGACAGAAAGGAAAATGGGATGAAATACCGTATGCTGATATGTTCTTTGAGTTACGAAATGATTGCAAGAGTAGGACAAAATGTGGATTAATGGCAAAAGAGAGAAATGTGTTAGTTTTAGAGAACGGGGGAGACAGAGGAATGGCAAAGCATTGTTGTTCTGCATGCAGTATTGGGAAAAGGTGTAAAAAGCTGAGAGAACATCCCGAGGAGGAAGAGGAAGAATTCCTGGTAGCTCCGAGAAGAAGGGGCAGAGGCGGGGATGGCGGAGAAAGGGAAGAGGAGGAAGCGGCGCCACCGCCCTCCTGCAGAGAAGAGTGATCCTGATGGGGAGGATGATTTGTCTAGCCCTGTAGCAAGGCGTCCTCGGAGAGGAGGTGCGGTTCTGCTAGCACTCCGGAGACAGGCTGGAGGACCCAGCGGAAATGCAGTGCATGTGAAAGTCCCTTTTTCCACCATGGATTGAGGGTCTTGGAAGGAAATGGCAGGAAACCATAGGGAGGATCCAGGTAAAGTAGTTAAAGTTTTAGAAACTGTAATAGACAATCGTAATCCCGATTGGCGAGATTTGCAGGTAGTATTTTGCAGTAGAGATTTCCAGAGGAAGCCCCCGAGCAGCGCAGCCAGGGAGGAGCGAGGGGAAGCGCTGGGATGCTGCTGCTGGGGGAAGCCCGGGGCAGAGGCAGACAGGCCCTCGGGACAGCCGGGCCCCCCCCGCAGTGCCCCCCAGCTCCCCGCAGAGCCGTCAAGGGCCGTCGCTCTCAGTCCCGTGCTGGGGCGGCGGGAGCCAGGCCCGCGGCAGGAGCGATGCCCCTCTCCTCTGCCGGAGGTCTGGCCGCAGAGCAGGTGCCTCCTGACTTGTGTGTGTCTGACACGGCTTGCAAGCCTTGTCTTACATCGTGTTCCTTTCTCTTCCCTCTGCTCTTCGTTCTTGTGTCTCTTCCCCCCCTCCCCATGTATGCTTTCTGAACCTTAGCATGCTGCTGAAGCAAAGGAAAGAAACTAGGGTTGGTGTGTGTGTGTGTGGGAGGCAGGGGAGAGAGGGGCTGCTTAAAAGGAGCAGAAGGCAGCTATTAAAAACTGGGGAACCCTCTTCAAAGATCCCGATTTTCTGCTTTCTTGTTATGGGACAAGGCAGGAAATTGAGGGGCAGAACAGAAAATAACCTTTTTTTCTGAAAGGAAAGTCATTAGGTTGCATGTTAATTGCAATTAATTCATGGTATTAACTCCATTCCCGCACCCTTCACGCTCCAGGGCTGACTTTCATTCGGAGTGTGCCGGGGGCCCGATGGGAAAGGGCAGAGTGAAGGGGCTTCGGGCTGGCTCTTGAGTGCAGCCCCAGGGCAGGGGGCTGGGGGTAGTAAAGGAGTGTGGGGAAAAACAGCTCCATGAACCTCTGCACTAGAGATCAGCCTTTTTGTCTCTTGTTATGGTGTCAGGTTAGGGGTAGGTGTCACATGGGGCTGAGGGGAGGTAAAGCCATGCTGCAGCAGCGCATGGTCCATCGCCTACAGTCCTGCTCTTAGCTTGTGACAGTCCTTGCAGTTTTGTGGTGAGAGGGATTTCTAGCTGAAAAAAAGCCCCATGAGCAGGAAGAGGATGAGAGGAGAGGGCAGCTCGTGCTTCCCCATCTGGCCTGGGGTTCCAGCAGCTGGAGGAGGTGCTGAAAGCCGAGCCCACAGCAAGGCACTGAGGCTGTGGGTTGTCTCACTTCATTTGGGAGGAGACTGTTCCCATCTGCTGACCTGATGGTCAACCAGGTGGCTGAGCTGCAGAGGGAAGCCTTAAAGTGGGAGCAACTGCGGGGAGAGGGTGAGTCAAAAAAGAGTGAGGAAGTGCTGGCCTGGGCTGGCAAGGAAAAGGTGCAGGGAGATGTGGACAAGAGAAACCCCAGAGAGAGAGCAGTGGGAATGCAGGGAGCTCTGCCTAGGGATGGACGATGGGCCTGTCGAGAGCTATGAGTGAGGATTGGCAGGCAGACCAAGAGGGGTGGAGCCTTGTAGTGGATGTGTGCTAAGGACTGCCTGAAGAAGGGCAGCCTCTGCAAGGCCTGAGGAGTGTAGAGTTGAGAAGAAAACTCTTCCTGCTCCCCAGACACCAGCTCTCAGGCAGGCTCAAAAGCTGAGACCAGAGGCATGGAGGCAACACCATGGTGCTGTGTGTCCCCAGGGGGACTGCCATGGCATTGTGATGGGGGTCTCCATGGCGACCACCAAGGCACTGTGATGGGGTCCCCACGGTGACCACCAGGGCTTTGTGATGGAGGTGGCATCGTGCCCACAAGGCCATTGTGATGGGGCGGTCGCCATGGTGACCGTATCCCTACTGGGACCAGAGCCCCCAGGGGTCCCCACTCTGAGGAGAGCAGCTCGACCAGGAGGGAGCAGCTCCCCCTTGGTGCCAGAGTAGCAAGTCCTCACGAGTAGATCCTGGAGATGGACAAGGAGCGGCAGGCGAACGCCTGCTCCCAGTCCACGGACGGGCACCCAGGCACGCAGGAGTGCAGGAGGAAGGTGAGTGGTGGGGCTGGAGGGAGAGGCAGGCAGCAGGGCTGGGACCTGCGTGGAGAGCATGAGGATGGTGGGGAAGGGGAGGTGGGGCAAGACAGCCAGGCATGAGCTTGCCCAGTGAGGGGGCATTTATTCGTGGCCCTGGGGATTTTCTCTCAGGTAAAGCACACACCGACCTGGATACTCCAAGGCCCACAGGGAGCCCGTGAGCTCTGCACTGAGGGGCAGAGAGCAGCTGTGGGCTAAGTGCAACTGGGCCATGCGTGGCCATGAGGTTCCCTTCAACATGGGGCTGGGGTTTCCTGTGCTTCAGGGGCTGCTCGTACCAACACAACCACCTCCATCATGTGCCCCCTTCTTCCCGCAGGTGGGCCAGCAGGAGCTGCACACAGTGGTGCAGCGCAGCCGGACCCCGGCTTCATCCCACCAAAGGGACAGGCTGCCTTCGCTCCCCGGCCCACAGAGCTCGTGGGCCTCTGAACGCGGCATCGTTGCAAAGGTACAGAGCTGAGCAGCGATGGTGGCAAAGCCTCTGCCTGACTCCCCAGAGGTGCCAAGAAGTGGGTGGGAAGTGCTGGGAGAGACCAGGAGGTCTCTGCCCCCAGCAGGCTGACCGCATGCTCTGCACAGCAGTCTGCAAAGAGATGCCTTGGGGTGTCTGAGGGAGCTGCCTTTGCCTGTCTCTTGCCCCACGGTGACAAACCCTCTCCCCACCCGGCCTTTGGGAGCAGGGGGGAAGCTGCCCATATGGGAGAGTGCAGCCATTGTTGAGGGCATCAGGGGCCACAGGAAGTTTCCATGTGGGAAGGATGGAGGGCAGGGGGGAGGATGGCAGGAACTTAGCCTTTCCCATGGGCTTTGATTGCAGGTGGTGGAGGACACTGCCAGGGACGTTCCCACTGTGGCACAAGTTCTGCATCCCTCCACCGGCCTTGTAAGGAAGGCTCCTCTGGGGCACAGGGAGACCGCGCCTGGCAGGACTCGCGCAAGAGCAGGGACACCACATCTGCCTGGCTTACCACCTCTCCCAACCAAGGCAGCTCGGCAGGCCCATGGAGGCCTGGAGACCTCTGCAGCTAAAACTGCAGGATCTACAAGGCAAAGCAAGCTGCCTGCTCTAGAAGCATCCTGCAGGTCTTCTCCCCGAGGCAGGGCCAATGCCATCGACACCAAAGGGGTGGCCAGGAGAACCCTGGAGAGAGAGACCAAGGGATTAGAGAAGCTGGCAGTGAATTCCAGCACAGCTGCTGCCAGGGAACCCTTCCCACCTGGTAGTGCTGCTGGGAAGGCTGTGGACTCAGGGAAGAGCCCGGCAGAGGAAGAGCTAAAGCCATGCCCTCTTTCCTTGCCTCCCCTTCCAAAACGCAAGCAGGAAGCTCACGGTCCCACCCGGGCAATGCAAGAGCTCGTCCACTGCTTGCCTGAGCCCAGGCCTGGCTCTTGTGCATCAGCCCTGGGAAAAGCAAGGCTCTTGCTAGACGACAGTACCAGGACAACTCTTCCCCTGACAAGCCAGCAACTCTCCGGAAGCTCCTCCTTTGTCCCAGGAGCACAGGCCATTCCTGAAAGGGAGATGCGAAGCACGCCAGCATACAAGGAGCGGGACGAGCTGCTTTCTGCTCCCGGAGATGCCTGTGGGCAGGAGGTCAAGGCACACTGTTCAGGCACGCTGGTGCAGAGGCAGGACTTGGTGCTAAGCAAGTCCTCAGTGTCCCAAGGTGCAGAGCTGCAGCCTCGTGAGCTGCAGGTGCCTCCTGCTGAGACGTGCCAGGGAGAAACAGCCTCTTCTGCCCCGCATGATGCCCTGCAGTGTGCGACAACAGCCACAGGTGTTTCAGAGGAAGCTGGACTCCCCATGCCCTGCTGTGCAGAGGTGTCACCTGGCTTTGAAGAAGACATCCCTGCCAACTCCCACAGTGACATGGCCCCACCATCGCCTTCCGTGCCTGAGCCTGCCAGCCTTGTGCAGAACATCCTTGGAGAAGCTGGCCTGGAAATGATGGCTGAGAGCCAGGGCCCTGCCCCACAGGGCCCTGCCCCGCCTGCTGGGGCTGTGCAGGGTGCAGGCCTGGGGCTGGAGTCTGCTGCCTTGAGCCGTCCTGATGACATGAGCCCTGGACCTGGCCGGCATCCAGCACAGCCTGATGCGAACGAAGCCACGAAGGAGCTCAGTGCAGCCGTGCCCAAAAGAACGTCATCGGCACAAACCAGCAGTCTGACAGTACCAGCAAGCCCAGGCCAGGACGAGCCCACAGAGCAGGACAAAAGCACAGCCCCTGCAGCTCAGCAAGGGCCTGATGCCCGTGCTGGTGGGGGCAAAAGGGAGGTCAGCAGGGCTGGTGCACCCGCTTCCCCAGGCAAGGGCGGTGCACCAGGGACATCACGATGCCCCCGGGCAGGGCAGGGCCCAAACCAGCAGCCTTTGGGCATCATCTGCCATGTGCAAGGACAGCCTCTGCGCGTGCACCCCGACAACACCTCGCAGTATCTCGCAGTGCTCTCCATCAAAACAGAGCCGCTGGAGGAGCTCGAGAGGAGCAGCCTGGCGCGCACCGGGCACACCTTGGCCCAGCTGCGAGAAGCCTGTTTCCAAAGGAAGAAGCTGAGCCTGCAGGAAAGCGAGGGCGAGGAGGCCAAGGGGAAACGTTTCTCCCTGACAGCGTCAGGATCCCTCAACGTCAAACGCAAGGAGGTGAGTGCCAAGGATGGGCTGGGCCAGGTGGTAACCCTGCCTGCGCTGGGGCCAGCCGCTGCGCCCCACTGCAGCAGCGTGACTGTCCCAGTGGGAGCAGGGCCCCGGGAGGCCTTTTGTGGTGGGAAAAGCAGCGCCCTTCACAAATGTGCCTCTCTTCTTTTAGCTGCTGGCCAGAAATTCCTTCTATAACTTGTGGAAACCAGAGCTAACGCGAGTGGAGCTCCTGAAGGATGCCAGGTGCAAGTGGGAGGTGCTGGAGCGGCTGTATGCCCATGCCCCCAGGAGGGAGCGGGAGGTGGGAGCCAGGAAGAGAGTGCTGGGAGCGGCGCAGGAAGAGCAAGGGGACTGGAGCACTGAGGAGGAGGAGGAGGACACTGATGAAGAGCTTCTGCAAAGGGAGGAGCTGGAGGAAAACACGTCCTTGCGCGAGATCTGGGTCAGACCTAGCCTCAGGAGCCTCTTAGCAGACAAGGAAACATGCCCCCAGAAGGTGCCTTGCTCGCCCAGCGTCAAGGCCGGAGACACTGCCAGGGAGGCAGCCGGCGACATGGAGAACATGCCTCTGGAGCCAGCAGTGCTTGGAGGAGCCGAAGCAGGGGCATGTGCTTTGGGGGATGGCTTTCAGGAGGCAGGGGACAGCGTGTCTCTGGCGCCATCAGAGAGCACAGAAACAAAGCCAGAGGCCTGGCCTGCAGCCGGAGACCCTCAGGAGGCAGAGGAAAAAGTGCCTGCCTCTGCAGCAGAAGCTGTGCCAGAGGCCCGTCTCTTGGCTGGAGGCCCTTGCGAGGAGAGCAACAGCCTGCCTCTCAAAGCACCACTGCCTGAGGGAAGAAAAGCAGTGGCTTCTGCCTTGTGTGGAGGCCCTCCTCCGCAGGTGAGCAAGGAGCACATCATCGGTCTCCCCATCAAAGGGGTCTGCTGTGTGAGCTGTGTCTGGGGTGTGCAGGGTGGGGGCAGAGAGTTGCCCCGTCCCGTGGGATCCCCCTACCCGTGGTGCCAAGCTGTCACCCTGAGGCCTTTGCCCTCTGCGATATCTGCCATGGGGGAGCTGCCTGGTGCTCTCCGTTTCCAAGTGCCCAAGGCCCAGGGCTGACGTCCCCTCCAACGCCTGCACTGCATTCAGCCCTGGGCCCTGGATGCAGAGCGAGGAGGGAAGGGGCGACCCCAGCAGCAGCCCGCTCCCACACCCAGCGAGCCAGCCCCCTTCTGCCACCCACCCGGCCACCTCTCTTCCCCCCTGCCCGTCACAGCCCCCAGCCCAGCCCTGCTGCTACAGCCCCACAACAAGCCTTGTCCCGTCTCTGTGCCACCTGCAGGTCCCTTCCCTTGGGACTCACAGCTCTTGGCAGCATCCCACAACCCCAAACCCTTCCGCACATCCATCCCGGGGCACCAGTGTCCTGAGCATCGCCAGCTGATGGCACGCGGTGTGTGTGCTTGCTCTCCCCTTGCAGGTTGCATCTGAGCCCAAAGAGGAGGAGAAGTCATCCCCTATCTTCAGGCACTCACCAGAGGTGGACCCAGGTACGTACCCAAGTCAAGAGCCCTTCTGGGCACGGCGGGCCCGTCCCAGCACAGCGAGCGGCACCGGGGCCGGCAGCAGTAAGCACTCGGGGGCTGGCCGTGCCGAGGCCATGACCCCTCGGGAAAGGCCTTGGTGGTGGTGACAGGCAGGTCCTGCACCCGCGCAGCCCCTCGCCCACAGCTCTCCTTCCCCCACAGGCATCACCACCCTCCCGGACACCGCAGCGCCCAGGCGACGGCCCTCGCTGCTCAGGACGGTGCTTCGGGCTCTGCGCAGAGCTTTCTGCTGCAGCTGTGCCACGGGGCAGTGAGAGGACCGGCACCAGGAGGCCAGTGCCAGGCAGGTGCCCTGAGATGGGGGCTGGCACAGAGCAAAGAGGCAGAGCGACGGAGACTGTCCCGGCTGCTACAAAAATGCTGCCCCATCGTGTCCCGTAGCACCCATGGGCCCACACCAACCCTTGTTGGTGACAGCCGTTTTCTTGCTCAAATAAAACCCTCGGAAGCTTTTTTTCCCCCTTTGTTACTTGTTGTCATTCAAATCTCCATGGCAAGACTAGTGCAGGCAATGGCAACGAAGCCAGGCAGGTCTGGAGAGAAAGCCGTTGAAGCAGTCACAGAGTCAGAGAGCAGCTGGGGTGGGAAGGGGCTTCTGGAGGTCTTGGCAGCTGGAGGCGGCCAGCAGGGGTTTCCCAGGGCCCGGCAGGGTCAAGCTCTGTCTCTGTTGCACCACCCTCAGGCTTCACAGGCTTTTGGCCCTCTCTGCTGGGAATTTTCCCTGCTGCCACTTGTGTCGTGGCCCCTCGTCCTGTCCCCAGGCACCTCGGGAAGGGTCTGGCTCCATCCTCTCCCCACCCTCCCCTTCACGGTGTGCGCTTAGGGCTCGCCGGGAGGCAAGTGAAGACCTGGAGCGAGGAGAAGCTGCAGAACAGGTGCAAGGGTGAGCGTGGACAGTGGTGCATCAGCTGGGGCTGGCAGGGAGGAGGAAGGAGCCTGGGCAGTGAGCTCCAGTTCCCTGGCCTGCCCCAAGCAAGGAAGGCTTGGGCTGCCTGGGTGGAGGGGACAGGGGCATTTGGGGGGCATTTGGGACATTCCTGCCCAGCAACTTCCAGCTGAACCACTTGTGCCACCTGCTCCCTCCTCCCCAGGGGAAGAGCTGGCTGGGGCTGACCCTGCATGGAGGGGCTGGCTGAGCTCTCTACAGAGACAGGTGGCTGAGCTCTGCTCCGTGGCTTTCTCTCTCAGTCCTCCAGCCCCTCGAGAATGACAGCCAACCCGCCATGCGTTCCCTGGTGACACAGACCATCCTGATCCTGACATCTCCAGGGAAAAAGTCCCCATCAGGATCCAAGCTGCAAGCCCTGCACTCCTGGATGCAGAGAGGGTGGGACAGGTGGCACCGTTCTGCTCCTGATGCCCTGCTGCTGCCCGCTGGGACACACTGGCTCCCTGTGCTGGGCACACTGGCTCCTGGCTGGCATCTCGCCCTGCCCACAGGACAGCGGCATGCCGCAGGCACATCCCGCCCCATCACCAAGCTCTCCCTTCACCCCTTGCCTTTTGTGCTTTCCACAAAGAAGCAGCCCTGTTTCTTTACCACGTGGGCCTGTCATTTCTTTAGGGAGACCAAGGCAAGGGGCACAATGCAGCCCTGCAACAAACTAGCATCGCCCTGAAAGGGGCAGGAGCCCTCCACTCTTTCCCGCAGCCCGGCACAGCACAACACATCCTCACACACTTTGTCTCTGCTGCAAAGCACCAGCTGCTCTGTCAGGCCACCAGGCCTGTTGCTGGCACTGAGACCTTGCAGCACTCTCACATGGGAGAGAGTGAGGTTACACAGGAAAACACTCTTCCACAGGAGTTTAAGAACAGAGGAGAGACTGCAGGGATCAGGCTCAGGCCTCAGTCGGACAAGAGCAACACCAGCAGCTGCTTCCACACCACTGACCCCTTTCATCGTCCCCTCCCCTCTGTTTTCCCCTATCCCACATACTCACCTCAGTTGTCTTTCCCCTTCAGATCAGTCGCCAGGTTCAGGCCCACTCTCCTTAGGTTCGAGCTGGAGCAGTTTCTGCAATGGCCCAGCCAGCAGGGCCGAAGAGTTCAGCTCTTCCTCACTGCCTCCCTCATCTCGGCTCAGTAGGGCTATGGAGCTGCATGTTCAGCACTTCCCTGCCACTTGGCCTGTCCTTTACACTGAACCAGGCCTTAAGCAGGACCCTGAACCAGGTCCCAGGGGCTCTCACACTGCACGTTCCCTTGCACATACCAGGCGCCAGGCAAACACCAAAACCAACCTGTAGTCTACCTTTGCTGTCCTGCCAGGCCTGGGACCGAGCCGTCAGGCTGCTCAGGCACGTAACCATGGTTTGTATGACACCTCGGAGGAGTCTTGCAGGTGCGTGAACCCTGTTGTTGCTGACAGGCACTTCTCCAGCATGCTCCTAGCCCTGAACACAGGTGGCTCAGGAAGCATTGAAATCACTCTGCCTGCCCTATGCTCATGAGGATAAGGAAGGGCTGCTGAGGACAAGGAGGTGCAGGGCACCTTGTCTGAAGTAAGGGAAGCTGGCTGAAAAGAGCAAACAGATGTCCTGAGCACATCACTGCCTCTCTCCCGAGCCCTCACTCCTCTGCAGGGGCTCAGCCGGCAGGATGGGGATGCTGCAGTAGGGGGACCCTGCCTGCCAGAGGGGCTCCTGCAGGCACGGGCCCTGCTCCAGCACCCGTGCTCCCGGCTGCTCCAAGACCATTTGCCATGGCAGGCCTGCCCGTCAGCCAGCTGGCCGCCCATGCCTGGCAGAGCTGAGCCAGGGAGAAGCTGAGGCACCACCTCTGCTCCCAGCACAGCACCTCCAGGCAGGGCAGCAAGAACACAGCACACCTGAGTGAGCCGCAGGTAGGACACGTCTGGCTGGGCCTCAGGGAAGCCCCTGCCCCAAAGCACCACCCTTCCTTCTCTCCTTCCTCTTGGCCTTGCAGGATAGTGCGGGCCGAGTCCAGCGCTCTTGCTTTCTAGCTGCAGGTCTCACTGTGCACAGCAACAGCAGCACTGCTGCAGGTGGGACTTGACTCTCCAGAGCTAAAGAGAGGGACAAAAAGAACGCACCTTCCCTTCTGCTGGCAGGGGAACAAAATCCCCTGGCTCCCTTCCAGCCCTCTGCTGCAGCACTCACCGGAAACATGCAGGCTGGGAAGAAATGGCATTTTCACTCTTTTCACCCCCCAACCCCTCAACCCTGCCCCTCCCCCCCCAGAAAAAAAAACCTTAAGGAAGATGCCGGCATCTCTGAAGCAAAGTCTGCACACCCCAGGCAAGAGCCGAGAGCTCTAAAGGTCGAGCACCCGCAGCTCGCCTTGCCTTGGCCACACATGGGCACGACCTTGGTCCCAAACCCCTGCTCTGTTCAGTGAAACTGTGAAGAGAAACCGAGCAGCTCTGCAAGCAGGCAGGCACATCACGTACACCATGGCTTGACCTGACCCTCGACTGCTGCGAGGCTCCGAGTGATGGTCCACGCAAGGAACATCTCCCCCTGCCCTCCACGCTTCTCTCTCACCTGCACAGGCCAAAAGCACTCCACAAACCCCTTGCGAGCTGCCCACACGTAACCGGCACCAACACGAGTGCTTTCCACCACAGAGAGAACAGCCACTTTGCGTCACACTTTGTCTCCTGGGACTGCCTGTGAGCCCAAGGGATCAGCAAGGGCAACGCCAAAGACCCCACTGCAGAGCGGGGCACCACAAGGCATTGCTCTAGCAGCAGCCAAACCCCCCCAGGCAGCGGTCGACCAGAGAGGCCTCGCAGCCTTCTCCACTGCCACATCCAGAACCCTCCAAACACGGAGCAAGCCACGAGGCAGCAACTGGAGCTTGGCTTCCCAGTGATGCATCTGTGTGAGAAATGCCATTTGAAAGACCTGAGGATGTAACCAGGTGTAATTGTTGTAGATAATGCTTGGCTGAGCACCCACAGCTCCAGGAAGAAGCTCATTACTCAGTCTTTCACAGAGAGTTAACAAAACAAGGCCTTGAAGAAAGCAGCAAGATGACACCATAAGTCAGCCAGATAAGGGAGTATCCATTCACATGAGCTTGAAGAGAACAAAGACAGCTGATAAACCAAAGAAAACTGCTTGAACTATGGGTGAACTTTCCTAATTAGCATAGTAAAGCACCCATCCAGGAGCAGGGAAGCCCCCCTAACAACCAAAGCCCCTTCCCCATGGAGCATGCGTAGCAGAAAAGGAGGATACTGTAACGTTAAACGAAGATGAGACGTAGCAGGAACCAATGGGAAAGAGGATGACTGAATGGAGTTGTAAAATGTCCTGATAACCGTAGCTCAAACTGTATGAAGTGTCGGCTGTGTAGTAATGAGGTGTGCCTGGTTTGTGGACTTGTCCACTGAGCAGCCTGCGCAGAATAAAGCAATGGCTACTCCCTAAACTCGACTTTGTGTATATGCTTAGAGAGTCTGCTGAGAAACGAGCAACAGTTCTGGCAACCCAGATGGGATACTGACTTCAGACTGGATCTTGATTGGATGCCCGCCGCAGCCGGAGGGAATCGCAAATTGGACTCCAGCTGGCACCGGAGGACTTCTCTGGGGACTCCGCTCTTGCGATCCCCTGGTGTGTGGGGAGTTTTCTAACCGAGATCTCTATAAGACATTGCTTTCCATATTTTTGGGACCTCCTAGAGTAACTCGCAACCTTAGGGTGCAGATCGGTGGTGTATTGGAGGCGCCTTAATTTTGGGTATCCCCGTGCTCTAGTACGGTGACGACCGGAGCACGAGGGTTTGGTAACGGAGTACTCCTTGGTATCTTGGTATAAAAGAGGTATATTGGGTATCCCTGTGCACTAGGACAGTGACAACCGGAGTACAAGGATTTGGGTAACGGAGTACTCCTTGGTTATCTTGGTACTTTTGGTACTGTTATTTGGGTCATTGGTATCTTGGTAATTGTAAAAGCGGCATTGTTATTTGGGTTATTGTTTGTGTATTTTATAAAAATTGGAAATGTAACAACTACCGAAGGGGGGATCACCACAAATTCACCTTTGGGCTGTATTTTGAATCATTGGAATACATTTGGAGGTGATCCCCGAACATGTAGACAATTACTTACTTATTGTAATCAATGGTGGCCGTTATAGACGTTGTGGAAGATCAGGAAAAATGGCCTAAAAATGGAGCTTGGACTTATAATACCATTTTACAGTTGATGTTGCTCTATAGACAGAAAGGAAAATGGGATGAAATACCGTATGCTGATATGTTCTTTGAGTTACGAAATGATTGCAAGAGTAGGACAAAATGTGGATTAATGGCAAAAGAGAGAAATGTGTTAGTTTTAGAGAACGGGGGAGACAGAGGAATGGCAAAGCATTGTTGTTCTGCATGCAGTATTGGGAAAAGGTGTAAAAAGCTGAGAGAACATCCCGAGGAGGAAGAGGAAGAATTCCTGGTAGCTCCGAGAAGAAGGGGCAGAGGCGGGGATGGCGGAGAAAGGGAAGAGGAGGAAGCGGCGCCACCGCCCTCCTGCAGAGAAGAGTGATCCTGATGGGGAGGATGATTTGTCTAGCCCTGTAGCAAGGCGTCCTCGGAGAGGAGGTGCGGTTCTGCTAGCACTCCGGAGACAGGCTGGAGGACCCAGCGGAAATGCAGTGCATGTGAAAGTCCCTTTTTCCACCATGGATTGAGGGTCTTGGAAGGAAATGGCAGGAAACCATAGGGAGGATCCAGGTAAAGTAGTTAAAGTTTTAGAAACTGTAATAGACAATCGTAATCCCGATTGGCGAGATTTGCAGGTAGTATTTTGCAGTAGAGATTTCCAGAGGAAGCCCCCGAGCAGCGCAGCCAGGGAGGAGCGAGGGGAAGCGCTGGGATGCTGCTGCTGGGGGAAGCCCGGGGCAGAGGCAGACAGGCCCTCGGGACAGCCGGGCCCCCCCCGCAGTGCCCCCCAGCTCCCCGCAGAGCCGTCGAGGGCCGTCGCTCTCAGTCCCGTGCTGGGGCGGCGGGAGCCAGGCCCGCGGCAGGAGCGATGCCCCTCTCCTCTGCCGGAGGTCTGGCCGCAGAGCAGGTGCCTCCTGACTTGTGTGTGTCTGACACGGCTTGCAAGCCTTGTCTTACATCGTGTTCCTTTCTCTTCCCTCTGCTCTTCG
Organism: Struthio camelus; assembly: GCF_040807025.1. NCBI lineage: Eukaryota > Metazoa > Chordata > Aves > Struthioniformes > Struthionidae > Struthio > Struthio camelus. The sequence continues at coordinate 4,248,206 of NC_090973.1, read as the reverse complement.
TTCTTGTGTCTCTTCCCCCCCTCCCCATGTATGCTTTCTGAACCTTAGCATGCTGCTGAAGCAAAGGAAAGAAACTAGGGTTGGTGTGTGTGTGTGTGGGAGGCAGGGGAGAGAGGGGCTGCTTAAAAGGAGCAGAAGGCAGCTATTAAAAACTGGGGAACCCTCTTCAAAGATCCCGATTTTCTGCTTTCTTGTTATGGGACAAGGCAGGAAATTGAGGGGCAGAACAGAAAATAACCTTTTTTTCTGAAAGGAAAGTCATTAGGTTGCATGTTAATTGCAATTAATTCATGGTATTAACTCCATTCCCGCACCCTTCACGCTCCAGGGCTGACTTTCATTCGGAGTGTGCCGGGGGCCCGATGGGAAAGGGCAGAGTGAAGGGGCTTCGGGCTGGCTCTTGAGTGCAGCCCCAGGGCAGGGGGCTGGGGGTAGTAAAGGAGTGTGGGGAAAAACAGCTCCATGAACCTCTGCACTAGAGATCAGCCTTTTTGTCTCTTGTTATGGTGTCAGGTTAGGGGTAGGTGTCACATGGGGCTGAGGGGAGGTAAAGCCATGCTGCAGCAGCGCATGGTCCATCGCCTACAGTCCTGCTCTTAGCTTGTGACAGTCCTTGCAGTTTTGTGGTGAGAGGGATTTCTAGCTGAAAAAAAGCCCCATGAGCAGGAAGAGGATGAGAGGAGAGGGCAGCTCGTGCTTCCCCATCTGGCCTGGGGTTCCAGCAGCTGGAGGAGGTGCTGAAAGCCGAGCCCACAGCAAGGCACTGAGGCTGTGGGTTGTCTCACTTCATTTGGGAGGAGACTGTTCCCATCTGCTGACCTGATGGTCAACCAGGTGGCTGAGCTGCAGAGGGAAGCCTTAAAGTGGGAGCAACTGCAGGGAGAGGGTGAGTCAAAAAAGAGTGAGGAAGTGCTGGCCTGGGCTGGCAAGGAAAAGGTGCAGGGAGATGTGGACAAGAGAAACCCCAGAGAGAGAGCAGCGGGAATGCAGGGATCTCTGCCTAGGGATGGACGATGGGCCTGTCGAGAGCTATGAGTGAGGATTGGCAGGCAGACCAAGAGGGGTGGAGCCTTGTAGTGGATGTGTGCTATGGACTGCCTGAAGAGGGGCAGCCTCTGCAAGGCCTGAGGAGTGTAGAGTTGAGAAGAAAACTCTTCCTGCTCCCCAGACACCAGCTCTCAGGCAGGCTCAAAAGCTGAGACCAGAGGCATGGAGGCAACACCATGGTGCTGTGTGTCCCCAGGGGGACTGCCATGGCATTGTGATGGGGGTCTCCATGGCGACCACCAAGGCACTGTGATGGGGTCCCCACGGTGACCACCAGGGCTTTGTGATGGAGGTGGCATCGTGCCCACAAGGCCATTGTGATGGGGCGGTCGCCATGGTGACCGTATCCCTACTGGGGCCAGAGCCCCCAGGGGTCCCCACTCTGAGGAGAGCAGCTCGACCAGGAGGGAGCAGCTCCCCCTTGGTGCCAGAGTAGCAAGTCCTCACGAGTAGATCCTGGAGATGGACAAGGAGCGGCAGGCGAACGCCTGCTCCCAGTCCACGGACGGGCACCCAGGCATGCAGGAGTGCAGGAGGAAGGTGAGTGGTGGGGCTGGAGGGAGAGGCAGGCAGCAGGGCTGGGACCTGCGTGGAGAGCATGAGGATGGTGGGGAAGGGGAGGTGGGGCAAGACAGCCAGGCATGAGCTCGCCCAGTGAGGGGGCATTTATTCGTGGCCCTGGGGATTTTCTCTCAGGTAAAGCACACACCGACCTGGATACTCCAAGGCCCACAGGGAGCCCGTGAGCTCTGCACTGAGGGGCAGAGAGCAGCTGTGGGCTAAGTGCAACTGGGCCATGCGTGGCCATGAGGTTCCCTTCAACATGGGGCTGGGGTTTCCTGTGCTTCAGGGGCTGCTCGTACCAACACAACCACCTCCATCATGTGCCCCCTTCTTCCCGCAGGTGGGCCAGCAGGAGCTGCACACAGTGGTGCAGCGCAGCCGGACCCCGGCTTCATCCCACCAAAGGGACAGGCTGCCTTCGCTCCCCGGCCCACAGAGCTCGTGGGCCTCTGAACGCGGCATCGTTGCAAAGGTACAGAGCTGAGCAGCGATGGTGGCAAAGCCTCTGCCTGACTCCCCGGAGGTGCCAAGAAGTGGGTGGGAAGTGCTGGGAGAGACCAGGAGGTCTCTGCCCCCAGCAGGCTGACCGCATGCTCTGCACAGCAGTCTGCAAAGAGATGCCTTGGGGTGTCTGAGGGAGCTGCCTTTGCCTGTCTCTTGCCCCACGGTGACAAACCCTCTCCCCACCCGGCCTTTGGGAGCAGGGGGGAAGCTGCCCATATGGGAGAGTGCAGCCATTGTTGAGGGCATCAGGGGCCACAGGAAGTTTCCATGTGGGAAGGATGGAGGGCAGGGGGGAGGATGGCAGGAACTTAGCCTTTCTCATGGGCTTTGATTGCAGGTGGTGGAGGACACTGCCAGGGACGTTCCCACTGTGGCACAAGTTCTGCATCCCTCCACCGGCCTTGTAAGGAAGGCTCCTCTGGGGCACAGGGAGACCGCGCCTGGCAGGACTCGCGCAAGAGCAGGGACACCACATCTGCCTGGCTTACCACCTCTCCCAACCAAGGCAGCTCGGCAGGCCCATGGAGGCCTGGAGACCTCTGCAGCTAAAACTGCAGGATCTACAAGGCAAAGCAAGCTGCCTGCTCGCGAAGCATCCTGCAGGTCTTCTCCCCGAGGCAGGGCCAATGCCATGGACACCAAAGGGGTGGCCAGGAGAACCCTGGAGAGAGAGACCAAGGGATTAGAGAAGCTGGCAGTGAATTCCAGCACAGCTGCTGCCAGGGAACCCTTCCCACCTGTTAGTGCTGCTGGGAAGGCTGTGGACTCAGGGAAGAGCCCGGCAGAGGAAGAGCTAAAGCCATGCCCTCTTTCCTTGCCTCCCCTTCCAAAACGCAAGCAGGAAGCTCACGGTCCCACCCGGGCAATGCAAGAGCTCGTCCACTGCTTGCCTGAGCCCAGGCCTGGCTCTTGTGCATCAGCCCTGGGAAAAGCAAGGCTCTTGCTAGACAACAGTACCAGGACAACTCTTCCCCTGACAAGCCAGCAACTCTCCGGAAGCTCCTCCTTTGTCCCAGGAGCACAGGCCATTCCTGAAAGGGAGATGCGAAGCACGCCAGCATACAAGGAGCGGGACGAGCTGCTTTCTGCTCCCGGAGATGCCTGTGGGCAGGAGGTCAAGGCACACTGTTCAGGCACGCTGGTGCAGAGGCAGGACTTGGTGCTAAGCAAGTCCTCAGTGTCCCAAGGTGCAGAGCTGCAGCCTCGTGAGCTGCAGGTGCCTCCTGCTGAGACGTGCCAGGGAGAAACAGCCTCTTCTGCCCTGGATGATGCCCTGCAGTGTGCGACAACAGCCACAGGTGTTTCAGAGGAAGCTGCACTCCCCATGCCCTGCTGTGCAGAGGTGTCACCTGGCTTTGAAGAAGACATCCCTGCCATCTCCCACAGTGACATGGCCCCACCATCGCCTTCCGTGCCTGAGCCTGCCAGCCTTGTGCAGAACATCCTTGGAGAAGCTGGCCTGGAAATGATGGCTGAGAGCCAGGGCCCTGCCCCACAGGGCCCTGCCCCGCCTGCTGGGGCTGTGCAGGGTGCAGGCCTGGGGCTGGAGTCTGCTGCCTTGAGCCGTCCTGATGACAGGAGCCCTGGACCTGGCCGGCATCCAGCACAGCCTGATGCGAACGAAGCCACGAAGGAGCTCAGTGCAGCCGTGCCCAAAAGAACGTCATCGGCACAAACCAGCAGTCTGACAGTACCAGCAAGCCCAGGCCAGGACGAGCCCACAGAGCAGGACAAAAGCACAGCCCCTGCAGCTCAGCAAGGGCCTGATGCCCGTGCTGGTGGGGGCAAAAGGGAGGTCAGCAGGGCCGGTGCACCCGCTTCCCCAGGCAAGGGCGGTGCACCAGGGACACCACGATGCCCCCGGGCAGGGCAGGGCCCAAACCAGCAGCCTTTGGGCATCATCTGCCATGTGCAAGGACAGCCTCTGCGCGTGCACCCCGACAACACCTCGCAGTATCTCGCAGTGCTCTCCATCAAAACAGAGCCGCTGGAGGAGCTCGAGAGGAGCAGCCTGGCGCGCACCGGGCACACCTTGGCCCAGCTGCGAGAAGCCTGTTTCCAAAGGAAGAAGCTGAGCCTGCAGGAAAGCGAGGGCGAGGAGGCCAAGGGGAAACGTTTCTCCCTGACAGCGTCAGGATCCCTCAACGTCAAACGCAAGGAGGTGAGTGCCAAGGATGGGCTGGGCCAGGTGGTAACCCTGCCTGCGCTGGGGCCAGCCGCTGCGCCCCACTGCAGCAGCGTGACTGTCCCAGTGGGAGCAGGGCCCCGGGAGACCTTTTGTGGTGGGAAAAGCAGCGCCCTTCACAAATGTGCCTCTCTTCTTTTAGCTGCTGGCCAGAAATTCCTTCTATAACTTGTGGAAACCTGAGCTAACGCGAGTGGAGCTCCTGAAGGATGCCAGGTGCAAGTGGGAGGTGCTGGAGCGGCTGTATGCCCATGCCCCCAGGAGGGAGCGGGAGGTGGGAGCCAGGAAGAGAGTGCTGGGAGCGGCGCAGGAAGAGCAAGGGGACTGGAGCACTGAGGAGGAGGAGGAGGACACTGATGAAGAGCTTCTGCAAAGTGAGGAGCTGGAGGAAAACACGTCCTTGCGCGAGATCTGGGTCAGACCTAGCCTCAGGAGCCTCTTAGCAGACAAGGAAACGTGCCCCCAGAAGGTGCCTTGCTCGCCCAGCGTCAAGGCCGGAGACACTGCCAGGGAGGCAGCCGGCGACATGGAGAACATGCCTCTGGAGCCAGCAGTGCTTGGAGGAGCCGAAGCAGGGGCATGTGCTTTGGGGGATGGCTTTCAGGAGGCAGGGGACAGCGTGTCTCTGGCGCCATCAGAGAGCACAGAAACAAAGCCAGAGGCCTGGCCTGCAGCCCGAGACCCTCAGGAGGCAGAGGAAAAAGTGCCTGCCTCTGCAGCAGAAGCTGTGCCAGAGGCCCGTCTCTTGGCTGGAGGCCCTTGCGAGGAGAGCAACAGCCTGCCTCTCAAAGCACCACTGCCTGAGGGAAGAAAAGCAGTGGCTTCTGCCTTGTGTGGAGGCCCTCCTCCGCAGGTGAGCAAGGAGCACATCATCGGTCTCCCCATCAAAGGGGTCTGCTGTGTGAGCTGTGTCTGGGGTGTGCAGGGTGGGGGCAGAGAGTTGCCCCGTCCCGTGGGATCCCCCTACCCGTTGTGCCAAGCTGTCACCCTGAGGCCTTTGCCCTCTGCGATATCTGCCATGGGGGAGCTGCCTGGTGCTCTCCGTTTCCAAGTGCCCAAGGCCCAGGGCTGACGTCCCCTCCAACGCCTGCACTGCATTCAGCCCTGGGCCCTGGATGCAGAGCGAGGAGGGAAGGGGCGACCCCAGCAGCAGCCCGCTCCCACACCCAGCGAGCCAGCCCCCTTCTGCCACCCACCCGGCCACCTCTCTTCCCCCCTGCCCGTCACAGCCCCCAGCCCAGCCCTGCTGCTACAGCCCCACAACAAGCCTTGTCCCGTCTCTGTGCCACCTGCAGGTCCCTTCCCTTGGGACTCACAGCTCTTGGCAGCATCCCACAACCCCAAACCCTTCCGCACATCCATCCCGGGGCACCAGTGTCCTGAGCATCGCCAGCTGATGGCACGCGGTGTGTGTGCTTGCTCTCCCCTTGCAGGTTGCCTCTGAGCCCAAAGAGGAGGAGAAGTCATCCCCTATCTTCAGACAAGCACCAGAGGTGGACCCAGGTACGTACCCAAGTCAAGAGCCCTTCTGGGCACGGCGGGCCCGTCCCAGCACAGCGAGCGGCACCGGGGCCGGCAGCAGTAAGCACTCGGGGGCTGGCCGTGCCGAGGCCATGACCCCTCGGGAAAGGCCTTGGTGGTGGTGACAGGCAGGTCCTGCACCCGCGCAGCCCCTCGCCCACAGCTCTCCTTCCCCCACAGGCATCACCACCCTCCCGGACACCGCAGCGCCCAGGCGACGGCCCTCGCTGCTCAGGACGGTGCTTCGGGCTCTGCGCAGAGCTTTCTGCTGCAGCTGTGCCACGGGGCAGTGAGAGGACCGGCACCAGGAGGCCAGTGCCAGGCAGGTGCCCTGAGATGGGGGCTGGCACAGAGCAAAGAGGCAGAGCGACGGAGACTGTCCCGGCTGCTACAAAAATGCTGCCCCATCGTGTCCCGTAGCACCCCTGTGCCCACACCAACCCTTGTTGGTGACAGCCGTTTTCTTGCTCAAATAAAACCCTCGGAAGCTTTTTTTCCCCCTTTGTTACTTGTTGTCATTCAAATCTCCATGGCAAGACTAGTGCAGGCAATGGCAACGAAGCCAGGCAGGTCTGGAGAGAAAGCCGTTGAAGCAGTCACAGAGTCAGAGAGCAGCTGGGGTGGGAAGGGGCTTCTGGAGGTCTTGGCAGCTGGAGGCGGCCAGCAGGGGTTTCCCAGGGCCCGGCAGGGTCAAGCTCTGTCTCTGTTGCACCACCCTCAGGCTTCACAGGCTTTTGGCCCTCTCTGAGGGGAATTTTCCCTGCTGCCACTTGTGTCGTGGCCCCTCGTCCTGTCCCCAGGCACCTCGGGAAGGGTCTGGCTCCATCCTCTCCCCACCCTCCCCTTCACGGTGTGCGCTTAGGGCTCGCCGGGAGGCAAGTGAAGACCTGGAGCGAGGAGAAGCTGCAGAACAGGTGCAAGGGTGAGCGTGGACAGTGGTGCATCAGCTGGGGCTGGCAGGGAGGAGGAAGGAGCCTGGGCAGTGAGCTCCAGTTCCCTGGCCTGCCCCAAGCAAGGAAGGCTTGGGCTGCCTGGGTGGAGGGGACAGGGGCATTTGGGGGGCATTTGGGACATTCCTGCCCAGCAACTTCCAGCTGAACCACTTGTGCCACCTGCTCCCTCCTCCCCAGGGGAAGAGCTGGCTGGGGCTGACCCTGCATGGAGGGGCTGGCTGAGCTCTCTACAGAGACAGGTGGCTGAGCTCTGCTCCGTGGCTTTCTCTCTCAGTCCTCCAGCCCCTCGAGAATGACAGCCAACCCGCCATGCGTTCCCTGGTGACACAGACCATCCTGATCCTGACATCTCCAGGGAAAAAGTCCCCATCAGGATCCAAGCTGCAAGCCCTGCACTCCTGGATGCAGAGAGGGTGGGACAGGTGGCACCGTTCTGCTCCTGATGCCCTGCTGCTGCCCGCTGGGACACACTGGCTCCCTGTGCTGGGCACACTGGCTCCTGGCTGGCATCTCGCCCTGCCCACAGGACAGCGGCATGCCGCAGGCACATCCCGCCCCATCACCAAGCTCTCCCTTCACCCCTTGCCTTTTGTGCTTTCCACAAAGAAGCAGCCCTGTTTCTTTACCACGTGGGCCTGTCATTTCTTTAGGGAGACCAAGGCAAGGGGCACAATGCAGCCCTGCAACAAACTAGCATCGCCCTGAAAGGGGCAGGAGCCCTCCACTCTTTCCCGCAGCCCGGCACAGCACAACACATCCTCACACACTTTGTCTCTGCTGCAAAGCACCAGCTGCTCTGTCAGGCCACCAGGCCTGTTGCTGGCACTGAGACCTTGCAGCACTCTCACATGGGAGAGAGTGAGGTTACACAGGAAAACACTCTTCCACAGGAGTTTAAGAACAGAGGAGAGACTGCAGGGATCAGGCTCAGGCCTCAGTCGGACAAGAGTAACACCAGCAGCTGCTTCCACACCACTGACCCCTTTCATCGTCCCCTCCCCTCTGTTTTCCCCTATCCCACATACTCACCTCAGTTGTCTTTCCCCTTCAGATCAGTCGCCAGGTTCAGGCCCACTCTCCTTAGGTTCGAGCTGGAGCAGTTTCTGCAATGGCCCAGCCAGCAGGGCCGAAGAGTTCAGCTCTTCCTCACTGCCTCCCTCATCTCGGCTCAGTAGGGCTATGGAGCTGCATGTTCAGCACTTCCCTGCCACTTGGCCTGTCCTTTACACTGAACCAGGCCTTAAGCAGGACCCTGAACCAGGTCCCAGGGGCTCTCACACTGCACGTTCCCTTGCACATACCAGGCGCCAGGCAAACACCAAAACCAACCTGTAGTCTACCTTTGCTGTCCTGCCAGGCCTGGGACCGAGCCGTCAGGCTGCTCAGGCACGTAACCATGGTTTGTATGACACCTCGGAGGAGTCTTGCAGGTGCGTGAACCCTGTTGTTGCTGACAGGCACTTCTCCAGCATGCTCCTAGCCCTGAACACAGGTGGCTCAGGAAGCATTGAAATCACTCTGCCTGCCCTATGCTCATGAGGATAAGGAAGGGCTGCTGAGGACAAGGAGGTGCAGGGCACCTTGTCTGAAGTAAGGGAAGCTGGCTGAAAAGAGCAAACAGATGTCCTGAGCACATCACTGCCTCTCTCCCGAGCCCTCACTCCTCTGCAGGGGCTCAGCCGGCAGGATGGGGATGCTGCAGTAGGGGGACCCTGCCTGCCAGAGGGGCTCCTGCAGGCACGGGCCCTGCTCCAGCACCCACGCTCCCGGCTGCTCCAAGACCATTTGCCATGGCAGGCCTGCCCGTCAGCCAGCTGGCCGCCCATGCCTGGCAGAGCTGAGCCAGGGAGAAGCTGAGGCACCACCTCTGCTCCCAGCACAGCACCTCCAGGCAGGGCAGCAAGAACACAGCACACCTGAGTGAGCCGCAGGTAGGACACGTCTGGCTGGGCCTCAGGGAAGCCCCTGACCCAAAGCACCACCCTTCCTCCTCTCCTTCCTCTTGGCCTTGCAGGATAGTGCGGGCCGAGTCCAGCGCTCTTGCTTTCTAGCTGCAGGTCTCACTGTGCACAGCAACAGCAGCACTGCTGCAGGTGGGACTTGACTCTCCAGAGCTAAAGAGAGGGACAAAAAGAACGCACCTTCCCTTCTGCTGGCAGGGGAACAAAATCCCCTGGCTCCCTTCCAGCCCTCTGCTGCAGCACTCACCGGAAACATGCAGGCTGGGAAGAAATGGCATTTTCACTCTTTTCACCCCCCAACCCCTCAACCCTGCCCCTCCCCCCCCAGAAAAAAAAACCTTAAGGAAGATGCCGGCATCTCTGAAGCAAAGTCTGCACACCCCAGGCAAGAGCCGAGAGCTCTAAAGGTCGAGCACCCGCAGCTCGCCTTGCCTTGGCCACACATGGGCACGACCTTGGTCCCAAACCCCTGCTCTGTTCAGTGAAACTGTGAAGAGAAACCGAGCAGCTCTGCAAGCAGGCAGGCACATCACGTACACCATGGCTTGACCTGACCCTCGACTGCTGCGAGGCTCCGAGTGATGGTCCACGCAAGGAACATCTCCCCCTGCCCTCCACGCTTCTCTCTCACCTGCACAGGCCAAAAGCACTCCACAAACCCCTTGCGAGCTGCCCACACGTAACCGGCACCAACACGAGTGCTTTCCACCACAGAGAGAACAGCCACTTTGCGTCACACTTTGTCTCCTGGGACTGCCTGTGAGCCCAAGGGATCAGCAAGGGCAACGCCAAAGACCCCACTGCAGAGCGGGGCACCACAAGGCATTGCTCTAGCAGCAGCCAAACCCCCCCAGGCAGCGGTCGACCAGAGAGGCCTCGCAGCCTTCTCCACTGCCACATCCAGAACCCTCCAAACACGGAGCAAGCCACGAGGCAGCAACTGGAGCTTGGCTTCCCAGTGATGCATCTGTGTGAGAAATGCCATTTGAAAGACCTGAGGATGTAACCAGGTGTAATTGTTGTAGATAATGCTTGGCTGAGCACCCACAGCTCCAGGAAGAAGCTCATTACTCAGTCTTTCACAGAGAGTTAACAAAACAAGGCCTTGAAGAAAGCAGCAAGATGACACCATAAGTCAGCCAGATAAGGGAGTATCCATTCACATGAGCTTGAAGAGAACAAAGACAGCTGATAAACCAAAGAAAACTGCTTGAACTATGGGTGAACTTTCCTAATTAGCATAGTAAAGCACCCATCCAGGAGCAGGGAAGCCCCCCTAACAACCAAAGCCCCTTCCCCATGGAGCATGCGTAGCAGAAAAGGAGGATACTGTAACGTTAAACGAAGATGAGACGTAGCAGGAACCAATGGGAAAGAGGATGACTGAATGGAGTTGTAAAATGTCCTGATAACCGTAGCTCAAACTGTATGAAGTGTCGGCTGTGTAGTAATGAGGTGTGCCTGGTTTGTGGACTTGTCCACCGAGCAGCCTGTGCAGAATAAAGCAATGGCTACTCCCTAAACTCGACTTTGTGTATATGCTTAGAGAGTCTGCTGAGAAACGAGCAACAGTTCTGGCAACCCAGATGGGATACTGACTTCAGACTGGATCTTGATTGGATGCCCGCCGCAGCCGGAGGGAATCGCAAATTGGACTCCAGCTGGCACCGGAGGACTTCTCTGGGGACTCCGCTCTTGCGATCCCCTGGTGTGTGGGGAGTTTTCTAACCGAGATCTCTATAAGACATTGCTTTCCATATTTTTGGGACCTCCTAGAGTAACTCGCAACCTTAGGGTGCAGATCGGTGGTGTATTGGAGGCGCCTTAATTTTGGGTATCCCCGTGCTCTAGTACGGTGACGACCGGAGCACGAGGGTTTGGTAACGGAGTACTCCTTGGTATCTTGGTATAAAAGAGGTATATTGGGTATCCCTGTGCACTAGGACAGTGACAACCGGAGTACAAGGATTTGGGTAACGGAGTACTCCTTGGTTATCTTGGTACTTTTGGTACTGTTATTTGGGTCATTGGTATCTTGGTAATTGTAAAAGCGGCATTGTTATTTGGGTTATTGTTTGTGTATTTTATACAAATTGGAAATGTAACAACTACCGAAGGGGGGATCACCACAAATTCACCTTTGGGCTGTATTTTGAATCATTGGAATACATTTGGAGGTGATCCCCGAACATGTAGACAATTACTTACTTATTGTAATCAATGGTGGCCGTTATAGCCGCTGTGGAAGATCAGGAAAAATGGCTTAAAAATGGAGCTTGGACTTATAATACCATTTTACAGTTGATGTTGCTCTATAGACAGAAAGGAAAATGGGATGAAATACCGTATGCTGATATGTTCTTCGAGTTACGAAATGATTGCAAGAGTAGGACAAAATGTGGATTAATGGCAAAAGAGAGAAATGTGTTAGTTTTAGAGAACGGGGGAGACAGAGGAATGGCAAAGCATTGTTGTTCTGCATGCAGTATTGGGAAAAGGTGTAAAAAGCTGAGAGAACATCCCGAGGAGGAAGAGGAAGAATTCCTGGTAGCTCCGAGAAGAAGGGGCAGAGGCGGGGATGGCGGAGAAAGGGAAGAGGAGGAAGCGGCGCCACCGCCCTCCTGCAGAGAAGAGTGATCCTGATGGGGAGGATGATTTGTCTAGCCCTGTAGCAAGGCGTCCTCGGAGAGGAGGTGCGGTTCTGCTAGCACTCCGGAGACAGGCTGGAGGACCCAGCGGAAATGCAGTGCATGTGAAAGTCCCTTTTTCCACCATGGATTGAGGGTCTTGGAAGGAAATGGCAGGAAACCATAGGGAGGATCCAGATAGAGTAGTTAAAGTTTTAGAAACTGTAATAGAAAATCATAATCCCGATTGGCGAGATTTGCAGGTAGTATTTTGCAGTAGAAATTTCCAGAGGAAGCCCCCGAGCAGCGCAGCCAGGGAGGAGCGAGGGGAAGCGCTGGGATGCTGCTGCTGGGGGAAGCCCGGGGCAGAGGCAGACAGGCCCTCGGGACAGCCGGGCCCCCCCCCCGCAGCGCCCCCCAGCTCCCCGCGGAGCCGTCGAGGGCCGTCGCTCTCAGCCCCGTGCTGGGGCGGCGGGAGCCAGGCCCGCGGCAGGAGCGATGCCCCTCTCCTCTGCCGGAGGTCTGGCCGCAGAGCAGGTGCCTCCTGACTTGTGTGTGTCTGACACGGCTTGCAAGCCTTGTCTTACATCGTGTTCTTTTCTCTTCCCTCTGCTCTTCGTTCCTGTGTCTCTTTTCCCCCCACGCCCCCCCATGTATGCTTTCTGAACCTTAGCATGCTGCTGAAGCAAAGGAAAGAAACTAGGGTTGGTGTGTGTGTGGGAGGCAGGGGAGAGAGGGGCTGCTTAAAAGGAGCAGAAGGCAGCTATTTAAAACTGGGGAATCCCAGTTGGGATTGGGAAACTGGGAAAAGGTGCAGGGAGATGTGGACAAGAGAAACCCCAGAGAGAGAGCAGTGGGAATGCATGGAGCTCTGCCTAGGGATGGACGATGGGCCTGTCGAGAGCTATGAGTGAGGATTAGCAGGCAGACCAAGAAGAGTGGCCTTGTAGTGGATGTGTGCTATGGACTGCCTGAAGAAGGGCAGCCTCTGCAAGGCGTGAGGAGTGTAGAGTTGAGGAGAAGAAAACTCTTCCTGCTCCCCAGACACCAGCTCTCAGCCAGGCTCAGAAACTGAGACCAGAGGCATGGAGGCAATATCATGGTGCTGTGTGTCCCCAGGGGGACCGCCATGGCATTGTGATGGGGGTCTCTATGGCAACCACCAAGGCACTGTGATGGGGTCCCCACGGCGACCACCAGGGCTTTGTGATGGAGGTAGCATCGTGCCCACAAGGCCATTGTGATGGGGCGGTCGCCATGGTGACCGTATCCCTACTGGGGCCAGAGCCCCCAGGGGTCCCCACTCTGAGGAGAGCAGCTCGACCAGGAGGGAGCAGCTCCCCCTTGGTGCCAGAGTAGCAGGTCCTCACGAGTGGATCCCGGAGATGGACAAGGAGTGGCAGGCAAACGCCTGCTCCCAGTCCACGGACGGGCACCCAGGCACGCAGGAGTGCAGGAGGAAGGTGAGTGGTGGGGCTGGAGGGAGATGCAGGCAGCAGGGATGGGACCTGCGTGGAGAGCACGAGGATGGTGGGGAAGGGGAGGTGGGGCAAGACAGCCAGGCATGAGCTCGCCCAGTGAGGGGGCATTTATTCGTGGCCCTGGGGATTTTCTCTCAGGTAAAGCACACACTGACCTGGATACTCCAAGGCCCACAGGGACCCTGTGAGCTCTGCACTGAGGGGCAGAGAGAAGCTGTGGGCTAAGTGCAGCTGGGCCATGTGCAGCCATGAGGTTCCCTTTGACATGGGGCTGGGGTTTCCTGTGCTGCAGGGGCTGCTCGTACCAACACAACCACCTCCATCATGTGCCCCCTTCTTCCCGCAGGTGGGCCAGCAGGAGCTGCACACAGTGGTGCAGCGCAGCCGGACCCCGGCTTCGTCCCACCAAAGGGACAGGCTGCCTTCGCTCCCCGGCCCACAGAGCTCGTGGGCCTCTGAACGCGGCATCGTTGCAAAGGTACAGAGCTGAGCAGCGATGGTGGCAAAGCCTCTGCCTGACTCCCCGGAGGTGCCAAGAAGCGGGTGGGAAGTGCTGGGAGAGACCGGGAGGTCTCTGCCCCCAGCAGGCTGACTGCCTGCTCTGCCCAGCAGTCTGCAAGGACATGCCTCGGGTGTCTGAGGGAGCTGCCTTTGCCTGTCTCTTGCCCCACGGTGACAAACCCTCTCCCCACCCGGCCTTTGGGAGCAGGGGGGAAGCTGCCCATATGGGAGAGTGCAGTCTTTGTCGAGGGCGTCAGGGGTGACAGGAAGTTTCCATGTGGGAAGGATGGAGGGCAGGGGGGAGGATGGCAGGAACTTAGCCTTTCTCATGGGCTTTGATTGCAGGTGGTGGAGGACACTGCCAGGGACGTTCCCACTGTGGCACAAGTTCTGCATCCCTCCGCCGGCCTTGTAAGGAAGGCTCCTCTGGGGCACAGGGAGACAGCGCCTGGCAGGACTCATGCAAGAGCAGGGACACCACATCTGCCTGGCTTACCACCTCTCCCAACCAAGGCAGCTCGGCAGGCCCCTGGAGGCCTGGAGACCTCTGCAGCTAAAACTGCAGGATCTACAAGTCGAACGAAGCTGCCTGCTCACGAAGCATCCTGCAGGTCTTCTCCCCGAGGCAGGGCCAATGCCATGGACACCAAAGGGGTGGCCAGGAGAACCCTGGAGAGAGAGACCAAGGGATTAGAGAAGCTGGCAGTGAATTCCAGCACAGCTGCTGCCAGGGAACCCTTCCCACCTGTTAGTGCTGCTGGGAAGGCTGTGGACTCAGGGAAGAGCCTGGCAGAGGAAGAGCTAAAGCCATGCCCTCTTTCCTTGCCTTCCCTTCAAAAGCGCAAGCAGGAAGCTCATGGTCCCACCCTGGCAATGCAAGAGCTCGTCCACTGCTTGCCTGAGCCCAGGCCTGGCTCTTGTGCATCAGCCCTGGGAAAAGCAAGGCTCTTGCTAGACGACAGTACCAGGACAACTCTTCCCCTGACAAGCCAGCAACTCTCTGGAAGCTCCTCCTTTGTCCCAGGAGCACAGGCCATTCCTGAAAGGGAGATGCGAAGCACGCCAGCATACAAGGAGCGGGACGAGCTGCTTTCTGCTCCCGGAGATGCCTGTGGGCAGGAGGTCAAGGCACACTGTTCAGGCACGCTGGTGCAGAGGCAGCACTTGGTGCTAAGCAAGTCCTCAGTGTCCCAAGGTGCAGAGCTGCAGCCTCGTGAACTGCAAGTGCCTCCTGCTGAGACGTGCCAGGGAGAAACAGCCTCTCCTGCCCTGGGTGATGCCCTGCAGTGTGCGACAACAGCCACAGGTGTTTCAGAGGAAGCTGGACTCCCCATCCGCTGCTGTGCAGAGGTGTCACCTGGCTTTGAAGAAGACATCCCTGCCATCTCCCACAGTGACATGGCCCCACCATCGCCTTCCGTGCCTGAGCCTGCCAGCCTTGTGCAGAACATCCTTGGAGAAGCTGGCCTGGAAATGATGGCTGAGAGCCAGGGCCCTGCCCCACAGGGCCCTGCCCCGCCTGCTGGGGCTGTGCAGGGTGCAGGCCTGGGGCTGGAGTCTGCTGCCTTGAGCCGTCCTGATGACAGGAGCCCTGGACCTGGCCGACATCCAGCACAGCCTGATGCAAATGAAGCCACGAAGGAGCTCAGTGCAGCCGTGCCCAAAAGGACATCATCGGCACAGACCAGCAGTCTGGCAGTACCAGCAAGCCCAGGCCAGGACAAGCCCACAGAGCAGGACAAAAGCACAGCCCCTGCAGCTCAGCAAGGGCCTGATGCCCGTGCTGGTGGGGGCAAAAGGGAGGTCAGCGGGGCCGGTGCACCCGCTTCCCCAGGCAAGGGCGGTACTCCAGACACACCACGATGCCCCCGGGCAGGGCAGGGCCCAAACCAGCAGCCTTTGGGCATCATCTGCCATGTGCAAGGACAGCCTCTGCGCGTGCACCCCGACAACACCTCGCAGTATCTCGCAGTGCTCTCCATCAAAACAGAGCCGCTGGAGGAGCTCGAGAGGAGCAGCCTGGCGCGCACCGGGCACACCTTGGCCCAGCTGCGAGAAGCCTGTTTCCAGAGGAAGAAGCTGAGCCTGAAGGAGAGCGAGGGTGAGGGCGAGGAGGCCAAGGGGAAACGTTTCTCCCTGACAGCGTCAGGATCCCTCAACGTCAAACGCAAGGAGGTGAGTGCCGAGGATGGGCTGGGCCAGGTGGTAACCCTGCCTGCACTGGGGCCAGCCGCTGCGCCCCACTGCAGCAGCGTGACTGTCCCAGTGGGAGCAGGGCCCCGGGAGGCCTTTTGTGGTGGGAAAAGCAGCGCCCTTCACAAATGTGCCTCTCTTCTTTTAGCTGCTGGCCAGAAATTCCTTCTATAACTTGTGGAAACCAGAGCTAACGCGAGTGGAGCTCCTGAAGGATGCCAGGTGCAAGTGGGAGGTGCTGGAGCGGCTGTATGCCCATGCCCCCAGGAGGGAGCGGGAGGTGGGAGCCAGGAAGAGAGTGCTGGGAGCGGCGCAGGAAGAGCAAGGGGACTGGAGCACTGAGGAGGAGGAAGAGGACGCTGATGAAGAGCTTCTGCAAAGTGAGGAGCTGGAGGAAAACACGTCCTTGCGCGAGATCTGGGTCAGACCTAGCCTCAGGAGCCTCTTAGCAGACAAGGAAACGTGCCCCCAGAAGGTGCCTTGCTCGCCCAGCGTCAAGGCCGGAGACACTGCCAGGGAGGCAGCCGGTGACATGGAGAACATGCCTCTGGAGCCAGCAGTGCTTGGAGGAGCTGAAGCAGGGGCATGTGCTTTGGGGGATGGCTTTCAGGAGGCAGGGGACAGCGTGTCTCTGGCGCCATCAGAGAGACCAGAAACAAAGCCAGAGGCCTGGCCTGCAGCCGGAGACCCTCAGGAGGCAGAGGAAAAAGTGCCTGCCTCTGCAGCAGAAGCTGTGCCAGAGGCCCATCTCTTGGCTGGAGGCCCTTGCGAGGAGAGCAACAGCCTGCCTCTCAAAGCACCACTGCCCGAGGGAAGAAAAGCAGTGGCTTCTGCCTTGTGTGGAGGCCCTCCTCCCCAGGTGAGCAAGGAGCACATCATCGGTCTCCCCATCAAAGGGGTCTGCTGTGTGAGCTGTGTCTGGGGTGTGCAGGGTGGGTGCAGAGAGCTGCCCCGTCCCGTGGGACCCCTCTTCCCATGGTGCCAAGCTGTCACCCCCAGGACTTTGCCCTCTGCGATATCTGCCATGGGGGAGCTGCCTGGTGCTCTCCGTTTCCAAGTGCCCAAGGCCCAGGGCTGAGGTCCCCTCCAACGCCTGCACTGCGGTCAGCCCTGGGGCCTGGATGCAGAGCGAGGAGGGAAGGGGCGACCCCAGCAGCAGCCCCCTCCCACACCCAGCGAGCCAGCCCCCTTCTGCCACCCACCCGGCCACCTCTGTTCCCCCCTGCCCGTCACAGCCCCCAGCCCAGCCCTGCTGCTACAGCCCCACAACAAGCCTTATCCCGTCTCTGTGCCACCCGCAGGTCCCTTCCCTTGGGACTCACAGCTCTTGGCAGCATCCCACAACCCCAAACCCTTCCGCACATCCATCCCGGGGCACCAGTGTCCTGAACATCGCCAGCTGATGGCACGCGGTGTGTGTGCTTGCTCTCCCCTTGCAGGTTGCCTCTGAGCCCAAAGAGGAGGAGAAGTCATCCCCTATCTTCAGGCACACTCCAGAGGTGGACCCAGGTACGTACCCAAGTCAAGAGCCCTTCTGGGGACAGCAGGCCCGTCCCAGCACAGCGAGCGGCACCGAGGCCGGCAGCAGCAAGCGCTCGGGGGCTGGCCGTGCCGAGACCACGACCCCTCGGGAAAGGCCTTGGTGGTGGGGACAGGCAGGTCCTGCACCCACGCAGCCCCTCGCCCACGGCTCTCCTTCCCCCACAGGCATCACCACCCTCCCGGACACCGCAGCTCCCAGTCGACGGCCCTCGCTGCTCAGGACGGTGCTTCGGGCTCTGCGCAGAGCTTTCTGCTGCAGCTGTGCCACGGGGCAGCGAGAGGACCGGCGCCAGGAGGCCAGTGCCAGGCAGGTGCCCTGAGATGGGGGCTGGCACAGGGCAGAGAGGCCGAGCGATGGAGACTGTCCCGGCTGCTACAGAAATGCTGCCCCATTGTGTCCTGTAGCACCCCTGTGCCCACACCAACCCTTGTTGGTGACAGCCATTTCATGCTTTGAATAAAACCCTTGGAAGCTTTTTTCCCCCTGTGTTACTTGGTGTCAGGCAAATCTCCATAGCAAGACTAGTGCAGGCAATGCCACTGAAGCCAGGCAGGTCTGGAGAGAAAGCCGTTGAAGCAGTCACAGAGTCAGAGAGCAGCTGGGGTGGGAAGGGGCTTCTGGAGGTCTCGGCTCCAACGTCCTGCTGCAGCTGGAGGCGGCCAGCGGGGGTTTCCCAGGGCCTGGCAGGGTCGAGCTCTGACTGTCTCTGTTGCACCACCCTCAGGCTTCACAGGCTCTTGGCCCTCTCTGAGGGGAATTTTCCCTGCTGCCACTTGTGTCGTGGCCCCTCGTCCTGTCCCCAGGCACCTCGGGAAGGGTCTGGCTCCATCCTCTCCCCACCCTCCCCTTCGGCAGCTGCAGGCAGCAGCGAGATCCCCCTGCGCCTTCTCTTGTCCCAGCTGAACAGACCCAGCGCCCTTGGTCTCTCCTCATACGTCCTGTGCTCCAGCTCCCGACCAGCTCGAGGGTGTCCACTGGGCTTGTGCCAGTGTGTCCATGTGTGTCTGGGAGTGGGGAGCCCTACCTGGACCCTGTGCCCAGACGTGGTCTCTCCCGAGCCGACCCCAGGGCAGGAATGCCTTCCCTCGCCCTGCCGGCTGCTCTCTGCTAACACAGCCAAGTGTGGGGCCGGCCTTGCTGCCCGGGCACGCTGCTGACCCCAGCTCAGCTTGTGCCCAGGACCTGCAGGACTTGATCTGCAGAGCTGCTCTCCAGGGACCAGGCCCCTGCCCAGCCTGCTGTGGGGCTTTTACTTTTCCCAGCAGCCCATTTCGGTGTCCTGTCAAGGTCCCTCGGAAGAACAGCCCTGGGTACCTGCTGCTGTTGTGACCATCGTGAAGACTGCCCTGGCCACCCTTCTGTGAGCTTCCCCTAAAAGTGTCCTAGCTCCACCCACTGCTGGGAGCTTCCTCTGACGGTGCCCTGCACCCACATGGTGTTTCCACCCAGGCTGGTTCTCTGCCCAGGCACCTCCACAGCAACAGCGACATGAGTCTCAGCTCACTTGCTGTGGCATTATGTGCAGCAACATTTCCCTGGCCTCTGTGGAGGGCCCGATCGAGAGCTGGGCATGCACATCCTGGCTCCGCACAGCCTCAATTACCGCCCCGCAGGGCTTGGCACATGGCTGTGCTGCAACCCCAACTGTCCCTTTGGCTCTAGTGGCTGCCCCCACGGGGTTCCCCAGGCCTCCCCCACACCTGGGCACACCTTTGCATCCCAGGGATCTCCTGACAGTGCTGGCTGTGACCCAGGCCACCCACGAGGGCCTCTGCTGAGGTGCCTGTGAGACCTGGCCCTCCCATGGTGAGCGTGGGACACCTAGATTGGGATCCCTCACAGTCAAGCTGTGCCACCCTAGGGACCTGGTGTTCAGCACAGGGCCGGTCGACCCCTCCTCGTGTGTGCCGTCCTGCTGGGAGGGCAACAGAGGGAGAGCGAACAGCCTGAGTCTGCCCTGGGCAAGTGTGGGACATTTTGGGAGGGAGGCAACTGCAACAGCTGCCACGCTGCAGCAGCACCAGCTGTGTCCCCTCCCTGCAGCCCCTGCCACAGCCCTGCCCACCCCTGCCCCTGCCAGGGCTGCTGCCCCCTCACTCCCAGCCCTCAGCCCCTCTCCTGCCACCGTGGGGACCAGCTCTACAGGCAGGAGCTCCCCAGCCCCTGGCCCTCCCCACCTCTCCCCACACCAGCGATCCAGCCCCAGCTGGATGCCTACCTGCCTCCGGCTTGGGGGGGTCTTTCTATTCATGGAGTCCCAGAAGAGTTTTGGTGGGGAAGGACCTCTGAAGGTCTCCACTCCAACCTCCCATGCAAAACAGGGCTGCTTGGAGCCCTACGGTCTCAGCCTTATGGTGATCACTGGGCTGTGCCTGACCCCGGTTACCATCCCCAAACCTGCTCTGCTCCTCTTGTCCACGCACTGCGGGACAGCACCCCTCATCGGTGGGGCACTGCCCTCCTGCCTTGCCAACACCCTCAGCTCCCGCTTCCCCTTCCCGTACGAAGCAGCCCCACCCTTGCTGCTCCCAACAACAGACTCTTTGGAGCAAAACCATTGGAGCTGTGATACAGCAAAACCTGCCCTCCTGGCTACCCATCATCAAATCAGTTCCCACGTGGCTGCCCTCCCCGCTAAGGCTCTGCGTGCAGTGTTACCTGGCTAGGGGGTCCAAATCTGAGGCACTCCTTACACCTTTCAATTGGCTGTCAGGCAAGGGTTGCTGTTTTGCATATATGGTCACCTTGGGGACCTACAAGCTGCTTCTGCTTGCATCCCAGCTTCCCTTGCCAAGGCTTTCTTGACTGTAGTGAGGGGGCAGGTCCAAGGCAGAGATGGGGAGTCAGGTCAGGAGGCCGGGGACAGGGTCAGGTCAGCACCCGAGGGTCAGGACCGGGCACAGGTATGTCCAAGACATAACTCAGGCCAGGCCCAAGGACAGGAGCAGCAGCTCCCCAGCAAGGGGGAGGAGGCCCCACAATACACTGGTCACTTTCTGTCTGCCCTGCTCTTGTGCCCAGGAGATCCCCCTCCCTGTCTGCCTGCAGCCCCTCCATGCCCACCCTGCTCCCCAGCACAGCACAACAGCCCTGGCCCTGCAGCCCCTCCACAGCTCCTGCTGACCCAGGAACAGAGCAACCTAACCTGAGCTGGTGCCCAGAGAAACCTGTTTCTTCTTCTCTTTTTCTACCTGAATGCTGCCCTGCTTTTCTCTGGGGAGGTTGCTGCTCCCCAGAGAGCTTTTCCCCAGGTGAGTGTGTCCGTGCTGGCCTGGCTGGATGTTCCTGCACCCCTCCCCTGTGCTCCCTGCAGGGCCTGGGCTGGCATTGCTGCTCTGCAGAGCGAACGAACTGTGGGGCCACAAGGCCACGAGGTGACTCCTGACTTCACACTGGCCATGCTGCTTGGGGCAGGAAGCAGACCCCACCAGACAGGGCTAAACACTCATGACACTGCTGGCACATCTCTGTGCTCTTGGATGGTGCTCAGAATGGCACCAGGCTGTTTGCAATGGCAGGAGATGTGTCTGGGTGTGCACTAGCTCCAGCCTGTGGTTTTTGCCTGAGGGTGCATGAATCACTCTCCAGTTCCCCTTCCCTGGGCTTCCTGGGTCCCTACTGCCTCTCCAGGGATTGCAGAGCCCTCATTTCCCTGTGCATACCTGGATTTAGTGCTTTACCTTCTGGTTACTCCACCATGGACTGTCTCTACTTTGTGAGACTCCACTCACTGTCCATCCCCAGGCACACACTATGCCTTGAGATCTCTGAGCTCTCCTGAGGGCTCAGATTCCCCTCCAGCAGGATGGGCATCTGTCATCAGCACTGTCACCTGAGAGACAGCCCTCAGCAGACATTTCAGAGACCATTCTCCATCTCCACTGGCACTGGTTGTCTCACTTCATTTGGAAGGGGAGTGTTCCCATCTGCTGACCTGATGGCTGACCAGGCATCCAAGCTGGTGAGGGAAGCCTTAAAGTGGGAGCAACTGTGGGGAGAGGGTGAGTCAAAAAAGAGGGAGGAAGTGCTGGCCTGGGCTGGCAAGGAAAAGGTGCAGGGAGATGTGGACAAGAGAAACCCCAGAGAGAGAGCAGTGGGAATGCAGGGAGCTCTGCCTAGGGATGGACGATGGGCCTGTCGAGAGCTATGAGTGAGGATTAGCAGGCAGACCAAGAAGAGTGGCCTTGTAGTGGATGTGTACTATGGAGTGCCTGAAGAGGGGCAGCCTCTGCAAGCTCAGAGCTGAGCAGAAGAAAACTCTTCCTGCTCCCTGGACACCAGCTCTCAGCCAGGTTCAAAAGCTGAGACCGGAGGCATGGAGGCAATAGCATGGTGCTGTGTGTCTCCAAGGGGACTGCCATGACACTGTGATGGGGGTCCCCATGGCGACCACCAAGGCACTGTGATGGGGTCCCCACGGCGACCATCAGGGCTTTGTGATGGAGGTGGCATCATGCCCACAAGGCCATTGTGATGAGGCGGTCGCCATGGTGACCGTGTCCCTACTGGGACCAGAGCCCCCAGGGGTCCCCACTCTGAGGAGAGCAGCTCGACCAGGAGGGAGCCGCTCCCCCTTGGTGCCAGAGTAGCAAGTCCTCACGAGTGGATCCCGGAGATGGACAAGGAGTGGCAGGCAAACGCCTGCTCCCAGTCCACGGACGGACACCCAGGCACACAGGAGTGCAGGAGGAAGGTGAGTGGTGGGGCTGGAGGGAGAGGCAGGCAGCAGGGATGGGACCTGCATGGAGAGCATGAGGATGGTGGGGAAGGGGAGGTGGGGCAAGACAGCCAGGCATGAGCTCGCCCAGCGAGGGGGCATTTATTCATGGCCCTGGAGATTTTCTCTCAGATAAAGCACACACCAACCTGGATACTCCAAGGCCCACAGGGACCCTGTAAGCTCTGCACTGAGGGGCAGAGAGCAGCTGTGGGCCAAGCGCAGCTGGGCCATGTGCAGCCATGAGGTTCCCTTTGACATGGGGCTGGGGTTTCCTGTGCTGCAGGGGCTGCTCGTACCAACACAACCACCTCCATCATGTGCCCCCTTCTTCCCGCAGGTGGGCCAGCAGGAGCTGCACACAGTGATGCAGCGCAGCCGGACCCCGGCTTCGTCCCACCAAAGGGACAGGCTGCCTTCGCTCCCCGGCCCACAGAGCTCGTGGGCCTCTGAACACGGCATCGTTGCAAAGGTACAGAGCTGAGCAGCGATGGTGGCAAAGCCTCTGCCTGACTCCCCGGAGGTGCCAAGAAGCGGGTGGGAAGTGCTGGGAGAGACCGGGAGGTCTCTGCCCCCAGCAGGCTGACTGCCTGCTCTGCACAGCAGTCTGCAAGGACATGCCTTGGGGTGTCCGAGGGAGCTGCCTTTGCCTGTCTCTTGCCCCACGGTGACAAACCCTCTCCCCACCCGGCCTTTGGGAGCAGGGGGGAAGCTGCCCATATGGGAGAGTGCAGTCTTTGTCGAGGGCGTCAGGGGTGACAGGAAGTTTCCATGTGGGAAGGATGGAGGGCAGGGGGGAGGATGGCAGGAACTTAGCCTTTCTCATGGGCTTTGATTGCAGGTGGTGGAGGACACTGCCAGGGACGTTCCCACTGTGGCACAAGTTCTGCATCCCTCCGCCGGCCTTGTAAGGAAGGCTCCTCTGGGGCACAGGGAGACAGCGCCTGGCAGGACTCATGCAAGAGCAGGGACACCACATCTGCCTGGCTTACCACCTCTCCCAACCAAGGCAGCTCGGCAGGCCCCTGGAGGCCTGGAGACCTCTGCAGCTAAAACTGCAGGATCTACAAGTCGAACGAAGCTGCCTGCTCACGAAGCATCCTGCAGGTCTTCTCCCCGAGGCAGGGCCAATGCCATGGACACCAAAGGGGTGGCCAGGAGAACCCTGGAGAGAGAGACCAAGGGATTAGAGAAGCTGGCAGTGAATTCCAGCACAGCTGCTGCCAGGGAACCCTTCCCACCTGTTAGTGCTGCTGGGAAGGCTGTGGACTCAGGGAAGAGCCTGGCAGAGGAAGAGCTAAAGCCATGCCCTCTTTCCTTGCCTTCCCTTCAAAAGCGCAAGCAGGAAGCTCATGGTCCCACCCTGGCAATGCAAGAGCTCGTCCACTGCTTGCCTGAGCCCAGGCCTGGCTCTTGTGCATCAGCCCTGGGAAAAGCAAGGCTCTTGCTAGACAACAGTACCAGGACAACTCTTCCCCTGACAAGCCAGCAACTCTCTGGAAGCTCCTCCTTTGTCCCAGGAGCACAGGCCATTCCTGAAAGGGAGATGCGAAGCACGCCAGCATACAAGGAGCGGGACGAGCTGCTTTCTGCTCCCGGAGATGCCTGTGGGCAGGAGGTCAAGGCACACTGTTCAGGCACGCTGGTGCAGAGGCAGGACTTGGTGCTAAGCAAGTCCTCAGTGTCCCAAGGTGCAGACCTGCAGCCTCGTGAACTGCAAGTGCCTCCTGCTGAGACGTGCCAGGGAGAAACAGCCTCTCCTGCCCTGGGTGATGCCCTGCAGTGTGCGACAACAGCCACAGGTGTTTCAGAGGAAGCTGGACTCCCCATCCGCTGCTGTGCTGAGGTGTCACCTGGCTTTGAAGAAGACATCCCTGCCATCTCCCACAGTGACATGGCCCCACCATCGCCTTCCGTGCCTGAGCCTGCCAGCCTTGTGCAGAACATCCTTGGAGAAGCTGGCCTGGAAATGATGGCTGAGAGCCAGGGCCCTGCCCCACAGGGCCCTGCCCCGCCTGCTGGGGCTGTGCAGGGTGCAGGCCTGGGGCTGGAGTCTGCTGCCTTGAGCCGTCCTGATGACAGGAGCCCTGGACCTGGCCGACATCCAGCACAGCCTGATGCAAATGAAGCCACGAAGGAGCTCAGTGCAGCCGTGCCCAAAAGGACATCATCGGCACAGACCAGCAGTCTGGCAGTACCAGCAAGCCCAGGCCAGGACAAGCCCACAGAGCAGGACAAAAGCACAGCCCCTGCAGCTCAGCAAGGGCCTGATGCCCGTGCTGGTGGGGGCAAAAGGGAGGTCAGCGGGGCTGGTGCACCAGCCTCCCCAGGCAAGGGCGGTGCTCCAGGGACATCACGATGCCCCCGGGCAGGGCAGGGCCCAAAACAGCAGCCTTTGGGCATCATCTGCCATGTGCAAGGACAGCCTCTGCGCGTGCACCCCGACAACACCTCGCAGTATCTCGCAGTGCTCTCCATCAAAACAGAGCCGCTGGAGGAGCTCGAGAGGAGCAGCCTGGCGCGCACCGGGCACACCTTGGCCCAGCTGCGAGAAGCCTGTTTCCAGAGGAAGAAGCTGAGCCTGAAGGAGAGCGAGGGTGAGGGCGAGGAGGCCAAGGGGAAACGTTTCTCCCTGACAGCGTCAGGATCCCTCAACGTCAAACGCAAGGAGGTGAGTGCCGAGGATGGGCTGGGCCAGGTGGTAACCCTGCCTGCACTGGGGCCAGCCGCTGCGCCCCACTGCAGCAGCGTGACTGTCCCAGTGGGAGCAGGGCCCTGGGAGGCCTTTTGTGGTGGGAAAAGCAGCGCCCTTCACAAATGTGCCTCTCTTCTTTTAGCTGCTGGCCAGAAATTCCTTCTATAACTTGTGGAAACCAGAGCTAACGCGAGTGGAGCTCCTGAAGGATGCCAGGTGCAAGTGGGAGGTGCTGGAGCGGCTGTATGCCCATGCCCCCAGGAGGGAGCGGGAGGTGGGAGCCAGGAAGAGAGTGCTGGGAGCGGCACAGGAAGAGCAAGGGGACTGGAGCACTGAGGAGGAGGAAGAGGACGCTGATGAAGAGCTTCTGCAAAGTGAGGAGCTGGAGGAAAACACGTCCTTGCGCGAGATCTGGGTCAGACCTAGCCTCAGGAGTCTCTTAGCAGACAAGGAAACGTGCCCCCAGAAGGTGCCTTGCTCGCCCAGCCTCAAGGCCGGAGACACTGCCAGGGAGGCAGCCGGTGACATGGAGAACATGCCTCTGGAGCCAGCAGTGCTTGGAGGAGCTGAAGCAGGGGCATGTGCTTTGGGGGATGGCTTTCAGGAGGCAGGGGATAGCGTGTCTCTGGCGCCATCAGAGAGACCAGAAACAAAGCCAGAGGCCTGGCCTGCAGCCCGAGACCCTCAGGAGGCAGAGGAAAAAGTGCCTGCCTCTGCAGCAGAAGCTGTGCCAGAGGCCCGTCTCTTGGCTGGAGGCCCTTGGGAGGAGAGCAACAGCCTGCCTCTCGAAGCACCACTGCCCGAGGGAAGAAAAGCAGTGGCTTCTGCCTTGTGTGGAGGCCCTCCTCCCCAGGTGAGCAAGGAGCACATCATCGGTCTCCCCATCAAAGGGGTCTGCTGTGTGAGCTGTGTCTGGGGTGTGCAGGGTGGGGGCAGAGAGCTGCCCCGTCCCATGGGACCCCTCTTCCCATGGTGCCAAGCTGTCACCCTGAGGCCTTTGCCCTCTGCGATATCTGCCATGGGGGAGCTGCCTGGTGCTCTCCGTTTCCAAGTGCCCAAGGCCCAGGGCTGAGGTCCCCTCCAACGCCTGCACTGCGGTCAGCCCTGGGGCCTGGATGCAGAGCGAGGAGGGAAGGGGCGACCCCAGCAGCAGCCCCCTCCCACACCCAGCGAGCCAGCCCCCTTCTGCCACCCACCCGGCCACCTCTCTTCCCCCCTGCCCGTCACAGCCCCCAGCCCAGCCCTGCTGCTACAGCCCCACAACAAGCCTTATCCCGTCTCTGTGCCACCCGCAGGTCCCTTCCCTTGGGACTCACAGCTCTTGGCAGCATCCCACAACCCCAAACCCTTCCGCACATCCATCCCGGGGCACCAGTGTCCTGAACATCGCCAGCTGATGGCACGCGGTGTGTGTGCTTGCTCTCCCCTTGCAGGTTGCCTCTGAGCCCAAAGAGGAGGAGAAGTCATCCCCTATCTTCAGGCACACTCCAGAGGTGGACCCAGGTACGTACCCAAGTCAAGAGCCCTTCTGGGGACAGCAGGCCCGTCCCAGCACAGCGAGCGGCACCGAGGCCGGCAGCAGCAAGCGCTCGGGGGCTGGCCGTGCCGAGACCACGACCCCTCGGGAAAGGCCTTGGTGGTGGGGACAGGCAGGTCCTGCACCCACGCAGCCCCTCGCCCACGGCTCTCCTTCCCCCACAGGCATCACCACCCTCCCGGACACCGCAGCTCCCAGGCGACGGCCCTCGCTGCTCAGGACGGTGCTTCGGGCTCTGCGCAGAGCTTTCTGCTGCAGCTGTGCCACGGGGCAGCGAGAGGACCGGCGCCAGGAGGCCAGTGCCAGGCAGGTCCCCTGAGATGGGGGCTGGCACAGGGCAGAGAGGCCGAGCGGCGGAGACTGTCCCGGCTGCTACAGAAATGCTGCCCCATTGTGTCCTGTAGCACCCCTGTGCCCACACCAACCCTTGTTGGTGACAGCCATTTCATGCTTTGAATAAAACCCTTGGAAGCTTTTTTCCCCCTGTGTTACTTGGTGTCAGGCAAATCTCCATAGCAAGACTAGTGCAGGCAATGCCACTGAAGCCAGGCAGGTCTGGAGAGAAAGCCGTTGAAGCAGTCACAGAGTCAGAGAGCAGCTGGGGTGGGAAGGGGCTTCTGGAGGTCTCGGCTCCAAGGTCCTGCTGCAGCTGGAGGCGGCCAGCGGGGGTTTCCCAGGGCCTGGCAGGGTCGAGCTCTGACTGTCTCTGTTGCACCACCCTCAGGCTTCACAGGCTCTTGGCCCTCTCTGAGGGGAATTTTCCCTGCTGCCACTTGTGTCGTGGCCCCTCGTCCTGTCCCCAGGCACCTCGGGAAGGGTCTGGCTCCATCCTCTCCCCACCCTCCCCTTCGGCAGCTGCAGGCAGCAGCGAGATCCCCCTGCGCCTTCTCTTGTCCCAGCTGAACAGACCCAGCGCCCTTGGTCTCTCCTCATACGTCCTGTGCTCCAGCTCCCGACCAGCTCGAGGGTGTCCACTGGGCTTGTGCCAGTGTGTCCATGTGTGTCTGGGAGTGGGGAGCCCTACCTGGACCCTGTGCCCAGACGTGGTCTCTCCCGAGCCGACCCCAGGGCAGGAATGCCTTCCCTCGCCCTGCTGGCTGCTCTCTGCTAACACAGCCAAGTGTGGGGCCGGCCTTGCTGCCCGGGCACGCTGCTGACCCCAGCTCAGCTTGTGCCCAGGACCTGCAGGACTTGATCTGCGGAGCTGCTCTCCAGGGACCAGGCCCCTGCCCAGCCTGCTGTGGGGCTTTTACTTTTCCCAGCAGCCCATTTCGGTGTCCTGTCAAGGTCCCTCGGAAGAACAGCCCTGGGTACCTGCTGCTGTTGTGACCATCGTGAAGACTGCCCTGGCCACCCTTCTGTGAGCTTCCCCTAAAAGTGTCCTAGCTCCACCCACTGCTGGGAGCTTCCTCTGACGGTGCCCTGCACCCACATGGTGTTTCCACCCAGGCTGGTTCCCTGCCCAGGCACCTCCACAGCAACAGCGACATGAGTCTCAGCTCACTTGCTGTGGCATTATGTGCAGCAACATTTCCCTGGCCTCTGTGGAGGGCCCGATCGAGAGCTGGGCATGCACATCCTGGCTCCGCACAGCCTCAATTACCGCCCCGCAGGGCTTGGCACATGGCTGTGCTGCAACCCCAACTGTCCCTTTGGCTCTAGTGGCTGCCCCCACGGGGTTCCCCAGGCCTCCCCCACACCTGGGCACACCTTTGCATCCCAGGGATCTCCTGACAGTGCTGGCTGTGACCCAGGCCACCCACGAGGGCCTCTGCTGAGGTGCCTGTGAGACCTGGCCCTCCCATGGTGAGCGTGGGACACCTAGATTGGGATCCCTCACAGTCAAGCTGTGCCACCCTAGGGACCTGGTGTTCAGCACAGGGCCGGTCGACCCCTCCTCGTGTGTGCCGTCCTGCTGGGAGGGCAACAGAGGGAGAGCGAACAGCCTGAGTCTGCCCTGGGCAAGTGTGGGACATTTTGGGAGGGAGGCAACTGCAACAGCTGCCACGCTGCAGCAGCACCAGCTGTGTCCCCTCCCTGCAGCCCCTGCCACAGCCCTGCCCACCCCTGCCCCTGCCAGGGCTGCTGCCCCCTCACTCCCAGCCCTCAGCCCCTCTCCTGCCACCGTGGGGACCAGCTCTACAGGCAGGAGCTCCCCAGCCCCTGGCCCTCCCCACCTCTCCCCACACCAGCGATCCAGCCCCAGCTGGATGCCCACCTGCCTCCGGCTTGGGGGGGTCTTTCTATTCATGGAGTCCCAGAAGAGTTTTGGTGGGG
Organism: Struthio camelus; assembly: GCF_040807025.1. NCBI lineage: Eukaryota > Metazoa > Chordata > Aves > Struthioniformes > Struthionidae > Struthio > Struthio camelus. Next base: position 4,219,900 of record NC_090973.1, on the reverse strand, counting down.
AAGGACCTCTGGAGGTCTCCACTCCAACCTCCCATGCAAAACAGGGCTGCTTGGAGCCCTACGGTCTCAGCCTTATGGTGATCACTGGGCTGTGCCTGACCCCGGTTACCATCCCCAAACCTGCTCTGCTCCTCTTGTCCACGCACTGCGGGACAGCACCCCTCATCGGTGGGGCACTGCCCTCCTGCCTTGCCAACACCCTCAGCTCCCGCTTCCCCTTCCCGTACGAAGCAGCCCCACCCTTGCTGCTCCCAACAACAGACTCTTTGGAGCAAAACCATTGGAGCTGTGATACAGCAAAACCTGCCCTCCTGGCTACCCATCATCAAATCAGTTCCCACGTGGCTGCCCTCCCCGCTAAGGCTCTGCGTGCAGTGTTACCTGGCTAGGGGGTCCAAATCTGAGGCACTCCTTACACCTTTCAATTGGCTCTCAGGCAAGGGTTGCTGTTTTGCATATATGGTCACCTTGGGGACCTACAAGCTGCTTCTGCTTGCATCCCAGCTTCCCTTGCCAAGGCTTTCTTGACTGTAGTGAGGGGGCAGGTCCAAGGCAGAGATGGGGAGTCAGGTCAGGAGGCCGGGGACAGGGTCAGGTCAGCACCCGAGGGTCAGGACCGGGCACAGGTATGTCCAAGACATAACTCAGGCCAGGCCCAAGGACAGGAGCAGCAGCTCCCCAGCAAGGGGGAGGAGGCCCCACAATACACTGGTCACTTTCTGTCTGCCCTGCTCTTGTGCCCAGGAGATCCCCCTCCCTGTCTACCTGCAGCCCCTCCATGCCCACCCTGCTCCCCAGCACAGCACAACAGCCCTGGCCCTGCAGCCCCTCCACAGCTCCTGCTGACCCAGGAACAGAGCAACCTAACCTGAGCTGGTGCCCAGAGAAACCTGTTTCTTCTTCTCTTTTTCTACCTGAATGCTGCCCTGCTTTTCTCTGGGGAGGTTGCTGCTCCCCAGAGAGCTTTTCCCCAGGTGAGTGTGTCCGTGCTGGCCTGGCTGGATGTTCCTGCACCCCTCCCCTGTGCTCCCTGCAGGGCCTGGGCTGGCATTGCTGCTCTGCAGAGCGAACGAACTGTGGGGCCACAAGGCCACGAGGTGACTCCTGACTTCACACTGGCCATGCTGCTTGGGGCAGGAAGCAGACCCCACCAGACAGGGCTAAACACTCATGACACTGCTGGCACATCTCTGTGCTCTTGGATGGTGCTCAGAATGGCACCAGGCTGTTTGCAATGGCAGGAGATGTGTCTGGGTGTGCACTAGCTCCAGCCTGTGGTTTTTGCCTGAGGGTGCATGAATCACTCTCCAGTTCCCCTTCCCTGGGCTTCCTGGGTCCCTACTGCCTCTCCAGGGATTGCAGAGCCCTCATTTCCCTGTGCATACCTGGATTTAGTGCTTTACCTTCTGGTTACTCCACCATGGACTGTCTCTACTTTGTGAGACTCCACTCACTGTCCATCCCCAGGCACACACTATGCCTTGAGATCTCTGAGCTCTCCTGAGGGCTCAGATTCCCCTCCAGCAGGATGGGCATCTGTCATCAGCACTGTCACCTGAGAGACAGCCCTCAGCAGACATTTCAGAGACCATTCTCCATCTCCACTGGCACTGGTTGTCTCACTTCATTTGGAAGGGGAGTGTTCCCATCTGCTGACCTGATGGCTGACCAGGCATCCAAGCTGGTGAGGGAAGCCTTAAAGTGGGAGCAACTGTGGGGAGAGGGTGAGTCAAAAAAGAGGGAGGAAGTGCTGGCCTGGGCTGGCAAGGAAAAGGTGCAGGGAGATGTGGACAAGAGAAACCCCAGAGAGAGAGCAGTGGGAATGCAGGGAGCTCTGCCTAGGGATGGACGATGGGCCTGTCGAGAGCTATGAGTGAGGATTAGCAGGCAGACCAAGAAGAGTGGCCTTGTAGTGGATGTGTACTATGGAGTGCCTGAAGAGGGGCAGCCTCTGCAAGCTCAGAGCTGAGCAGAAGAAAACTCTTCCTGCTCCCTGGACACCAGCTCTCAGCCAGGTTCAAAAGCTGAGACCGGAGGCATGGAGGCAATAGCATGGTGCTGTGTGTCTCCAAGGGGACTGCCATGACACTGTGATGGGGGTCCCCATGGCGACCACCAAGGCACTGTGATGGGGTCCCCACGGCGACCACCAGGGCTTTGTGATGGAGGTGGCATCATGCCCACAAGGCCATTGTGATGAGGCGGTCCCCATGGTGACCGTGTCCCTACTGGGACCAGAGCCCCCAGGGGTCCCCACTCTGAGGAGAGCAGCTCGACCAGGAGGGAGCCGCTCCCCCTTGGTGCCAGAGTAGCAAGTCCTCACGAGTGGATCCCGGAGATGGACAAGGAGTGGCAGGCAAACGCCTGCTCCCAGTCCACGGACGGACACCCAGGCACACAGGAGTGCAGGAGGAAGGTGAGTGGTGGGGCTGGAGGGAGAGGCAGGCAGCAGGGATGGGACCTGCATGGAGAGCACGAGGATGGTGGGGAAGGGGAGGTGGGGCAAGACAGCCAGGCATGAGCTCGCCCAGTGAGGGGGCATTTATTCATGGCCCTGGAGATTTTCTCTCAGATAAAGCACACACCAACCTGGATACTCCAAGGCCCACAGGGACCCTGTAAGCTCTGCACTGAGGGGCAGAGAGCAGCTGTGGGCCAAGCGCAGCTGGGCCATGTGCAGCCATGAGGTTCCCTTTGACATGGGGCTGGGGTTTCCTGTGCTGCAGGGGCTGCTCGTACCAACACAACCACCTCCATCATGTGCCCCCTTCTTCCCGCAGGTGGGCCAGCAGGAGCTGCACACAGTGATGCAGCGCAGCCGGACCCCGGCTTCGTCCCACCAAAGGGACAGGCTGCCTTCGCTCCCCGGCCCACAGAGCTCGTGGGCCTCTGAACACGGCATCGTTGCAAAGGTACAGAGCTGAGCAGCGATGGTGGCAAAGCCTCTGCCTGACTCCCCGGAGGTGCCAAGAAGTGGGTGGGAAGTGCTGGGAGAGACCGGGAGGTCTCTGCCCCCAGCAGGCTGACTGCCTGCTCTGCACAGCAGTCTGCAAGGACATGCCTTGGGGTGTCCGAGGGAGCTGCCTTTGCCTGTCTCTTGCCCCACGGTGACAAACCCTCTCCCCACCCGGCCTTTGGGAGCAGGGGGGAAGCTGCCCATATGGGAGAGTGCAGTCTTTGTCGAGGGCGTCAGGGGTGACAGGAAGTTTCCATGTGGGAAGGATGGAGGGCAGGGGGGAGGATGGCAGGAACTTAGCCTTTCTCATGGGCTTTGATTGCAGGTGGTGGAGGACACTGCCAGGGACGTTCCCACTGTGGCACAAGTTCTGCATCCCTCCGCCGGCCTTGTAAGGAAGGCTCCTCTGGGGCACAGGGAGACAGCGCCTGGCAGGACTCATGCAAGAGCAGGGACACCACATCTGCCTGGCTTACCACCTCTCCCAACCAAGGCAGCTCGGCAGGCCCCTGGAGGCCTGGAGACCTCTGCAGCTAAAACTGCAGGATCTACAAGTCGAACGAAGCTGCCTGCTCACGAAGCATCCTGCAGGTCTTCTCCCCGAGGCAGGGCCAATGCCATGGACACCAAAGGGGTGGCCAGGAGAACCCTGGAGAGAGAGACCAAGGGATTAGAGAAGCTGGCAGTGAATTCCAGCACAGCTGCTGCCAGGGAACCCTTCCCACCTGTTAGTGCTGCTGGGAAGGCTGTGGACTCAGGGAAGAGCCTGGCAGAGGAAGAGCTAAAGCCATGCCCTCTTTCCTTGCCTTCCCTTCAAAAGCGCAAGCAGGAAGCTCATGGTCCCACCCTGGCAATGCAAGAGCTCGTCCACTGCTTGCCTGAGCCCAGGCCTGGCTCTTGTGCATCAGCCCTGGGAAAAGCAAGGCTCTTGCTAGACAACAGTACCAGGACAACTCTTCCCCTGACAAGCCAGCAACTCTCTGGAAGCTCCTCCTTTGTCCCAGGAGCACAGGCCATTCCTGAAAGGGAGATGCGAAGCACGCCAGCATACAAGGAGCGGGACGAGCTGCTTTCTGCTCCCGGAGATGCCTGTGGGCAGGAGGTCAAGGCACACTGTTCAGGCACGCTGGTGCAGAGGCAGCACTTGGTGCTAAGCAAGTCCTCAGTGTCCCAAGGTGCAGAGCTGCAGCCTCGTGAACTGCAAGTGCCTCCTGCTGAGACGTGCCAGGGAGAAACAGCCTCTCCTGCCCTGGGTGATGCCCTGCAGTGTGCGACAACAGCCACAGGTGTTTCAGAGGAAGCTGGACTCCCCATCCGCTGCTGTGCTGAGGTGTCACCTGGCTTTGAAGAAGACATCCCTGCCATCTCCCACAGTGACATGGCCCCACCATCGCCTTCCGTGCCTGAGCCTGCCAGCCTTGTGCAGAACATCCTTGGAGAAGCTGGCCTGGAAATGATGGCTGAGAGCCAGGGCCCTGCCCCACAGGGCCCTGCCCCGCCTGCTGGGGCTGTGCAGGGTGCAGGCCTGGGGCTGGAGTCTGCTGCCTTGAGCCGTCCTGATGACAGGAGCCCTGGACCTGGCCGACATCCAGCACAGCCTGATGCGAATGAAGCCACGAAGGAGCTCAGTGCAGCCATGCCCAAAAGGACATCATCGGCACAGACCAGCAGTCTGGCAGTACCAGCAAGCCCAGGCCAGGACAAGCCCACAGAGCAGGACAAAAGCACAGCCCCTGCAGCTCCGCAAGGGCCTGATGCCCGTGCTGGTGGGGGCAAAAGGGAGGTCAGCGGGGCTGGTGCACCAGCCTCCCCAGGCAAGGGCGGTGCTCCAGAGACATCACGATGCCCCCGGGCAGGGCAGGGCCCAAACCAGCAGCCTTTGGGCATCATCTGCCATGTGCAAGGACAGCCTCTGCGCGTGCACCCCGACAACACCTCGCAGTATCTCGCAGTGCTCTCCATCAAAACAGAGCCGCTGGAGGAGCTCGAGAGGAGCAGCCTGGCGCGCACCGGGCACACCTTGGCCCAGCTGCGAGAAGCCTGTTTCCAGAGGAAGAAGCTGAGCCTGAAGGAGAGCGAGGGTGAGGGCGAGGAGGCCAAGGGGAAACGTTTCTCCCTGACAGCGTCAGGATCCCTCAACGTCAAACGCAAGGAGGTGAGTGCCGAGGATGGGCTGGGCCAGGTGGTAACCCTGCCTGCACTGGGGCCAGCCGCTGCGCCCCACTGCAGCAGCCTGACTGTCCCAGTGGGAGCAGGGCCCTGGGAGGCCTTTTGTGGTGGGAAAAGCAGCGCCCTTCACAAATGTGCCTCTCTTCTTTTAGCTGCTGGCCAGAAATTCCTTCTATAACTTGTGGAAACCAGAGCTAACGCGAGTGGAGCTCCTGAAGGATGCCAGGTGCAAGTGGGAGGTGCTGGAGCGGCTGTATGCCCATGCCCCCAGGAGGGAGCGGGAGGTGGGAGCCAGGAAGAGAGTGCTGGGAGCGGCGCAGGAAGAGCAAGGGGACTGGAGCACTGAGGAGGAGGAAGAGGACGCTGATGAAGAGCTTCTGCAAAGTGAGGAGCTGGAGGAAAACACGTCCTTGCGCGAGATCTGGGTCAGACCTAGCCTCAGGAGCCTCTTAGCAGACAAGGAAACGTGCCCCCAGAAGGTGCCTTGCTCGCCCAGCGTCAAGGCCAGAGACACTGCCAGGGAGGCAGCCGGTGACATGGAGAACATGCCTCTGGAGCCAGCAGTGCTTGGAGGAGCTGAAGCAGGGGCATGTGCTTTGGGGGATGGCTTTCAGGAGGCAGGGGACAGCGTGTCTCTGGCGCCATCAGAGAGACCAGAAACAAAGCCAGAGGCCTGGCCTGCAGCTGGAGACCCTCAGGAGGCAGAGGAAAAAGTGCCTGCCTCTGCAGCAGAAGCTGTGCCAGAGGCCCATCTCTTGGCTGGAGGCCCTTGCGAGGAGAGCAACAGCCTGCCTCTCGAAGCACCACTGCCCGAGGGAAGAAAAGCAGTGGCTTCTGCCTTGTGTGGAGGCCCTCCTCCCCAGGTGAGCAAGGAGCACATCATCGGTCTCCCCATCAAAGGGGTCTGCTGTGTGAGCTGTGTCTGGGGTGTGCAGGGTGGGGGCAGAGAGCTGCCCCGTCCCATGGGACCCCTCTTCCCATGGTGCCAAGCTGTCACCCCCAGGACTTTGCCCTCTGCGATATCTGCCATGGGGGAGCTGCCTGGTGCTCTCCGTTTCCAAGTGCCCAAGGCCCAGGGCTGAGGTCCCCTCCAACGCCTGCACTGCGGTCAGCCCTGGGGCCTGGATGCAGAGCGAGGAGGGAAGGGGCGACCCCAGCAGCAGCCCCCTCCCACACCCAGCGAGCCAGCCCCCTTCTGCCACCCACCCGGCCACCTCTCTTCCCCCCTGCCCGTCACAGCCCCCAGCCCAGCCCTGCTGCTACAGCCCCACAACAAGCCTTATCCCGTCTCTGTGCCACCCGCAGGTCCCTTCCCTTGGGACTCACAGCTCTTGGCAGCATCCCACAACCCCAAACCCTTCCGCACATCCATCCCGGGGCACCAGTGTCCTGAACATCGCCAGCTGATGGCACGCGGTGTGTGTGCTTGCTCTCCCCTTGCAGGTTGCCTCTGAGCCCAAAGAGGAGGAGAAGTCATCCCCTATCTTCAGGCACTCACCAGAGGTGGACCCAGGTACGTACCCAAGTCAAGAGCCCTTCTGGGGACAGCAGGCCCGTCCCAGCACAGCGAGCGGCACCGAGGCCGGCAGCAGCAAGCGCTCGGGGGCTGGCCGTGCCGAGACCACGACCCCTCGGGAAAGGCCTTGGTGGTGGGGACAGGCAGGTCCTGCACCCACGCAGCCCCTCGCCCACGGCTCTCCTTCCCCCACAGGCATCACCACCCTCCCGGACACCGCAGCTCCCAGTCGACGGCCCTCGCTGCTCAGGACGGTGCTTCGGGCTCTGCGCAGAGCTTTCTGCTGCAGCTGTGCCACGGGGCAGCGAGAGCAACGGCGCCAGGAGGCCAGTGCCAGGCAGGTCCCCTGAGATGGGGGCTGGCACAGGGCAGAGAGGCCGAGCGGCGGAGACTGTCCCGGCTGCTACAGAAATGCTGCCCCATTGTGTCCTGTAGCACCCCTGTGCCCACACCAACCCTTGTTGGTGACAGCCATTTCATGCTTTGAATAAAACCCTTGGAAGCTTTTTTCCCCCTGTGTTACTTGGTGTCAGGCAAATCTCCATAGCAAGACTAGTGCAGGCAATGCCACTGAAGCCAGGCAGGTCTGGAGAGAAAGCCGTTGAAGCAGTCACAGAGTCAGAGAGCAGCTGGGGTGGGAAGGGGCTTCTGGAGGTCTCGGCTCCAAGGTCCTGCTGCAGCTGGAGGCGGCCAGCGGGGGTTTCCCAGGGCCTGGCAGGGTCGAGCTCTGACTGTCTCTGTTGCACCACCCTCAGGCTTCACAGGCTCTTGGCCCTCTCTGAGGGGAATTTTCCCTGCTGCCACTTGTGTCGTGGCCCCTCGTCCTGTCCCCAGGCACCTCGGGAAGGGTCTGGCTCCATCCTCTCCCCACCCTCCCCTTCGGCAGCTGCAGGCAGCAGCGAGATCCCCCTGCGCCTTCTCTTGTCCCAGCTGAACAGACCCAGCGCCCTTGGTCTCTCCTCATACGTCCTGTGCTCCAGCTCCCGACCAGCTCGAGGGTGTCCACTGGGCTTGTGCCAGTGTGTCCATGTGTGTCTGGGAGTGGGGAGCCCTACCTGGACCCTGTGCCCAGACGTGGTCTCTCCCGAGCCGACCCCAGGGCAGGAATGCCTTCCCTCGCCCTGCTGGCTGCTCTCTGCTAACACAGCCAAGTGTGGGGCCGGCCTTGCTGCCCGGGCACGCTGCTGACCCCAGCTCAGCTTGTGCCCAGGACCTGCAGGACTTGATCTGCGGAGCTGCTCTCCAGGGACCAGGCCCCTGCCCAGCCTGCTGTGGGGCTTTTACTTTTCCCAGCAGCCCATTTCGGTGTCCTGTCAAGGTCCCTCGGAAGAACAGCCCTGGGTACCTGCTGCTGTTGTGACCATCGTGAAGACTGCCCTGGCCACCCTTCTGTGAGCTTCCCCTAAAAGTGTCCTAGCTCCACCCACTGCTGGGAGCTTCCTCTGACGGTGCCCTGCACCCACATGGTGTTTCCACCCAGGCTGGTTCCCTGCCCAGGCACCTCCACAGCAACAGCGACATGAGTCTCAGCTCACTTGCTGTGGCATTATGTGCAGCAACATTTCCCTGGCCTCTGTGGAGGGCCCGATCGAGAGCTGGGCATGCACATCCTGGCTCCGCACAGCCTCAATTACCGCCCCGCAGGGCTTGGCACATGGCTGTGCTGCAACCCCAACTGTCCCTTTGGCTCTAGTGGCTGCCCCCACGGGGTTCCCCAGGCCTCCCCCACACCTGGGCACACCTTTGCATCCCAGGGATCTCCTGACAGTGCTGGCTGTGACCCAGGCCACCCACGAGGGCCTCTGCTGAGGTGCCTGTGAGACCTGGCCCTCCCATGGTGAGCGTGGGACACCTAGATTGGGATCCCTCACAGTCAAGCTGTGCCACCCTAGGGACCTGGTGTTCAGCACAGGGCCGGTCGACCCCTCCTCGTGTGTGCCGTCCTGCTGGGAGGGCAACAGAGGGAGAGCGAACAGCCTGAGTCTGCCCTGGGCAAGTGTGGGACATTTTGGGAGGGAGGCAACTGCAACAGCTGCCACGCTGCAGCAGCACCAGCTGTGTCCCCTCCCTGCAGCCCCTGCCACAGCCCTGCCCACCCCTGCCCCTGCCAGGGCTGCTGCCCCCTCACTCCCAGCCCTCAGCCCCTCTCCTGCCACCGTGGGGACCAGCTCTACAGGCAGGAGCTCCCCAGCCCCTGGCCCTCCCCACCTCTCCCCACACCAGCGATCCAGCCCCAGCTGGATGCCCACCTGCCTCCGGCTTGGGGGGGTCTTTCTATTCATGGAGTCCCAGAAGAGTTTTGGTGGGGAAGGACCTCTGGAGGTCTCCACTCCAACCTCCCATGCAAAACAGGGCTGCTTGGAGCCCTACGGTCTCAGCCTTATGGTGATCACTGGGCTGTGCCTGACCCCGGTTACCATCCCCAAACCTGCTCTGCTCCTCTTGTCCACGCACTGCGGGACAGCACCCCTCATCGGTGGGGCACTGCCCTCCTGCCTTGCCAACACCCTCAGCTCCCGCTTCCCCTTCCCGTACGAAGCAGCCCCACCCTTGCTGCTCCCAACAACAGACTCTTTGGAGCAAAACCATTGGAGCTGTGATACAGCAAAACCTGCCCTCCTGGCTACCCATCATCAAATCAGTTCCCACGTGGCTGCCCTCCCCGCTAAGGCTCTGCGTGCAGTGTTACCTGGCTAGGGGGTCCAAATCTGAGGCACTCCTTACACCTTTCAATTGGCTGTCAGGCAAGGGTTGCTGTTTTGCATATATGGTCACCTTGGGGACCTACAAGCTGCTTCTGCTTGCATCCCAGCTTCCCTTGCCAAGGCTTTCTTGACTGTAGTGAGGGGGCAGGTCCAAGGCAGAGATGGGGAGTCAGGTCAGGAGGCCGGGGACAGGGTCAGGTCAGCACCCGAGGGTCAGGACCGGGCACAGGTATGTCCAAGACATAACTCAGGCCAGGCCCAAGGACAGGAGCAGCAGCTCCCCAGCAAGGGGGAGGAGGCCCCACAATACACTGGTCACTTTCTGTCTGCCCTGCTCTTGTGCCCAGGAGATCCCCCTCCCTGTCTACCTGCAGCCCCTCCATGCCCACCCTGCTCCCCAGCACAGCACAACAGCCCTGGCCCTGCAGCCCCTCCACAGCTCCTGCTGACCCAGGAACAGAGCAACCTAACCTGAGCTGGTGCCCAGAGAAACCTGTTTCTTCTTCTCTTTTTCTACCTGAATGCTGCCCTGCTTTTCTCTGGGGAGGTTGCTGCTCCCCAGAGAGCTTTTCCCCAGGTGAGTGTGTCCGTGCTGGCCTGGCTGGATGTTCCTGCACCCCTCCCCTGTGCTCCCTGCAGGGCCTGGGCTGGCATTGCTGCTCTGCAGAGCGAACGAACTGTGGGGCCACAAGGCCACGAGGTGACTCCTGACTTCACACTGGCCATGCTGCTTGGGGCAGGAAGCAGACCCCACCAGACAGGGCTAAACACTCATGACACTGCTGGCACATCTCTGTGCTCTTGGATGGTGCTCAGAATGGCACCAGGCTGTTTGCAATGGCAGGAGATGTGTCTGGGTGTGCACTAGCTCCAGCCTGTGGTTTTTGCCTGAGGGTGCATGAATCACTCTCCAGTTCCCCTTCCCTGGGCTTCCTGGGTCCCTACTGCCTCTCCAGGGATTGCAGAGCCCTCATTTCCCTGTGCATACCTGGATTTAGTGCTTTACCTTCTGGTTACTCCACCATGGACTGTCTCTACTTTGTGAGACTCCACTCACTGTCCATCCCCAGGCACACACTATGCCTTGAGATCTCTGAGCTCTCCTGAGGGCTCAGATTCCCCTCCAGCAGGATGGGCATCTGTCATCAGCACTGTCACCTGAGAGACAGCCCTCAGCAGACATTTCAGAGACCATTCTCCATCTCCACTGGCACTGGTTGTCTCACTTCATTTGGAAGGGGAGTGTTCCCATCTGCTGACCTGATGGCTGACCAGGCATCCAAGCTGGTGAGGGAAGCCTTAAAGTGGGAGCAACTGTGGGGAGAGGGTGAGTCAAAAAAGAGGGAGGAAGTGCTGGCCTGGGCTGGCAAGGAAAAGGTGCAGGGAGATGTGGACAAGAGAAACCCCAGAGAGAGAGCAGTGGGAATGCATGGAGCTCTGCCTAGGGATGGACGATGGGCCTGTCGAGAGCTATGAGTGAGGATTAGCAGGCAGACCAAGAAGAGTGGCCTTGTAGTGGATGTGTACTATGGAGTGCCTGAAGAGGGGCAGCCTCTGCAAGCTCAGAGCTGAGCAGAAGAAAACTCTTCCTGCTCCCTGGACACCAGCTCTCAGCCAGGTTCAAAAGCTGAGACCGGAGGCATGGAGGCAATAGCATGGTGCTGTGTGTCTCCAAGGGGACTGCCATGACACTGTGATGGGGGTCCCCATGGCGACCACCAAGGCACTGTGATGGGGTCCCCACGGCGACCACCAGGGCTTTGTGATGGAGGTGGCATCATGCCCACAAGGCCATTGTGATGAGGCGGTCCCCATGGTGACCGTGTCCCTACTGGGACCAGAGCCCCCAGGGGTCCCCACTCTGAGGAGAGCAGCTCGACCAGGAGGGAGCCGCTCCCCCTTGGTGCCAGAGTAGCAAGTCCTCACGAGTGGATCCCGGAGATGGACAAGGAGTGGCAGGCAAACGCCTGCTCCCAGTCCACGGACGGACACCCAGGCACACAGGAGTGCAGGAGGAAGGTGAGTGGTGGGGCTGGAGGGAGAGGCAGGCAGCAGGGATGGGACCTGCATGGAGAGCACGAGGATGGTGGGGAAGGGGAGGTGGGGCAAGACAGCCAGGCATGAGCTCGCCCAGTGAGGGGGCATTTATTCATGGCCCTGGAGATTTTCTCTCAGATAAAGCACACACCAACCTGGATACTCCAAGGCCCACAGGGACCCTGTAAGCTCTGCACTGAGGGGCAGAGAGCAGCTGTGGGCCAAGCGCAGCTGGGCCATGTGCAGCCATGAGGTTCCCTTTGACATGGGGCTGGGGTTTCCTGTGCTGCAGGGGCTGCTCGTACCAACACAACCACCTCCATCATGTGCCCCCTTCTTCCCGCAGGTGGGCCAGCAGGAGCTGCACACAGTGATGCAGCGCAGCCGGACCCCGGCTTCGTCCCACCAAAGGGACAGGCTGCCTTCGCTCCCCGGCCCACAGAGCTCGTGGGCCTCTGAACACGGCATCGTTGCAAAGGTACAGAGCTGAGCAGCGATGGTGGCAAAGCCTCTGCCTGACTCCCCGGAGGTGCCAAGAAGTGGGTGGGAAGTGCTGGGAGAGACCGGGAGGTCTCTGCCCCCAGCAGGCTGACTGCCTGCTCTGCACAGCAGTCTGCAAGGACATGCCTTGGGGTGTCCGAGGGAGCTGCCTTTGCCTGTCTCTTGCCCCACGGTGACAAACCCTCTCCCCACCCGGCCTTTGGGAGCAGGGGGGAAGCTGCCCATATGGGAGAGTGCAGTCTTTGTCGAGGGCGTCAGGGGTGACAGGAAGTTTCCATGTGGGAAGGATGGAGGGCAGGGGGGAGGATGGCAGGAACTTAGCCTTTCTCATGGGCTTTGATTGCAGGTGGTGGAGGACACTGCCAGGGACGTTCCCACTGTGGCACAAGTTCTGCATCCCTCCGCCGGCCTTGTAAGGAAGGCTCCTCTGGGGCACAGGGAGACAGCGCCTGGCAGGACTCATGCAAGAGCAGGGACACCACATCTGCCTGGCTTACCACCTCTCCCAACCAAGGCAGCTCGGCAGGCCCCTGGAGGCCTGGAGACCTCTGCAGCTAAAACTGCAGGATCTACAAGGCAAAGCAAGCTGCCTGCTCACGAAGCATCCTGCAGGTCTTCTCCCCGAGGCAGGGCCAATGCCATGGACACCAAAGGGGTGGCCAGGAGAACCCTGGAGAGAGAGACCAAGGGATTAGAGAAGCTGGCAGTGAATTCCAGCACAGCTGCTGCCAGGGAACCCTTCCCACCTGTTAGTGCTGCTGGGAAGGCTGTGGACTCAGGGAAGAGCCTGGCAGAGGAAGAGCTAAAGCCATGCCCTCTTTCCTTGCCTTCCCTTCAAAAGCGCAAGCAGGAAGCTCATGGTCCCACCCTGGCAATGCAAGAGCTCGTCCACTGCTTGCCTGAGCCCAGGCCTGGCTCTTGTGCATCAGCCCTGGGAAAAGCAAGGCTCTTGCTAGACAACAGTACCAGGACAACTCTTCCCCTGACAAGCCAGCAACTCTCTGGAAGCTCCTCCTTTGTCCCAGGAGCACAGGCCATTCCTGAAAGGGAGATGCGAAGCACGCCAGCATACAAGGAGCGGGACGAGCTGCTTTCTGCTCCCGGAGATGCCTGTGGGCAGGAGGTCAAGGCACACTGTTCAGGCACGCTGGTGCAGAGGCAGCACTTGGTGCTAAGCAAGTCCTCAGTGTCCCAAGGTGCAGAGCTGCAGCCTCGTGAACTGCAAGTGCCTCCTGCTGAGACGTGCCAGGGAGAAACAGCCTCTCCTGCCCTGGGTGATGCCCTGCAGTGTGCGACAACAGCCACAGGTGTTTCAGAGGAAGCTGGACTCCCCATCCGCTGCTGTGCTGAGGTGTCACCTGGCTTTGAAGAAGACATCCCTGCCATCTCCCACAGTGACATGGCCCCACCATCGCCTTCCGTGCCTGAGCCTGCCAGCCTTGTGCAGAACATCCTTGGAGAAGCTGGCCTGGAAATGATGGCTGAGAGCCAGGGCCCTGCCCCACAGGGCCCTGCCCCGCCTGCTGGGGCTGTGCAGGGTGCAGGCCTGGGGCTGGAGTCTGCTGCCTTGAGCCGTCCTGATGACAGGAGCCCTGGACCTGGCCGACATCCAGCACAGCCTGATGCGAATGAAGCCACGAAGGAGCTCAGTGCAGCCATGCCCAAAAGGACATCATCGGCACAGACCAGCAGTCTGGCAGTACCAGCAAGCCCAGGCCAGGACAAGCCCACAGAGCAGGACAAAAGCACAGCCCCTGCAGCTCCGCAAGGGCCTGATGCCCGTGCTGGTGGGGGCAAAAGGGAGGTCAGCGGGGCTGGTGCACCAGCCTCCCCAGGCAAGGGCGGTGCTCCAGAGACATCACGATGCCCCCGGGCAGGGCAGGGCCCAAACCAGCAGCCTTTGGGCATCATCTGCCATGTGCAAGGACAGCCTCTGCGCGTGCACCCCGACAACACCTCGCAGTATCTCGCAGTGCTCTCCATCAAAACAGAGCCGCTGGAGGAGCTCGAGAGGAGCAGCCTGGCGCGCACCGGGCACACCTTGGCCCAGCTGCGAGAAGCCTGTTTCCAGAGGAAGAAGCTGAGCCTGAAGGAGAGCGAGGGTGAGGGCGAGGAGGCCAAGGGGAAACGTTTCTCCCTGACAGCGTCAGGATCCCTCAACGTCAAACGCAAGGAGGTGAGTGCCGAGGATGGGCTGGGCCAGGTGGTAACCCTGCCTGCACTGGGGCCAGCCGCTGCGCCCCACTGCAGCAGCCTGACTGTCCCAGTGGGAGCAGGGCCCTGGGAGGCCTTTTGTGGTGGGAAAAGCAGCGCCCTTCACAAATGTGCCTCTCTTCTTTTAGCTGCTGGCCAGAAATTCCTTCTATAACTTGTGGAAACCAGAGCTAACGCGAGTGGAGCTCCTGAAGGATGCCAGGTGCAAGTGGGAGGTGCTGGAGCGGCTGTATGCCCATGCCCCCAGGAGGGAGCGGGAGGTGGGAGCCAGGAAGAGAGTGCTGGGAGCGGCGCAGGAAGAGCAAGGGGACTGGAGCACTGAGGAGGAGGAAGAGGACGCTGATGAAGAGCTTCTGCAAAGTGAGGAGCTGGAGGAAAACACGTCCTTGCGCGAGATCTGGGTCAGACCTAGCCTCAGGAGCCTCTTAGCAGACAAGGAAACGTGCCCCCAGAAGGTGCCTTGCTCGCCCAGCGTCAAGGCCAGAGACACTGCCAGGGAGGCAGCCGGTGACATGGAGAACATGCCTCTGGAGCCAGCAGTGCTTGGAGGAGCTGAAGCAGGGGCATGTGCTTTGGGGGATGGCTTTCAGGAGGCAGGGGACAGCGTGTCTCTGGCGCCATCAGAGAGACCAGAAACAAAGCCAGAGGCCTGGCCTGCAGCTGGAGACCCTCAGGAGGCAGAGGAAAAAGTGCCTGCCTCTGCAGCAGAAGCTGTGCCAGAGGCCCATCTCTTGGCTGGAGGCCCTTGCGAGGAGAGCAACAGCCTGCCTCTCGAAGCACCACTGCCCGAGGGAAGAAAAGCAGTGGCTTCTGCCTTGTGTGCAGGCCCTCCTCCCCAGGTGAGCAAGGAGCACATCATCGGTCTCCCCATCAAAGGGGTCTGCTGTGTGAGCTGTGTCTGGGGTGTGCAGGGTGGGGGCAGAGAGCTGCCCCGTCCCATGGGACCCCTCTTCCCATGGTGCCAAGCTGTCACCCCCAGGACTTTGCCCTCTGCGATATCTGCCATGGGGGAGCTGCCTGGTGCTCTCCGTTTCCAAGTGCCCAAGGCCCAGGGCTGAGGTCCCCTCCAACGCCTGCACTGCGGTCAGCCCTGGGGCCTGGATGCAGAGCGAGGAGGGAAGGGGCGACCCCAGCAGCAGCCCCCTCCCACACCCAGCGAGCCAGCCCCCTTCTGCCACCCACCCGGCCACCTCTCTTCCCCCCTGCCCGTCACAGCCCCCAGCCCAGCCCTGCTGCTACAGCCCCACAACAAGCCTTATCCCGTCTCTGTGCCACCCGCAGGTCCCTTCCCTTGGGACTCACAGCTCTTGGCAGCATCCCACAACCCCAAACCCTTCCGCACATCCATCCCGGGGCACCAGTGTCCTGAACATCGCCAGCTGATGGCACGCGGTGTGTGTGCTTGCTCTCCCCTTGCAGGTTGCCTCTGAGCCCAAAGAGGAGGAGAAGTCATCCCCTATCTTCAGGCACTCACCAGAGGTGGACCCAGGTACGTACCCAAGTCAAGAGCCCTTCTGGGGACAGCAGGCCCGTCCCAGCACAGCGAGCGGCACCGAGGCCGGCAGCAGCAAGCGCTCGGGGGCTGGCCGTGCCGAGACCACGACCCCTCGGGAAAGGCCTTGGTGGTGGGGACAGGCAGGTCCTGCACCCACGCAGCCCCTCGCCCACGGCTCTCCTTCCCCCACAGGCATCACCACCCTCCCGGACACCGCAGCTCCCAGTCGACGGCCCTCGCTGCTCAGGACGGTGCTTCGGGCTCTGCGCAGAGCTTTCTGCTGCAGCTGTGCCACGGGGCAGCGAGAGCAACGGCGCCAGGAGGCCAGTGCCAGGCAGGTCCCCTGAGATGGGGGCTGGCACAGGGCAGAGAGGCCGAGCGGCGGAGACTGTCCCGGCTGCTACAGAAATGCTGCCCCATTGTGTCCTGTAGCACCCCTGTGCCCACACCAACCCTTGTTGGTGACAGCCATTTCATGCTTTGAATAAAACCCTTGGAAGCTTTTTTCCCCCTGTGTTACTTGGTGTCAGGCAAATCTCCATAGCAAGACTAGTGCAGGCAATGCCACTGAAGCCAGGCAGGTCTGGAGAGAAAGCCGTTGAAGCAGTCACAGAGTCAGAGAGCAGCTGGGGTGGGAAGGGGCTTCTGGAGGTCTCGGCTCCAAGGTCCTGCTGCAGCTGGAGGCGGCCAGCGGGGGTTTCCCAGGGCCTGGCAGGGTCGAGCTCTGACTGTCTCTGTTGCACCACCCTCAGGCTTCACAGGCTCTTGGCCCTCTCTGAGGGGAATTTTCCCTGCTGCCACTTGTGTCGTGGCCCCTCGTCCTGTCCCCAGGCACCTCGGGAAGGGTCTGGCTCCATCCTCTCCCCACCCTCCCCTTCGGCAGCTGCAGGCAGCAGCGAGATCCCCCTGCGCCTTCTCTTGTCCCAGCTGAACAGACCCAGCGCCCTTGGTCTCTCCTCATACGTCCTGTGCTCCAGCTCCCGACCAGCTCGAGGGTGTCCACTGGGCTTGTGCCAGTGTGTCCATGTGTGTCTGGGAGTGGGGAGCCCTACCTGGACCCTGTGCCCAGACGTGGTCTCTCCCGAGCCGACCCCAGGGCAGGAATGCCTTCCCTCGCCCTGCTGGCTGCTCTCTGCTAACACAGCCAAGTGTGGGGCCGGCCTTGCTGCCCGGGCACGCTGCTGACCCCAGCTCAGCTTGTGCCCAGGACCTGCAGGACTTGATCTGCGGAGCTGCTCTCCAGGGACCAGGCCCCTGCCCAGCCTGCTGTGGGGCTTTTACTTTTCCCAGCAGCCCATTTCGGTGTCCTGTCAAGGTCCCTCGGAAGAACAGCCCTGGGTACCTGCTGCTGTTGTGACCATCGTGAAGACTGCCCTGGCCACCCTTCTGTGAGCTTCCCCTAAAAGTGTCCTAGCTCCACCCACTGCTGGGAGCTTCCTCTGACGGTGCCCTGCACCCACATGGTGTTTCCACCCAGGCTGGTTCCCTGCCCAGGCACCTCCACAGCAACAGCGACATGAGTCTCAGCTCACTTGCTGTGGCATTATGTGCAGCAACATTTCCCTGGCCTCTGTGGAGGGCCCGATCGAGAGCTGGGCATGCACATCCTGGCTCCGCACAGCCTCAATTACCGCCCCGCAGGGCTTGGCACATGGCTGTGCTGCAACCCCAACTGTCCCTTTGGCTCTAGTGGCTGCCCCCACGGGGTTCCCCAGGCCTCCCCCACACCTGGGCACACCTTTGCATCCCAGGGATCTCCTGACAGTGCTGGCTGTGACCCAGGCCACCCACGAGGGCCTCTGCTGAGGTGCCTGGGAGACCTGGCCCTCCCATGGTGAGCGTGGGACACCTAGATTGGGATCCCTCACAGTCAAGCTGTGCCACCCTAGGGACCTGGTGTTCAGCACAGGGCCGGTCGACCCCTCCTCGTGTGTGCCGTCCTGCTGGGAGGGCAACAGAGGCAGAGCGAACAGCCTGAGTCTGCCCTGGGCAAGTGTGGGACATTTTGGGAGGGAGGCAACTGCAACAGCTGCCACGCTGCAGCAGCACCAGCTGTGTCCCCTCCCTGCAGCCCCTGCCACAGCCCTGCCCACCCCTGCCCCTGCCAGGGCTGCTGCCCCCTCACTCCCAGCCCTCAGCCCCTCTCCTGCCACCGTGGGGACCAGCTCTACAGGCAGGAGCTCCCCAGCCCCTGGCCCTCCCCACCTCTCCCCACACCAGCCATCCAGCCCCAGCTGGATGCCCACCTGCCTCCGGCTTGGGGGGGTCTTTCTATTCATGGAGTCCCAGAAGAGTTTTGGTGGGGAAGGACCTCTGAAGGTCTCCACTCCAACCTCCCATGCAAAACAGGGCTGCTTGGAGCCCTACGGTCTCAGCCTTATGGTGATCACTGGGCTGTGCCTGACCCCGGTTACCATCCCCAAACCTGCTCTGCTCCTCTTGTCCACGCACTGCGGGACAGCACCCCTCATCGGTGGGGCACTGCCCTCCTGCCTTGCCAACACCCTCAGCTCCCGCTTCCCCTTCCCGTACGAAGCAGCCCCACCCTTGCTGCTCCCAACAACAGACTCTTTGGAGCAAAACCATTGGAGCTGTGATACAGCAAAACCTGCCCTCCTGGCTACCCATCATCAAATCAGTTCCCACGTGGCTGCCCTCCCCGCTAAGGCTCTGCGTGCAGTGTTACCTGGCTAGGGGGTCCAAATCTGAGGCACTCCTTACACCTTTCAATTGGCTGTCAGGCAAGGGTTGCTGTTTTGCATATATGGTCACCTTGGGGACCTACAAGCTGCTTCTGCTTGCATCCCAGCTTCCCTTGCCAAGGCTTTCTTGACTGTAGTGAGGGGGCAGGTCCAAGGCAGAGATGGGGAGTCAGGTCAGGAGGCCGGGGACAGGGTCAGGTCAGCACCCGAGGGTCAGGACCGGGCACAGGTATGTCCAAGACATAACTCAGGCCAGGCCCAAGGACAGGAGCAGCAGCTCCCCAGCAAGGGGGAGGAGGCCCCACAATACACTGGTCACTTTCTGTCTGCCCTGCTCTTGTGCCCAGGAGATCCCCCTCCCTGTCTGCCTGCAGCCCCTCCATGCCCACCCTGCTCCCCAGCACAGCACAACAGCCCTGGCCCTGCAGCCCCTCCACAGCTCCTGCTGACCCAGGAACAGAGCAACCTAACCTGAGCTGGTGCCCAGAGAAACCTGTTTCTTCTTCTCTTTTTCTACCTGAATGCTGCCCTGCTTTTCTCTGGGGAGGTTGCTGCTCCCCAGAGAGCTTTTCCCCAGGTGAGTGTGTCCGTGCTGGCCTGGCTGGATGTTCCTGCACCCCTCCCCTGTGCTCCCTGCAGGGCCTGGGCTGGCATTGCTGCTCTGCAGAGCGAACGAACTGTGGGGCCACAAGGCCACGAGGTGACTCCTGACTTCACACTGGCCATGCTGCTTGGGGCAGGAAGCAGACCCCACCAGACAGGGCTAAACACTCATGACACTGCTGGCACATCTCTGTGCTCTTGGATGGTGCTCAGAATGGCACCAGGCTGTTTGCAATGGCAGGAGATGTGTCTGGGTGTGCACTAGCTCCAGCCTGTGGTTTTTGCCTGAGGGTGCATGAATCACTCTCCAGTTCCCCTTCCCTGGGCTTCCTGGGTCCCTACTGCCTCTCCAGGGATTGCAGAGCCCTCATTTCCCTGTGCATACCTGGATTTAGTGCTTTACCTTCTGGTTACTCCACCATGGACTGTCTCTACTTTGTGAGACTCCACTCACTGTCCATCCCCAGGCACACACTATGCCTTGAGATCTCTGAGCTCTCCTGAGGGCTCAGATTCCCCTCCAGCAGGATGGGCATCTGTCATCAGCACTGTCACCTGAGAGACAGCCCTCAGCAGACATTTCAGAGACCATTCTCCATCTCCACTGGCACTGGTTGTCTCACTTCATTTGGAAGGGGAGTGTTCCCATCTGCTGACCTGATGGCTGACCAGGCATCCAAGCTGGTGAGGGAAGCCTTAAAGTGGGAGCAACTGTGGGGAGAGGGTGAGTCAAAAAAGAGGGAGGAAGTGCTGGCCTGGGCTGGCAAGGAAAAGGTGCAGGGAGATGTGGACAAGAGAAACCCCAGAGAGAGAGCAGTGGGAATGCATGGAGCTCTGCCTAGGGATGGACGATGGGCCTGTCGAGAGCTATGAGTGAGGATTAGCAGGCAGACCAAGAAGAGTGGCCTTGTAGTGGATGTGTACTATGGAGTGCCTGAAGAGGGGCAGCCTCTGCAAGCTCAGAGCTGAGCAGAAGAAAACTCTTCCTGCTCCCTGGACACCAGCTCTCAGCCAGGTTCAAAAGCTGAGACCGGAGGCATGGAGGCAATAGCATGGTGCTGTGTGTCTCCAAGGGGACTGCCATGACACTGTGATGGGGGTCCCCATGGCGACCACCAAGGCACTGTGATGGGGTCCCCACGGCGACCATCAGGGCTTTGTGATGGAGGTGGCATCATGCCCACAAGGCCATTGTGATGAGGCGGTCGCCATGGTGACCGTGTCCCTACTGGGACCAGAGCCCCCAGGGGTCCCCACTCTGAGGAGAGCAGCTCGACCAGGAGGGAGCCGCTCCCCCTTGGTGCCAGAGTAGCAAGTCCTCACGAGTGGATCCCGGAGATGGACAAGGAGTGGCAGGCAAACGCCTGCTCCCAGTCCACGGACGGACACCCAGGCACACAGGAGTGCAGGAGGAAGGTGAGTGGTGGGTCTGGAGGGAGAGGCAGGCAGCAGGGCTGGGACCTGCATGGAGAGCATGAGGATGGTGGGGAAGGGGAGGTGGGGCAAGACAGCCAGGCATGAGCTCGCCCAGTGAGGGGGCATTTATTCATGGCCCTGGAGATTTTCTCTCAGATAAAGCACACACCAACCTGGATACTCCAAGGCCCACAGGGACCCTGTAAGCTCTGCACTGAGGGGCAGAGAGCAGCTGTGGGCCAAGCGCAGCTGGGCCATGTGCAGCCATGAGGTTCCCTTTGACATGGGGCTGGGGTTTCCTGTGCTGCAGGGGCTGCTCGTACCAACACAACCACCTCCATCATGTGCCCCCTTCTTCCCGCAGGTGGGCCAGCAGGAGCTGCACACAGTGATGCAGCGCAGCCGGACCCCGGCTTCGTCCCACCAAAGGGACAGGCTGCCTTCGCTCCCCGGCCCACAGAGCTCGTGGGCCTCTGAACACGGCATCGTTGCAAAGGTACAGAGCTGAGCAGCGATGGTGGCAAAGCCTCTGCCTGACTCCCCGGAGGTGCCAAGAAGCGGGTGGGAAGTGCTGGGAGAGACCGGGAGGTCTCTGCCCCCAGCAGGCTGACTGCCTGCTCTGCACAGCAGTCTGCAAGGACATGCCTTGGGGTGTCCGAGGGAGCTGCCTTTGCCTGTCTCTTGCCCCACGGTGACAAACCCTCTCCCCACCCGGCCTTTGGGAGCAGGGGGGAAGCTGCCCATATGGGAGAGTGCAGTCTTTGTCGAGGGCGTCAGGGGTGACAGGAAGTTTCCATGTGGGAAGGATGGAGGGCAGGGGGGAGGATGGCAGGAACTTAGCCTTTCTCATGGGCTTTGATTGCAGGTGGTGGAGGACACTGCCAGGGACGTTCCCACTGTGGCACAAGTTCTGCATCCCTCCGCCGGCCTTGTAAGGAAGGCTCCTCTGGGGCACAGGGAGACAGCGCCTGGCAGGACTCATGCAAGAGCAGGGACACCACATCTGCCTGGCTTACCACCTCTCCCAACCAAGGCAGCTCAGCAGGCCCCTGGAGGCCTGGAGACCTCTGCAGCTAAAACTGCAGGATCTACAAGGCAAAGCAAGCTGCCTGCTCACGAAGCATCCTGCAGGTCTTCTCCCCGAGGCAGGGCCAATGCCATGGACACCAAAGGGGTGGCCAGGAGAACCCTGGAGAGAGAGACCAAGGGATTAGAGAAGCTGGCAGTGAATTCCAGCACAGCTGCTGCCAGGGAACCCTTCCCACCTGTTAGTGCTGCTGGGAAGGCTGTGGACTCAGGGAAGAGCCTGGCAGAGGAAGAGCTAAAGCCATGCCCTCTTTCCTTGCCTTCCCTTCAAAAGCGCAAGCAGGAAGCTCATGGTCCCACCTGGGCAATGCAAGAGCTCGTCCACTGCTTGCCTGAGCCCAGGCCTGGCTCTTGTGCATCAGCCCTGGGAAAAGCAAGGCTCTTGCTAGACGACAGTACCAGGACAACTCTTCCCCTGACAAGCCAGCAACTCTCCGGAAGCTCCTCCTTTGTCCCAGCAGCACAGGCCATTCCTGAAAGGGAGATGCGAAGCACGCCAGCATACAAGGAGCGGGACGAGCTGCTTTCTGCTCCCGGAGATGCCTGTGGGCAGGAGGTCAAGGCACACTGTTCAGGCACGCTGGTGCAGAGGCAGGACTTGGTGCTAAGCAAGTCCTCAGTGTCCCAAGGTGCAGAGCTGCAGCCTCGTGAGCTGCAGGTGCCTCCTGCTGAGACGTGCCAGGGAGAAACAGCCTCTCCTGCCCCGGGTGATGCCCTGCAGTGTGCGACAACAGCCACAGGTGTTTCAGAGGAAGCTGGACTCCCCATCCGCTGCTGTGCTGAGGTGTCACCTGGCTTTGAAGAAGACATCCCTGCCATCTCCCACAGTGACAGGGCCCCACCATCGCCTTCCGTGCCTGAGCCTGCCAGCCTTGTGCAGAACATCCTTGGCGAAGCTGGCCTGGAAATGATGGCTGAGAGCCAGGACCCTGCCCCACAGGGCCCTGCCCCGCCTGCTGGGGCTGTGGAGGGTGCAGGCCTGGGGCTGGAGTCTGCTGCCTTGAGCCGTCCTGATGACAGGAGCCCTGGACCTGGCCGGCATCCAGCACAGCCTGATGCGAATGAAGCCACGAAGGAGCTCAGTGCAGCCGTGCCCAAAAGGACATCATCGGCACAGACCAGCAGTCTGGCAGTACCAGCAAGCCCAGGCCAGGACAAGCCCACAGAGCAGGACAAAAGCACAGCCCCTGCAGCTCAGCAAGGGCCTGATGCCCGTGCTGGTGGGGGCAAAAGGGAGGTCAGCGGGGCCGGTGCACCCGCTTCCCCAGGCAAGGGCGGTACTCCAGACACACCACGATGCCCCCGGGCAGGGCAGGGCCCAAAACAGCAGCCTTTGGGCATCATCTGCCATGTGCAAGGACAGCCTCTGCGCGTGCACCCCGACAACACCTCGCAGTATCTCGCAGTGCTCTCCATCAAAACAGAGCCGCTGGAGGAGCTCGAGAGGAGCAGCCTGGCGCGCACCGGGCACACCTTGGCCCAGCTGCGAGAAGCCTGTTTCCAGAGGAAGAAGCTGAGCCTGAAGGAGAGCGAGGGTGAGGGCGAGGAGGCCAAGGGGAAACGTTTCTCCCTGACAGCGTCAGGATCCCTCAACGTCAAACGCAAGGAGGTGAGTGCCAAGGATGGGCTGGGCCAGGTGGTAACCCTGCCTGCACTGGGGCCAGCCGCTGCGCCCCACTGCAGCAGCCTGACTCTCCCAGTGGGAGCAGGGCCCCGGGAGGCCTTTTGTGGTGGGAAAAGCAGCACCCTTCACAAATGTGCCTCTCTTCTTTTAGCTGCTGGCCAGAAATTCCTTCTATAACTTGTGGAAACCTGAGCTAACGCGAGTGGAGCTGCTGAAGGATGCCAGGTGCAAGTGGGAGGTGCTGGAGCGGCTGTATGCCCATGCCCCCAGGAGGGAGCGGGAGGTGGGAGCCAGGAAGAGAGTGCTGGGAGCAGCGCAGGAAGAGCAAGGGGACTGGAGCACTGAGGAGGAGGAAGAGGACGCTGATGAAGAGCTTCTGCAAAGTGAGGAGCTGGAGGAAAACACGTCCTTGCGCGAGATCTGGGTCAGACCTAGCCTCAGGAGCCTCTTAGACAAGGAAACATGCCCCCAGAAGGTGCCTTGCTCGCCCAGCGTCAAGGCCGGAGACACTGCCAGGGAGGCAGCCGGTGACATGGAGAACATGCCTCTGGAGCCAGCAGTGCTCGGAGGAGCCGAAGCAGGGGCATGTGCTTTGGGGGATGGCTTTCAGGAGGCAGGGGACAGCGTGTCTCTGGCGCCATCAGAGAGACCAGAAACAAAGCCAGAGGCCTGGCCTGCAGCCCGAGACCCTCAGGAGGCAGAGGAAAAAGTGCCTGCCTCTGCAGCAGAAGCTGTGCCAGAGGCCCATCTCTTGGCTGGAGGCCCTTGCGAGGAGACCATCAGCCTGCCTCTCGAAGCACCACTGCCCGAGGGAAGAAAAGCAGTGGCTTCTGCCTTGTGTGCAGGCCCTCCTCCCCAGGTGAGCAAGGAGCACATCATCGGTCTCCCCATCAAAGGGGTCTGCTGTGTGAGCTGTGTCTGGGGTGTGCAGGGTGGCTGCAGAGAGCTGCCCCGTCCCATGGGACCCCTCTTCCCATGGTGCCAAGCTGTCACCCCCAGGACTTTGCCCTCTGCGATATCTGCCATGGGGGAGCTGCCTGGTGCTCTCCGTTTCCAAGTGCCCAAGGCCCAGGGCTGAGGTCCCCTCCAACGCCTGCACTGCGGTCAGCCCTGGGGCCTGGATGCAGAGCGAGGAGGGAAGGGGCGACCCCAGCAGCAGCCCCCTCCCACACCCAGCGAGCCAGCCCCCTTCTGCCACCCACCCGGCCACCTCTCTTCCCCCCTGCCCGTCACAGCCCCCAGCCCAGCCCTGCTGCTACAGCCCCACAACAAGCCTTATCCCGTCTCTGTGCCACCCGCAGGTCCCTTCCCTTGGGACTCACAGCTCTTGGCAGCATCCCACAACCCCAAACCCTTCCGCACATCCATCCCGGGGCACCAGTGTCCTGAACATCGCCAGCTGATGGCACGCGGTGTGTGTGCTTGCTCTCCCCTTGCAGGTTGCCTCTGAGCCCAAAGAGGAGGAGAAGTCATCCCCTATCTTCAGACAAGCACCAGAGGTGGACCCAGGTGTGTACCCAAGTCAAGAGCCCTTCTGGGCACGGCGGGCCCGTCCCAGCACAGCGAGTGGCACCGAGGCCAGCAGCAGCAAGCGCTCGGGGGCTGGCCGTGCCGAGACCACGACCCCTCGGGAAAGGCCTTGGTGGTGGGGACAGGCAGGTCCTGCACCCCCACAGCCCCTCGCCCACGCCTCTCCTTCCCCCACAGGCATCACCACCCTCCCGGACACCGCAGCTCCCAGTCGACGGCCCTCGCTGCTCAGGACAGTGCTTCGGGCTCTGCGCAGAGCTTTCTGCTGCAGCTGTGCCACGGGGCAGCGAGAGCAACGGCGCCAGGAGGCCAGCGCCAGGCAGGTCCCCTGAGATGGGGGCTGGCACAGGGCAGAGAGGCAGAGCGACGGAGACTGTCCCGGCTGCTACAAAAATGCTGCTCCATCGTGTCCTGTAGCACCCATGGGCCCACAACAACCCTAGTTGGTGACAGCCATTTCATGCTTTGAATAAAACCCTTGGAAGCTTTTTTCCCCCTGTGTTACTTGGTGTCAGGCAAATCTCCATAGCAAGACTAGTGCAGGCAATGCCACTGAAGCCAGGCAGGTCTGGAGAGAAAGCCGTTGAAGCAGTCACAGAGTCAGAGAGCAGCTGGGGTGGGAAGGGGCTTCTGGAGGTCTCGGCTCCAAGGTCCTGCTGCAGCTGGAGGCGGCCAGCGGGGGTTTCCCAGGGCCTGGCAGGGTCGAGCTCTGACTGTCTCTGTTGCACCACCCTCAGGCTTCACAGGCTCTTGGCCCTCTCTGAGGGGAATTTTCCCTGCTGCCACTTGTGTCGTGGCCCCTCGTCCTGTCCCCAGGCACCTCGGGAAGGGTCTGGCTCCATCCTCTCCCCACCCTCCCCTTCGGCAGCTGCAGGCAGCAGCGAGATCCCCCTGCGCCTTCTCTTGTCCCAGCTGAACAGACCCAGCGCCCTTGGTCTCTCCTCATACGTCCTGTGCTCCAGCTCCCGACCAGCTCGAGGGTGTCCACTGGGCTTGTGCCAGTGTGTCCATGTGTGTCTGGGAGTGGGGAGCCCTACCTGGACCCTGTGCCCAGACGTGGTCTCTCCCGAGCCGACCCCAGGGCAGGAATGCCTTCCCTCGCCCTGCTGGCTGCTCTCTGCTAACACAGCCAAGTGTGGGGCCGGCCTTGCTGCCCGGGCACGCTGCTGACCCCAGCTCAGCTTGTGCCCAGGACCTGCAGGACTTGATCTGCGGAGCTGCTCTCCAGGGACCAGGCCCCTGCCCAGCCTGCTGTGGGGCTTTTACTTTTCCCAGCAGCCCATTTCGGTGTCCTGTCAAGGTCCCTCGGAAGAACAGCCCTGGGTACCTGCTGCTGTTGTGACCATCGTGAAGACTGCCCTGGCCACCCTTCTGTGAGCTTCCCCTAAAAGTGTCCTAGCTCCACCCACTGCTGGGAGCTTCCTCTGACGGTGCCCTGCACCCACATGGTGTTTCCACCCAGGCTGGTTCCCTGCCCAGGCACCTCCACAGCAACAGCGACATGAGTCTCAGCTCACTTGCTGTGGCATTATGTGCAGCAACATTTCCCTGGCCTCTGTGGAGGGCCCGATCGAGAGCTGGGCATGCACATCCTGGCTCCGCACAGCCTCAATTACCGCCCCGCAGGGCTTGGCACATGGCTGTGCTGCAACCCCAACTGTCCCTTTGGCTCTAGTGGCTGCCCCCACGGGGTTCCCCAGGCCTCCCCCACACCTGGGCACACCTTTGCATCCCAGGGATCTCCTGACAGTGCTGGCTGTGACCCAGGCCACCCACGAGGGCCTCTGCTGAGGTGCCTGGGAGACCTGGCCCTCCCATGGTGAGCGTGGGACACCTAGATTGGGATCCCTCACAGTCAAGCTGTGCCACCCTAGGGACCTGGTGTTCAGCACAGGGCCGGTCGACCCCTCCTCGTGTGTGCCGTCCTGCTGGGAGGGCAACAGAGGCAGAGCGAACAGCCTGAGTCTGCCCTGGGCAAGTGTGGGACATTTTGGGAGGGAGGCAACTGCAACAGCTGCCACGCTGCAGCAGCACCAGCTGTGTCCCCTCCCTGCAGCCCCTGCCACAGCCCTGCCCACCCCTGCCCCTGCCAGGGCTGCTGCCCCCTCACTCCCAGCCCTCAGCCCCTCTCCTGCCACCGTGGGGACCAGCTCTACAGGCAGGAGCTCCCCAGCCCCTGGCCCTCCCCACCTCTCCCCACACCAGCGATCCAGCCCCAGCTGGATGCCCACCTGCCTCCGGCTTGGGGGGGTCTTTCTATTCATGGAGTCCCAGAAGAGTTTTGGTGGGGAAGGACCTCTGAAGGTCTCCACTCCAACCTCCCATGCAAAACAGGGCTGCTTGGAGCCCTACGGTCTCAGCCTTATGGTGATCACTGGGCTGTGCCTGACCCCGGTTACCATCCCCAAACCTGCTCTGCTCCTCTTGTCCACGCACTGCGGGACAGCACCCCTCATCGGTGGGGCACTGCCCTCCTGCCTTGCCAACACCCTCAGCTCCCGCTTCCCCTTCCCGTACGAAGCAGCCCCACCCTTGCTGCTCCCAACAACAGACTCTTTGGAGCAAAAACATTGGAGCTGTGATACAGCAAAACCTGCCCTCCTGGCTACCCATCATCAAATCAGTTCCCACGTGGCTGCCCTCCCCGCTAAGGCTCTGCGTGCAGTGTTACCTGGCTAGGGGGTCCAAATCTGAGGCACTCCTTACACCTTTCAATTGGCTGTCAGGCAAGGGTTGCTGTTTTGCATATATGGTCACCTTGGGGACCTACAAGCTGCTTCTGCTTGCATCCCAGCTTCCCTTGCCAAGGCTTTCTTGACTGTAGTGAGGGGGCAGGTCCAAGGCAGAGATGGGGAGTCAGGTCAGGAGGCCGGGGACAGGGTCAGGTCAGCACCCGAGGGTCAGGACCGGGCACAGGTATGTCCAAGACATAACTCAGGCCAGGCCCAAGGACAGGAGCAGCAGCTCCCCAGCAAGGGGGAGGAGGCCCCACAATACACTGGTCACTTTCTGTCTGCCCTGCTCTTGTGCCCAGGAGATCCCCCTCCCTGTCTGCCTGCAGCCCCTCCATGCCCACCCTGCTCCCCAGCACAGCACAACAGCCCTGGCCCTGCAGCCCCTCCACAGCTCCTGCTGACCCAGGAACAGAGCAACCTAACCTGAGCTGGTGCCCAGAGAAACCTGTTTCTTCTTCTCTTTTTCTACCTGAATGCTGCCCTGCTTTTCTCTGGGGAGGTTGCTGCTCCCCAGAGAGCTTTTCCCCAGGTGAGTGTGTCCGTGCTGGCCTGGCTGGATGTTCCTGCACCCCTCCCCTGTGCTCCCTGCAGGGCCTGGGCTGGCATTGCTGCTCTGCAGAGCGAACGAACTGTGGGGCCACAAGGCCACGAGGTGACTCCTGACTTCACACTGGCCATGCTGCTTGGGGCAGGAAGCAGACCCCACCAGACAGGGCTAAACACTCATGACACTGCTGGCACATCTCTGTGCTCTTGGATGGTGCTCAGAATGGCACCAGGCTGTTTGCAATGGCAGGAGATGTGTCTGGGTG
Organism: Struthio camelus; assembly: GCF_040807025.1. NCBI lineage: Eukaryota > Metazoa > Chordata > Aves > Struthioniformes > Struthionidae > Struthio > Struthio camelus. The sequence goes on along the minus strand of NC_090973.1, from coordinate 4,191,799 downwards.
TGCACTAGCTCCAGCCTGTGGTTTTTGCCTGAGGGTGCATGAATCACTCTCCAGTTCCCCTTCCCTGGGCTTCCTGGGTCCCTACTGCCTCTCCAGGGATTGCAGAGCCCTCATTTCCCTGTGCATACCTGGATTTAGTGCTTTACCTTCTGGTTACTCCACCATGGACTGTCTCTACTTTGTGAGACTCCACTCACTGTCCATCCCCAGGCACACACTATGCCTTGAGATCTCTGAGCTCTCCTGAGGGCTCAGATTCCCCTCCAGCAGGATGGGCATCTGTCATCAGCACTGTCACCTGAGAGACAGCCCTCAGCAGACATTTCAGAGACCATTCTCCATCTCCACTGGCACTGGTTGTCTCACTTCATTTGGAAGGGGAGTGTTCCCATCTGCTGACCTGATGGCTGACCAGGCATCCAAGCTGGTGAGGGAAGCCTTAAAGTGGGAGCAACTGTGGGGAGAGGGTGAGTCAAAAAAGAGGGAGGAAGTGCTGGCCTGGGCTGGCAAGGAAAAGGTGCAGGGAGATGTGGACAAGAGAAACCCCAGAGAGAGAGCAGTGGGAATGCATGGAGCTCTGCCTAGGGATGGACGATGGGCCTGTCGAGAGCTATGAGTGAGGATTAGCAGGCAGACCAAGAAGAGTGGCCTTGTAGTGGATGTGTACTATGGAGTGCCTGAAGAGGGGCAGCCTCTGCAAGCTCAGAGCTGAGCAGAAGAAAACTCTTCCTGCTCCCTGGACACCAGCTCTCAGCCAGGTTCAAAAGCTGAGACCGGAGGCATGGAGGCAATAGCATGGTGCTGTGTGTCTCCAAGGGGACTGCCATGACACTGTGATGGGGGTCCCCATGGCGACCACCAAGGCACTGTGATGGGGTCCCCACGGCGACCATCAGGGCTTTGTGATGGAGGTGGCATCATGCCCACAAGGCCATTGTGATGAGGCGGTCCCCATGGTGACCGTGTCCCTACTGGGACCAGAGCCCCCAGGGGTCCCCACTCTGAGGAGAGCAGCTCGACCAGGAGGGAGCCGCTCCCCCTTGGTGCCAGAGTAGCAAGTCCTCACGAGTGGATCCCGGAGATGGACAAGGAGTGGCAGGCAAACGCCTGCTCCCAGTCCACGGACGGACACCCAGGCACACAGGAGTGCAGGAGGAAGGTGAGTGGTGGGTCTGGAGGGAGAGGCAGGCAGCAGGGCTGGGACCTGCGTGGAGAGCACGAGGATGGTGGGGAAGGGGAGGTGGGGCAAGACAGCCAGGCATGAGCTCGCCCAGTGAGGGGGCATTTATTCATGGCCCTGGAGATTTTCTCTCAGGTAAAGCACACACCAACCTGGATACTCCAAGGCCCACAGGGACCCTGTAAGCTCTGCACTGAGGGGCAGAGAGAAGCTGTGGGCCAAGCGCAGCTGGGCCATGTGCAGCCATGAGGTTCCCTTTGACATGGGGCTGGGGTTTCCTGTGCTGCAGGGGCTGCTCGTACCAACACAACCACCTCCATCATGTGCCCCCTTCTTCCCGCAGGTGGGCCAGCAGGAGCTGCACACAGTGATGCAGCGCAGCCGGACCCCGGCTTCGTCCCACCAAAGGGACAGGCTGCCTTCGCTCCCCGGCCCACAGAGCTCGTGGGCCTCTGAACACGGCATCGTTGCAAAGGTACAGAGCTGAGCAGCGATGGTGGCAAAGCCTCTGCCTGACTCCCCGGAGGTGCCAAGAAGCGGGTGGGAAGTGCTGGGAGAGACCGGGAGGTCTCTGCCCCCAGCAGGCTGACTGCCTGCTCTGCACAGCAGTCTGCAAGGACATGCCTTGGGGTGTCCGAGGGAGCTGCCTTTGCCTGTCTCTTGCCCCACGGTGACAAACCCTCTCCCCACCCGGCCTTTGGGAGCAGGGGGGAAGCTGCCCATATGGGAGAGTGCAGTCTTTGTCGAGGGCGTCAGGGGTGACAGGAAGTTTCCATGTGGGAAGGATGGAGGGCAGGGGGGAGGATGGCAGGAACTTAGCCTTTCTCATGGGCTTTGATTGCAGGTGGTGGAGGACACTGCCAGGGACGTTCCCACTGTGGCACAAGTTCTGCATCCCTCCGCCGGCCTTGTAAGGAAGGCTCCTCTGGGGCACAGGGAGACAGCGCCTGGCAGGACTCATGCAAGAGCAGGGACACCACATCTGCCTGGCTTACCACCTCTCCCAACCAAGGCAGCTCAGCAGGCCCCTGGAGGCCTGGAGACCTCTGCAGCTAAAACTGCAGGATCTACAAGGCAAAGCAAGCTGCCTGCTCTAGAAGCATCCTGCAGGTCTTCTCCCCGAGGCAGGGCCAATGCCATGGACACCAAAGGGGTGGCCAGGAGAACCCTGGAGAGAGAGACCAAGGGATTAGAGAAGCTGGCAGTGAATTCCAGCACAGCTGCTGCCAGGGAACCCTTCCCACCTGTTAGTGCTGCTGGGAAGGCTGTGGACTCAGGGAAGAGCCTGGCAGAGGAAGAGCTAAAGCCATGCCCTCTTTCCTTGCCTTCCCTTCAAAAGCGCAAGCAGGAAGCTCATGGTCCCACCTGGGCAATGCAAGAGCTCGTCCACTGCTTGCCTGAGCCCAGGCCTGGCTCTTGTGCATCAGCCCTGGGAAAAGCAAGGCTCTTGCTAGACGACAGTACCAGGACAACTCTTCCCCTGACAAGCCAGCAACTCTCTGGAAGCTCCTCCTTTGTCCCAGCAGCACAGGCCATTCCTGAAAGGGAGATGCGAAGCACGCCAGCATACAAGGAGCGGGACGAGCTGCTTTCTGCTCCCGGAGATGCCTGTGGGCAGGAGGTCAAGGCACACTGTTCAGGCACGCTGGTGCAGAGGCAGGACTTGGTGCTAAGCAAGTCCTCAGTGTCCCAAGGTGCAGAGCTGCAGCCTCGTGAGCTGCAGGTGCCTCCTGCTGAGACGTGCCAGGGAGAAACAGCCTCTCCTGCCCTGGGTGATGCCCTGCAGTGTGCGACAACAGCCACAGGTGTTTCAGAGGAAGCTGCACTCCCCATCCGCTGCTGTGCTGAGGTGTCACCTGGCTTTGAAGAAGACATCCCTGCCATCTCCCACAGTGACAGGGCCCCACCATCGCCTTCCGTGCCTGAGCCTGCCAGCCTTGTGCAGAACATCCTTGGCGAAGCTGGCCTGGAAATGATGGCTGAGAGCCAGGACCCTGCCCCACAGGGCCCTGCCCCGCCTGCTGGGGCTGTGGAGGGTGCAGGCCTGGGGCTGGAGTCTGCTGCCTTGAGCCGTCCTGATGACAGGAGCCCTGGACCTGGCCGGCATCCAGCACAGCCTGATGCAAATGAAGCCACGAAGGAGCTCAGTGCAGCCGTGCCCAAAAGGACATCATCGGCACAGACCAGCAGTCTGGCAGTACCAGCAAGCCCAGGCCAGGACAAGCCCACAGAGCAGGACAAAAGCACAGCCCCTGCAGCTCAGCAAGGGCCTGATGCCCGTGCTGGTGGGGGCAAAAGGGAGGTCAGCGGGGCTGGTGCACCAGCCTCCCCAGGCAAGGGCGGTGCTCCAGGGACATCACGATGCCCCCGGGCAGGGCAGGGCCCAAAACAGCAGCCTTTGGGCATCATCTGCCATGTGCAAGGACAGCCTCTGCGCGTGCACCCCGACAACACCTCGCAGTATCTCGCAGTGCTCTCCATCAAAACAGAGCCGCTGGAGGAGCTCGAGAGGAGCAGCCTGGCGCGCACCGGGCACACCTTGGCCCAGCTGCGAGAAGCCTGTTTCCAGAGGAAGAAGCTGAGCCTGAAGGAGAGCGAGGGTGAGGGCGAGGAGGCCAAGGGGAAACGTTTCTCCCTGACAGCGTCAGGATCCCTCAACGTCAAACGCAAGGAGGTGAGTGCCGAGGATGGGCTGGGCCAGGTGGTAACCCTGCCTGCGCTGGGGCCAGCCGCTGCGCCCCACTGCAGCAGCCTGACTCTCCCAGTGGGAGCAGGGCCCCGGGAGGCCTTTTGTGGTGGGAAAAGCAGCGCCCTTCACAAATGTGCCTCTCTTCTTTTAGCTGCTGGCCAGAAATTCCTTCTATAACTTGTGGAAACCAGAGCTAACGCGAGTGGAGCTGCTGAAGGATGCCAGGTGCAAGTGGGAGGTGCTGGAGCGGCTGTATGCCCATGCCCCCAGGAGGGAGCGGGAGGTGGGAGCCAGGAAGAGAGTGCTGGGAGCAGCGCAGGAAGAGCAAGGGGACTGGAGCACTGAGGAGGAGGAAGAGGACGCTGATGAAGAGCTTCTGCAAAGGGAGGAGCTGGAGGAAAACACGTCCTTGCGCGAGATCTGGGTCAGACCTAGCCTCAGGAGCCTCTTAGACAAGGAAACATGCCCCCAGAAGGTGCCTTGCTCGCCCAGCGTCAAGGCCGGAGACACTGCCAGGGAGGCAGCCGGTGACATGGAGAACATGCCTCTGGAGCCAGCAGTGCTCGGAGGAGCCGAAGCAGGGGCATGTGCTTTGGGGGATGGCTTTCAGGAGGCAGGGGACAGCGTGTCTCTGGCGCCATCAGAGAGACCAGAAACAAAGCCAGAGGCCTGGCCTGCAGCCCGAGACCCTCAGGAGGCAGAGGAAAAAGTGCCTGCCTCTGCAGCAGAAGCTGTGCCAGAGGCCCGTCTCTTGGCTGGAGGCCCTTGCGAGGAGAGCAACAGCCTGCCTCTCGAAGCACCACTGCCCGAGGGAAGAAAAGCAGTGGCTTCTGCCTTGTGTGCAGGCCCTCCTCCCCAGGTGAGCAAGGAGCACATCATCGGTCCCCCCCATCAAAGGGGTCTGCTGTGAGACCTGTGTCTGGGGTGTGCAGGGTGGGGGCAGAGAGCTGCCCCGTCCCGTGGGACCCCCCCCGCCCGTGGTGCCAAGCTGTCCCCCTCAGGCCTTTGCCCTCTGCGATATCTGCCATGGGGGAGCTGCCTGGTGCTCTCCGTTTCCAAGTGCCCAAGGCCCAGGGCTGACGTCCCCTCCAACGCCTGCACTGCGGTCAGCCCTGGGGCCTGGATGCAGAGCGAGGAGGGAAGGGGTGACCCCAGCAGCAGCCCCCTCCCACACCCAGCGAGCCAGCCCCCTTCTGCCACCCACCCGGCCACCTCTGTTCCCCCCTGCCCGTCACAGCCCCCAGCCCAGCCCTGCTGCTACAGCCCCACAACAAGCCTTATCCCGTCTCTGTGCCACCTGCAGGTCCCTTCCCTTGGGACTCACAGCTCTTGGCAGCATCCCACAACCCCAAACCCTTCCCCAAATCCACCCTGGGCACCAGTGTCCTGAGCATCGCCAGCTGATGGCACGCGGTGTGTGTGCTTGCTCTCCCCGTGCAGGTTGCCTCTGAGCCCAAAGAGGAGAAGTCATCCCCTATCTTCAGACAAGCACCAGAGGTGGACCCAGGTGTGTACCCAAGTCAAGAGCCCTTCTGGGCACGGCGGGCCCGTCCCAGCACAGCGAGCGGCACCGAGGCCGGCAGCAGTAAGCGCTCGGGGGCTGGCCGTGCTGAGGCCATGACCCCTCGGGAAAGGCCTTGGTGGTGGGGACAGGCAGGTCCTGCACCCCCACAGCCCCTCACCCACGCCTCTCCTTCCCCCACAGGCATCACCACCCTCCCGGACACCGCAGCGCCCAGGCGACGGCCCTCGCTGCTCAGGACGGTGCTTCGGGCTCTGCGCAGAGCTTTCTGCTGCAGCTGTGCCACGGGGCAGCGAGAGGAATGGCACCAGGAGGCCAGTGCCAGGCAGGTCCCCTGAGATGAGGGCTGGCACAGAGCAGAGAGGCAGAGCGACGGAGACTGTCCCGGCTGCTACAGAAATGCTGCCCCATCGTGTCCCATAGCACCCCTGTGCCCACACCAACCCTAGTTGGTGACAGCCTTTTTCCTGCTCTGAATAAAACCCTCGGAAGCTTTTTTCCCCCTTTGTTACTTTTTGCAGGCAAATCTCCATAGCAAGACTAGTGCAGGCAATGGCAACGAAGCCAGGCAGGTCTGGAGAGAAAGCCGTTGAAGCAGTCACAGAGTCAGAGAGCAGCTGCGGTGGGAAGGGGCTTCTGGAGGTCTTGGCAGCTGGAGGCGGCCAGCAGGGGTTTCCCAGGGCCTGGCAGGGTCAAGCTCTGTCCCTGTTGCACCACCCTCAGGCTTCACAGGCTCTTGGCCCTCTCTGAGGGGAATTTTCCCTGCTGCCACTTGTGTCGTGGCCCCTCGTCCTGTCCCCAGGCACCTCGGGAAGGGTCTGGCTCCATCCTCTCCCCACCCTCCCCTTCGCGGTGTGCGCTTAGGGCTCGCCGGGAGGCAAGTGAAGACCTGGAGCGAGGAGAAGCTGCAGAACATGTGCAAGGGTGAGCGTGGACAGTGGTGCATCATCTGGGGCTGGCGGGGAGGAGGAAGGAGCCTGGGCAGTGAGCTCAGTTCCCTGGCCTGCCCCAAGCAAGGAAGGCTTGGGCTGCCTGGGTGAAGGGGACAGGGGCATTTGGGGGGCATTTCTGGCATTCCTGCCCAGCAACTTCCAGCTGAACCACTTGTGCCACCTGCTCCCTCCTCCCCATGGGAAGAGCTGGCTGGGGCTGACCCTGCATGGAGGGGCTGGCTGAGCTCTCTGCAGAGACAGGTGGCTGAGCTCTGCTCCGTGGCTTTCTCTCTCAGTCCTCCAGCCCCTCGAGAACGACAGCCAACCCGCCATGCGTTCCCTGGCGACACAGACCATCCTGATCCTGACATCTCCAGGGAAAAAGTCCCCATCAGGATCCAAGCTGCAAGCCCTGCGCTCCTGGATGCAGAGAGGGTGGGACAGGTGGCACCGTTCTGCGGGAGATGGCTCTGCCTGAGCAGAGCCAGAGCAACGCTCCTGATGCCCTGCTGCTGCCCGCTGGGACACACTGGCTCCCTGTGCTGGGCACACTGGCTCCTGGCTGGCATCTCGCCCTGCCCACAGGACAGCGGCGTGCCGCAGGCACATCCCGCCCCATCACCAAGCTCCCCCTTCACCCCTTGCCTTTTGTGCTTTCCACAGAGAAGCAGCCCTGTTTCTTTACCACGTGGGCCTGTCATTTCTTTAGGGAGACCAAGGCAAGGGGCACAATGCAGCCCTGCAACAAACTAGCATCGCCCTGAAAGGGGCAGGAGCCCTCCGCTCTTCCCCGCAGCCCGGCACAGCACAACACATCCTCACACACTTTGTCTCTGCTGCAAAGCACCAGCTGCTCTGTCAGGCCACCAGGCCTGTTGCTGGCACTGAGACCTTGCAGCACTCTCACATGGGAGAGAGTGAGGTTACACAGGAAAACACTCTTCCACAAAGAGTTTAAGAACAGAGGAGAGACTGCAGGGATCAGGCTCAGGCCTCAGTCGGACAAGAGTAACACCAGCAGCTGCTTCCACACCACTGACCCCTTTCATCCCCCCCCTCCCCTCTGTTTTCCCCTATCCCACATACTCACCTCAGTTGTCTTTCCCCTTCAGATCAGTCGCCAGGTTCAGGCCCACTCTCCTTAGGTTCGAGCTGGAGCAGTTTCTGCAATGGCCCAGCCAGCAGGGCTGAAGAGTTCAGCTCTTCCTCACTGCCTCCCTCATCTCGGCTCAGTAGGGCTATGGAGCTGCATGTTCAGCACTTCCCTGCCACTTGGCCTGTCCTTTACACTGAACCAGGCCTTAAGCAGGACCCTGAACCAGGTCCCAGGGGCTCTCACACTGCACGTTCCCTTGCACATACCAGGCGCCAGGCAAACACCAAAACGAACCTGTAGTAGACCTTGGCTGTCCTGCCAGGCCTGGGACCGAGCCGTCAGGCTGCTCAGGCACGTAACCATGGTTTGTATGACACCTCGGAGGAGTCTTGCAGGTGCGTGAACCCTGTTGTTGCTGACAGGCACTTCTCCAGCATGCTCCTAGCCCTGAACACAGGTGGCTCAGGAAGCATTGAAATCACTCTGCCTGCCCTATGCTCATGAGGATAAGGAAGGGCTGCTGAGGACAAGGAGGTGCAGGGCACCTTCTCTGAAGTAAGGGAAGCTGGCTGAAAAGAGCAAACAGATGTCCTGAGCACATCACTGCCTCTCTCCCGAGCCCTCACTCCTCTGCAGGGGCTCAGCCGGCAGGATGGGGATGCTGCAGTAGGGGGACCCTGCCTGCCAGAGGGGCTCCTGCAGGCACGGGCCCTGCTCCAGCACCCGCGCTCCCGGCTGCTCCAAGACCATTCGCCATGGCAGGCCTGCCCGTCAGCCAGCTGGCCGCCCGTGCCTGGCAGAGCTGAGCCAGGGAGAAGCTGAGGCACCACCTCTGCTCCCAGCACAGCACCTCCAGGCAGGGCAGCAAGAACACAGCACACCTGAGTGAGCCGCAGGTAGGACACGTCTGGCTGGGCCTCAGGGAAGCCCCTGCCCCAAAGCACCACCCTTCCTCCTCTCCTTCCTCTTGGCCTTGCAGGGTAGTGCGGGCCGAGTCCAGCGCTCTTGCTTTCTAGCTGCAGGTCTCACTGTGCACAGCAACAGCAGCACTGCTGCAGGTGGGACTTGACTCTCCAGAGCTAAAGAGAGGGACGAAAAAAACGCACCTTCCCTTCTGCTGGCAGGGGAACAAAATCCCCTGGCTCCCTTCCAGCCCTCTGCTGCAGCACTCACCGGAAACATGCAGGCTGGGAAGAAATGGCAGAGGGGAATCACTGGTTGGAAGAAGGAGTTTCAGGCATTAACTGCTCCCCCGTCACCACCACCTCCTTCCCCCCCCCCCCAAAAAACCCCAACCCCCAAAGCCCAAAGGCCCAGCTGAGGAGGAGAGCTCATCCTCAGATGATTTCTAACGCCATTCCCATATTCACTTTTAAGATGGCAGAGTCACATTTTCACTCTTTTCACCCCCCAACCCCTCAACCCTGCCCCTCCCCCCCCAGAAAAAAAAACCTTAAGGAAGATGCCGGCATCTCTGAAGCAAAGTCTGCACACCCCAGGCAAGAGCCGAGAGCTCTAAAGGTCGAGCACCCGCAGCTCGCCTTGCCTTGGCCACACATGGGCACGACCTTGGTCCCAAACCCCTGCTCTGTTCAGTGAAACTGTGAAGAGAAACCGAGCAGCTCTGCAAGCAGGCAGGCACATCACGTACACCATGGCTTGACCTGACCCTCGACTGCTGCGAGGCTCCGAGTGATGGTCCACGCAAGGAACATCTCCCCCTGCCCTCCACGCTTCTCTCTCACCTGCACAGGCCAAAAGCACTCCACAAACCCCTTGCGAGCTGCCCACACGTAACCGGCACCAACACGAGTGCTTTCCACCACAGAGAGAACAGCCACTTTGCGTCACACTTTGTCTCCTGGGACTGCCTGTGAGCCCAAGGGATCAGCAAGGGCAACGCCAAAGACCCCACTGCAGAGCGGGGCACCACAAGGCATTGCTCTAGCAGCAGCCAAACCCCCCCAGGCAGCGGTCGACCAGAGAGGCCTCGCAGCCTTCTCCACTGCCACATCCAGAACCCTCCAAACACGGAGCAAGCCACGAGGCAGCAACTGGAGCTTGGCTTCCCAGTGATGCGTCTGTGTGAGAAATGCCATTTGAAAGACCTGAGGATGTAACCAGGTGTAATTGTTGTAGATAATGCTTGGCTGAGCACCCACAGCTCCAGGAAGAAGCTCATTACTCAGTCTTTCACAGAGAGTTAACAAAACAAGGCCTTGAAGAAAGCAGCAAGATGACACCATAAGTCGGCCAGATAAGGGAGTATCCATTCACATGAGCTTGAAGAGAACAAAGACAGCTGATAAACCAAAGAAAACTGCTTGAACTGCGGGGGAACTCTCCGAATTAGCATAGTAAAGCACCCATCCAGGAGCAGGGAAGCCCCCCTAACAACCAAAGCCCCTTCCCCAGAGAGCATGCGTGCGTAGCAGAAAAGGAGGATACTGTAATGTTAAAGGAAGATGAGACGTAGCAGGAACCAATGGGAAAGAGGATGACTGAATGGAGTTGTAAAATGTCCTGATAACCGTAGCTCAAACTGTATGACGTGTCGGCTGTGTAGTAATGAGGTGTGCCTGATTTGTGGAATTGTAGAAAATTACTTACTTATTGTAATCAATGATGGCTGTTATAGCCGCTGTGGAAGATCAGGAGAAATGGCCTAAAAATGGAGCTTGGACTTATAATACCATTTTACAGTTGATGTTGTTCTATAGACAGAGAGGAAAATGGGATGAAGTACCGTATGTTGATATGTTCTTTGAGTTACGAAATGATTACAAGAGCAGGAAAAAATGTGGATTAATGGCAAAATTAGTTTTAGTTTTAGAGAACGAAGGAGACAGAGGAATGGCAAAGCGTTGTTGTTCTGCATGCAGTATTGGGAAAAGGTGTAAAAAGCTGAAAGACCATCCCGAGGAGGAAGAGGATGTTGAATTCCTGGTAGCTCCGAGAAGAAGGGGCAGAGGCGGGGATGGTGGAGAAAAGGAAGAGGAGGAAGCAGCGCCACCGCCCTCCTGCAGAGAAGAGTGATCCTGATGGGGAGGATGATTTGTCTAGCCCTGTAGCAAGGCGTCCTCGGAGAGGAGGTGCGGTTCTGCTAGCACTCCGGAGACAGGCTGGAGGACCCAGCGGAAATGCAGTGCATGTGAAAGTCCCGTTTTCCACCATGGATTGAGGGTCTTGGAAGGAAATGGCAGGAAACCATAGGGAGGATCCAGATAAAGTAGTTAAAGTTTTAGAAACAGTAATAGACAATCATAATCCTGATTGGCGAGATTTGCAGGTAGTATTTTGCAGTAGAGATTTCCAGAGGAAACCCCCGAGCAGCGCAGCCAGGGAGGAGCGAGGGGAAGCGCTGGGATGCTGCTGCTGGGGGAAGCCCGGGGCAGAGGCAGACAGGCCCTCGGGACAGCCGTGCCCCCCCCCCCGCAGCGCCCCCCAGCTCCCCGCGGAGCCGTCGAGGGCCGTCGCTCTCAGCCCCGTGCTGGGGCGGTGGGAGCCAGGCCCGCGGCAGGAGCGATGCCCCTCTCCTCTGCTGGAGGTCTGGCCACAGAGCAGGTGCCTCCTGACTTGTGTGTGTCTGACATGGCTTGCAAGCCTTGTCTTACATCGTGTTCTTTTCTCTTCCCTCTGCTCTTCGTTCTTGTGTCTCTTTTCCCCCCACCCCCCCATGTATGCTTTCTGAACCTTAGCATGCTGCTGAAGCAAAGGAAAGAAACTAGGGTTGGTGTGTGTGTGGGAGGCAGGGGAGAGAGGGGCTGCTTAGAAGGAGCAGAAGGCAGCTATTTAAAACTGGGGAATCCTGTTCAAAGATCCCGATTTTCTGCTTTCTTGTTATGGGACACAGCAGGAAATTGAGGGGCAGAACAGAAAAGAACCTTTTTTTCTGAAAGGAAAGTCAGTAGGTTGCCTATTAATTGCAATTAATTCATGGTATTAACTCCATTCCCCTGTCCTTCCCGCTCCAGGGCTGACTTTCATTCTGAGTGTGCCAGGGGCCCGATGGGAAAGGGCAGAGTGAAGGGGCTTTGGGCTGGCTCTTGAGTGCAGCCCCAGGGCAGGGGGCTGGGGGTAGTAAAGGAGTGTGGGGAGAAACAGCTCCATGAACCTCTGCACTAGAGATGAGCTTTTTTGTCTCTTGTTATGGTGTCGGGTTAGGGGTTGGTGTCACATGGGGCTGAGGGGAGGTAAAGCCATGCTGCAGCAGTGCATGGTCTGTTGCCTACAGTCCTGCTCTTAGCTTGTGACAGTCCTTGCAGTTTTGTGGTGAGAGGGATTTCTAGCTGAAAAAAAGCCCCACGAGCAGGAAGAGAGAGGAGAGGGCAGCTCCCCATCTGGCCTGGGGTTCTAGCAGCTGGAGGAGGTGCTGAAAGCCGAGCCCACAGCAAGGGACTGAGGCTGCGGGTTGTCTCACTTCATTTGGGAGGAGACTGTTCCCATCTGCTGACCTGATGGTCAACCAGGTGGCTGAGCTGGTGAGGAAAGCCTTAAAGTGGGAGCAACTGTGGGGAGAGGGTGAGTCAAAAAAGAGTGAGGAAGTGCTGGCCTGGGCTGGCAAGAAAAAGGTGCAGGGAGATGTGGACAAGAGAAACCCCAGAGAGAAAGTAGTGGGAATGCAGGGAGCTCTGCCTAGGGATGGATGATGGGCCTGTCGAGAGCTATGAGTGAGGATTAGCAGGCAGACCAAGAGGGGTGGCCTTGTAGTGGATGTGTGCTATGGACTGCCTGAAGAGGGGCAGCCTCTGCAAGGCCTGAGGAGTGTAGAGTTGAGGAGAAGAAAACTCTTCCTGCTACCTAGATAGCAGCTCTCAGCCAGGTTCAAAATCTGAGACCAGAGGCATGGAGGCAATAGCATGGTGCTGTGTGTCCCCAGGGGGACCACCAAAGCACTGTGATGGGGTCCCCACAGCGGCCACCAGGGCTTTGTGATGGAGGTGGCATCATGCCCACAAGGCCATTGTGATGGGGCGGTCGCCATGGTGACCGTATCCCTACTGGGACCAGAGCCCCCAGGGGTCCCCACTCTGAGGAGAGCAGCTCGACCAGGAGGGAGCAGCTCCCCCTTGGTGCCAGAGTAGCAAGTCCTCACGAGTGGATCCCAGACATGGACAAGGAGTGGAAGGCGAACGCCTGCTCCCAGTCCACGGACGGGCACCCAGGCACGCAGGAGTGCAGGAGGAAGGTGAGTGGTGGGGCTGGAGGGAGAGGCAGGCAGCAGGGCTGGGACCTGCGTGCAGAGCACGAGGATGGTGGGGAAGGGGAGGTGGGGCAAGACAGCCAGGCATGAGCTCGCCCAGTGAGGGGGCATTTATTCGTGGCCCTGGGGATTTTCTCTCAGATAAAGCACACACCAACCTGGATACTCCAAGGCCCACAGGGAGCCCGTGAGCTCTGCACTGAGGGGCAGAGAGCAGCTGTGGGCCAAGCGCAGCTGGGCCATGTGCAGCCATGAGGTTCCCTTTGACATGGGGCTGGGGTTTCCTGTGCTGCAGGGGCTGCTCGTACCAACACAACCACCTCCATCATGTGCCCCCTTCTTCCCGCAGGTGGGCCAGCAGGAGCTGCACACAGTGGTGCAGCGCAGCCGGACCCCGGCTTCATCCCACCAAAGGGACAGGCTGCCTTCGCTCCCCGGCCCACAGAGCTCGTGGGCCTCTGAACACGGCATCGTTGCAAAGGTACAGAGCTGAGCAGCGATGGTGGCAAAGCCTCTGCCTGACTCCCCGGAGGTGCCAAGAAGCGGGTGGGAAGTGCTGGGAGAGACCAGGAGGTCTCTGCCCCCAGCAGGCTGACTGCCTGCTCTGCCCAGCAGTCTGCAAGGACATGCCTTGGGGTGTCTGAGGGAGCTGCCTTTGCCTGTCTCTTGCCCCACGGTGACAAACCCTCTCCCCACCCCGCCTTTGGGAGCAGAGCAGCAGCCGCCCACATGGGAGAGTGCAGCCATTGGCGAGGGCATCGGGGCCACAGGAAGTTTCCATGTGGGAAGGATGGAGGGCAGGGGGGAGGATGGCAGGAACTTAGCCTTTCTCATGGGCTTTGATTGCAGGTGGTGGAGGACACTGCCAGGGACGTTCCCACTGTGGCACAAGTTCTGCATCCCTCCGCCGGCCTTGTAAGGAAGGCTCCTCTGGGGCACAGGGAGACAGCGCCTGGCAGGACTCATGCAAGAGCAGGGACACCACATCTGCCTGGCTTACCACCTCTCCCAACCAAGGCAGCTCAGCAGGCCCCTGGAGGCCTGGAGACCTCTGCAGCTAAAACTGCAGGATCTACAAGGCAAAGCAAGCTGCCTGCTCACGAAGCATCCTGCAGGTCTTCTCCCCGAGGCAGGGCCAATGCCATGGACACCAACGGGGTGGCCAGGAGAACCCTGGAGAGAGAGACCAAGGGATTAGAGAAGCTGGCAGTGAATTCCAGCACAGCTGCTGCCAGGGAACCCTTCCCACCTGTTAGTGCTGCTGGGAAGGCTGTGGACTCAGGGAAGAGCCCGGCAGAGGAAGAGCTAAAGCCATGCCCTCTTTCCTTGCCTTCCCTTCAAAAGCGCAAGCAGGAAGCTCACGGTCCCACCCGGGCAATGCAAGAGCTCGTCCACTGCTTGCCTGAGCCCAGGCCTGGCTCTTGTGCATCAGCCCTGGGAAAAGCAAGGCTCTTGCTAGACGACAGTACCAGGACAACTCTTCCCCTGACAAGCCAGCAACTCTCTGGAAGCTCCTCCTTTGTCCCAGGAGCACAGGCCATTCCTGAAAGGGAGATGCGAAGCACGCCAGCATACAAGGAGCGGGACGAGCTGCTTTCTGCTCCCGGAGATGCCTGTGGGCAGGAGGTCAAGGCACACTGTTCAGGCACGCTGGTGCAGAGGCAGGACTTGGTGCTAAGCAAGTCCTCAGTGTCCCAAGGTGCAGAGCTGCAGCCTCGTGAGCTGCAGGTGCCTCCTGCTGAGACGTGCCAGGGAGAAACAGCCTCTCCTGCCCTGGGTGATGCCCTGCAGTGTGCGACAACAGCCACAGGTGTTTCAGAGGAAGCTGCACTCCCCATGCCCTGCTGTGCAGAGGTGTCACCTGGCTTTGAAGAAGACATCCCTGCCATCTCCCACAGTGACAGGGCCCCACCATCGCCTTCCGTGCCTGAGCCTGCCAGCCTTGTGCAGAACATCCTTGGAGAAGCTGGCCTGGAAATGATGGCTGAGAGCCAGGGCCCTGCCCCACAGGGCCCTGCCCCGCCTGCTGGGGCTGTGCAGGGTGCAGGCCTGGGGCTGGAGTCTGCTGCCTTGAGCCGTCCTGATGACAGGAGCCCTGGACCTGGCCGGCATCCAGCACAGCCTGATGCAAATGAAGCCACGAAGGAGCTCAGTGCAGCCGTGCCCAAAAGGACATCATCGGCACAGACCAGCAGTCTAGCAGTACCAGCAAGCCCAGGCCAGGACAAGCCCACAGAGCAGGACAAAAGCACAGCCCCTGCAGCTCAGCAAGGGCCTGATGCCCATGCTGGTGGGGGCAAAAGGGAGGTCAGCGGGGCTGGTGCACCAGCCTCCCCAGGCAAGGGCGGTGCGCATGGGACCCCACGATGCCCCCGGGCAGGGCAGGGCCCAAAACAGCAGCCTTTGGGCATCATCTGCCATGTGCAAGGACAGCCTCTGCGCGTGCACCCCGACAACACCTCGCAGTATCTCGCAGTGCTCTCCATCAAAACAGAGCCGCTGGAGGAGCTCGAGAGGAGCAGCCTGGCGCGCACCGGGCACACCTTGGCCCAGCTGCGAGAAGCCTGTTTCCAGAGGAAGAAGCTGAGCCTGAAGGAGAGCGAGGGTGAGGGCGAGGAGGCCAAGGGGAAACGTTTCTCCCTGACAGCGTCAGGATCCCTCAACGTCAAACGCAAGGAGGTGAGTGCCAAGGATGGGCTGGGCCAGGTGGTAACCCTGCCTGCGCTGGGGCCAGCCGCTGCGCCCCACTGCAGCAGCCTGACTGTCCCAGTGGGAGCAGGGCCCCGGGAGGCCTTTTGTGGTGGGAAAAGCAGCACCCTTCACAAATGTGCCTCTCTTCTTTTAGCTGCTGGCCAGAAATTCCTTCTACAACTTGTGGAAACCTGAGATAACACGAGTGGAGCTCCTGAAGGATGCCAGGTGCAAGTGGGAGGTGCTGGAGCGGCTGTATGCCCATGCCCCCAGGAGGGAGCGGGAGGTGGGAGCCAGGAAGAGAGTGCTGGGAGCGGCGCAGGAAGAGCAAGGGGACTGGAGCACTGAGGAGGAGGAAGAGGACGCTGATGAAGAGCTTCTGCAAAGTGAGGAGCTGGAGGAAAACATGTCCTTGCGCGAGATCTGGGCCAGACCTAGCCTCAGGAGCCTCTTAGACAAGGAAACGTGCCCCCAGAAGGTGCCTTGCTCGCCCAGCGTCAAGGCCGGAGACACTGCCAGGGAGGCAGCCGGTGACATGGAGAACATGCCTCTGGAGCCAGCAGTGCTCGGAGGAGCCGAAGCAGGGGCATGTGCTTTGGGGGATGGCTTTCAGGAGGCAGGGGACAGCGTGTCTCTGGCGCCATCAGAGAGACCAGAAACAAAGCCAGAGGCCTGGCCTGCAGCTGGAGACCCTCAGGAGGCAGAGGAAAAAGTGCCTGCCTCTGCAGCAGAAGCTGTGCCAGAGGCCCATCTCTTGGCTGGAGGCCCTTGCGAGGAGAGCAACAGCCTGCCTCTCGAAGCACCACTGCCCGAGGGAAGAAAAGCAGTGGCTTCTGCCTTGTGTGCAGGCCCTCCTCCCCAGGTGAGCAAGGAGCACATCATCGGTCTCCCCATCAAAGGGGTCTGCTGTGTGAGCTGTGTCTGGGGTGTGCAGGGTGGCTGCAGAGAGCTGCCCCGTCCCGTGGGACCCCTCTTCCTATGGTGCCAAGCTGTCACCCTCAGGCCTTTGCCCTCTGCGATATCTGCCATGGGGGAGCTGCCTGGTGCTCTCCGTTTCCAAGTGCCCAAGGCCCAGGGCTGACGTCCCCTCCAACGCCTGCACTGCATTCAGCCCTGGGCCCTGGATGCAGAGCGAGGAGGGAAGGGGCGACCCCAGCAGCAGCCCCCTCCCACACCCAGCGAGCCAGCCCCCTTCTGCCACCCACCCGGCCACCTCTGTTCCCCCCTGCCCGTCACAGCCCCCAGCCCAGCCCTGCTGCTACAGCCCCACAACAAGCCTTATCCCATCTCTGTGCCACCTGCAGGTCCCTTCCCTTGGGACTCACAGCTCTTGGCAGCATCCCACAACCCCAAACCCTTCCGCACATCCATCCCGGGGCACCAGTGTCCTGAACATCGCCAGCTGATGGCACGTGGTGTGTGTGCTTGCTCTCCCCTTGCAGGTTGCCTCTGAGCCCAAAGAGGAGGAGAAGTCATCCCCTATCTTCAGACAAGCACCAGAGGTGGACCCAGGTGTGTACCCAAGTCAAGAGCCCTTCTGGGCACGGCGGGCCCGTCCCAGCACAGCGAGTGGCACCGGGGCCAGCAGCAGCAAGCGCTCGGGGGCTGGCCGTGCCGAGACCACGACCCCTCGGGAAAGGCCTTGGTGGTGGGGACAGGCAGGTCCTGCACCCCCACAGCCCCTCGCCCACGCCTCTCCTTCCCCCACAGGCATCACCACCCTCCCGGACACCGCAGCTCCCAGTCGACGGCCCTCGCTGCTCAGGACAGTGCTTCGGGCTCTGTGCAGAGCTTTCTGCTGCAGCTGTGCCACGGGGCAGCGAGAGCAACGGCGCCAGGAGGCCAGCGCCAGGCAGGTCCCCTGAGATGGGGGCTGGCACAGGGCAGAGAGGCAGAGCGACGGAGACTGTCCCGGCTGCTACAAAAATGCTGCTCCATCGTGTCCCATAGCACCCATGGGCCCACAACAACCCTAGTTGGTGACAGCCATTTCATGCTTTGAATAAAACCCTTGGAAGCTTTTTTCCCCCTGTGTTACTTGGTGTCAGGCAAATCTCCATAGCAAGACTAGTGCAGGCAATGCCACTGAAGCCAGGCAGGTCTGGAGAGAAAGCCGTTGAAGCAGTCACAGAGTCAGAGAGCAGCTGGGGTGGGAAGGGGCTTCTGGAGGTCTCGGCTCCAAGGTCCTGCTGCAGGCGTCCTGTGCTCCAGCTCCCGACTCGTTCAGGAGCCTCCACTGGGCTTGTGCCAGTGTGTCCATGTGTGTCTGGGAGTGGGGAGCCCTACCTGGACCCTGTGCCCAGACGTGGTCTCTCCCGAGCCGACCCCAGGGCAGGAATGCCTTCCCTCGCCCTGCTGGCTGCTCTCTGCTAACACAGCCAAGTGTGGGGCCGGCCTTGCTGCCCGGGCACGCTGCTGACCCCAGCTCAGCTTGTGCCCAGGACCTGCAGGACTTGATCTGCGGAGCTGCTCTCCAGGGACCAGGCCCCTGCCCAGCCTGCTGTGGGGCTTTTACTTTTCCCAGCAGCCCATTTCGGTGTCCTGTCAAGGTCCCTCGGAAGAACAGCCCTGGGTACCTGCTGCTGTTGTGACCATCGTGAAGACTGCCCTGGCCACCCTTCTGTGAGCTTCCCCTAAAAGTGTCCTAGCTCCACCCACTGCTGGGAGCTTCCTCTGACGGTGCCCTGCACCCACATGGTGTTTCCACCCAGGCTGGTTCCCTGCCCAGGCACCTCCACAGCAACAGCGACATGAGTCTCAGCTCACTTGCTGTGGCATTATGTGCAGCAACATTTCCCTGGCCTCTGTGGAGGGCCCGATCGAGAGCTGGGCATGCACATCCTGGCTCCGCACAGCCTCAATTACCGCCCCGCAGGGCTTGGCACATGGCTGTGCTGCAACCCCAACTGTCCCTTTGGCTCTAGTGGCTGCCCCCACGGGGTTCCCCAGGCCTCCCCCACACCTGGGCACACCTTTGCATCCCAGGGATCTCCTGACAGTGCTGGCTGTGACCCAGGCCACCCACGAGGGCCTCTGCTGAGGTGCCTGGGAGACCTGGCCCTCCCATGGTGAGCGTGGGACACCTAGATTGGGATCCCTCACAGTCAAGCTGTGCCACCCTAGGGACCTGGTGTTCAGCACAGGGCCGGTTGACCCCTCCTCGTGTGTGCCGTCCTGCTGGGAGGGCAACAGAGGGAGAGCGGACAGCCTGAGTCTGCCCTGGGCAAGTGTGGGACATTTTGGGAGGGAGGCAACTGCAACAGCTGCCACGCTGCAGCAGCACCAGCTGTGTCCCCTCCCTGCAGCCCCTGCCACAGCCCTGCCCACCCCTGCCCCTGCCAGGGCTGCTGCCCCCTCACTCCCAGCCCTCAGCCCCTCTCCTGCCACCGTGGGGACCAGCTCTACAGGCAGGAGCTCCCCAGCCCCTGGCCCTCCCCACCTCTCCCCACACCAGCGATCCAGCCCCAGCTGGATGCCCACCTGCCTCCGGCTTGGGGGGGTCTTTCTATTCATGGAGTCCCAGAAGAGTTTTGGTGGGGAAGGACCTCTGGAGGTCTCCACTCCAACCTCCCATGCAAAACAGGGCTGCTTGGAGCCCTACGGTCTCAGCCTTATGGTGATCACTGGGCTGTGCCTGACCCCGGTTACCATCCCCAAACCTGCTCTGCTCCTCTTGCCCATGCACTGCGGGACAGCACCCCTCATCGGTGGGGCACTGCCCTCCTGCCTTGCCAACACCCTCAGCTCCCGCTTCCCCTTCCCGTACGAAGCAGCCCCACCCTTGCTGCTCCCAACAACAGACTCTTTGGAGCAAAACCATTGGAGCTGTGATACAGCAAAACCTGCCCTCCTGGCTACCCATCATCAAATCAGTTCCCACGTGGCTGCCCTCCCCGCTAAGGCTCTGCGTGCAGTGTTACCTGGCTAGGGGGTCCAAATCTGAGGCACTCCTTACACCTTTCAATTGGCTGTCAGGCAAGGGTTGCTGTTTTGCATATATGGTCACCTTGGGGACCTACAAGCTGCTTCTGCTTGCATCCCAGCTTCCCTTGCCAAGGCTTTCTTGACTGTAGTGAGGGGGCAGGTCCAAGGCAGAGATGGGGAGTCAGGTCAGGAGGCCGGGGACAGGGTCAGGTCAGCACCCGAGGGTCAGGACCGGGCACAGGTATGTCCAAGACATAACTCAGGCCAGGCCCAAGGACAGGAGCAGCAGCTCCCCAGCAAGGGGGAGGAGGCCCCACAATACACTGGTCACTTTCTGTCTGCCCTGCTCTTGTGCCCAGGAGATCCCCCTCCCTGTCTGCCTGCAGCCCCTCCATGCCCACCCTGCTCCCCAGCACAGCACAACAGCCCTGGCCCTGCAGCCCCTCCACAGCTCCTGCTGACCCAGGAACAGAGCAACCTAACCTGAGCTGGTGCCCAGAGAAACCTGTTTCTTCTTCTCTTTTTCTACCTGAATGCTGCCCTGCTTTTCTCTGGGGAGGTTGCTGCTCCCCAGAGAGCTTTTCCCCAGGTGAGTGTGTCCGTGCTGGCCTGGCTGGATGTTCCTGCACCCCTCCCCTGTGCTCCCTGCAGGGCCTGGGCTGGCATTGCTGCTCTGCAGAGCGAACGAACTGTGGGGCCACAAGGCCACGAGGTGACTCCTGACTTCACACTGGCCATGCTGCTTGGGGCAGGAAGCAGACCCCACCAGACAGGGCTAAACACTCATGACACTGCTGGCACATCTCTGTGCTCTTGGATGGTGCTCAGAATGGCACCAGGCTGTTTGCAATGGCAGGAGATGTGTCTGGGTGTGCACTAGCTCCAGCCTGTGGTTTTTGCCTGAGGGTGCATGAATCACTCTCCAGTTCCCCTTCCCTGGGCTTCCTGGGTCCCTACTGCCTCTCCAGGGATTGCAGAGCCCTCATTTCCCTGTGCAGACCTGGATTTAGTGCTTTACCTTCTGGTTACTCCACCATGGACTGTCTCTACTTTGTGAGACTCCACTCACTGTCCATCCCCAGGCACACACTATGCCTTGAGATCTCTGAGCTCTCCTGAGGGCTCAGATTCCCCTCCAGCAGGATGGGCATCTGTCATCAGCACTGTCACCTGAGAGACAGCCCTCAGCAGACATTTCAGAGACCATTCTCCATCTCCACTGGCACTGGTTGTCTCACTTCATTTGGAAGGGGAGTGTTCCCATCTGCTGACCTGATGGCTGACCAGGCATCCAAGCTGGTGAGGGAAGCCTTAAAGTGGGAGCAACTGTGGGGAGAGGGTGAGTCAAAAAAGAGGGAGGAAGTGCTGGCCTGGGCTGGCAAGGAAAAGGTGCAGGGAGATGTGGACAAGAGAAACCCCAGAGAGAGAGCAGTGGGAATGCAGGGAGCTCTGCCTAGGGATGGATGATGGGCCTGTCGAGAGCTATGAGTGAGGATTAGCAGGCAGACCAAGAAGAGTGGCCTTGTAGTGGATGTGTACTATGGAGTGCCTGAAGAGGGGCAGCCTCTGCAAGCTCAGAGCTGAGCAGAAGAAAACTCTTCCTGCTCCCTGGACACCAGCTCTCAGCCAGGTTCAAAAGCTGAGGCCAGAGGCATGGAGGCAATAGCATGGTGCTGTGTGTCTCCAAGGGGACTGCCATGACACTGTGATGGGGGTCCCCATGGCGACCACCAAGGCACTGTGATGGGGTCCCCACGGCGACCACCAGGGCTTTGTGATGGAGGTGGCATCATGCCCACAAGGCCATTGTGATGAGGCGGTCCCCATGGTGACCGTGTCCCTACTGGGACCAGAGCCCCCAGGGGTCCCCACTCTGAGGAGAGCAGCTCGACCAGGAGGGAGCCGCTCCCCCTTGGTGCCAGAGTAGCAAGTCCTCACGAGTGGATCCCGGAGATGGACAAGGAGTGGCAGGCAAACGCCTGCTCCCAGTCCACGGACGGACACCCAGGCACACAGGAGTGCAGGAGGAAGGTGAGTGGTGGGGCTGGAGGGAGAGGCAGGCAGCAGGGATGGGACCTGCATGGAGAGCACGAGGATGGTGGGGAAGGGGAGGTGGGGTAAGACAGCCAGGCATGAGCTCGCCCAGCGAGGGGGCATTTATTCATGGCCCTGGAGATTTTCTCTCAGATAAAGCACACACCAGCCTGGATACTCCAAGGCCCACAGGGACCCTGTAAGCTCTGCACTGAGGGGCAGAGAGCAGCTGTGGGCCAAGCGCAGCTGGGCCATGTGCAGCCATGAGGTTCCCTTTGACATGGGGCTGGGGTTTCCTGTGCTGCAGGGGCTGCTCGTACCAACACAACCACCTCCATCATGTGCCCCCTTCTTCCCGCAGGTGGGCCAGCAGGAGCTGCACACAGTGATGCAGCGCAGCCGGACCCCGGCTTCGTCCCACCAAAGGGACAGGCTGCCTTCGCTCCCCGGCCCACAGAGCTCGTGGGCCTCTGAACGCGGCATCGTTGCAAAGGTACAGAGCTGAGCAGCGATGGTGGCAAAGCCTCTGCCTGACTCCCCGGAGGTGCCAAGAAGCGGGTGGGAAGTGCTGGGAGAGACCGGGAGGTCTCTGCCCCCAGCAGGCTGACTGCCTGCTCTGCACAGCAGTCTGCAAGGACATGCCTCGGGTGTCTGAGGGAGCTGCCTTTGCCTGTCTCTTGCCCCACGGTGACAAACCCTCTCCCCACCCGGCCTTTGGGAGCAGGGGGGAAGCTGCCCATATGGGAGAGTGCAGTCTTTGTCGAGGGCGTCAGGGGTGACAGGAAGTTTCCATGTGGGAAGGATGGAGGGCAGGGGGGAGGATGGCAGGAACTTAGCCTTTCTCATGGGCTTTGATTGCAGGTGGTGGAGGACACTGCCAGAGACGTTCCCACTGTGGCACAAGTTCTGCATCCCTCCGCCGGCCTTGTAAGGAAGGCTCCTCTGGGGCACAGGGAGACAGCGCCTGGCAGGACTCATGCAAGAGCAGGGACACCACATCTGCCTGGCTTACCACCTCTCCCAACCAAGGCAGCTCGGCAGGCCCCTGGAGGCCTGGAGACCTCTGCAGCTAAAACTGCAGGATCTACAAGGCAAAGCAAGCTGCCTGCTCACGAAGCATCCTGCAGGTCTTCTCCCCGAGGCAGGGCCAATGCCATGGACACCAAAGGGGTGGCCAGGAGAACCCTGGAGAGAGAGACCAAGGGATTAGAGAAGCTGGCAGTGAATTCCAGCACAGCTGCTGCCAGGGAACCCTTCCCACCTGTTAGTGCTGCTGGGAAGGCTGTGGACTCAGGGAAGAGCCTGGCAGAGGAAGAGCTAAAGCCATGCCCTCTTTCCTTGCCTTCCCTTCAAAAGCGCAAGCAGGAAGCTCATGGTCCCACCTGGGCAATGCAAGAATTCGTCCACTGCTTGCCTGAGCCCAGGCCTGGCTCTTGTGCATCAGCCCTGGGAAAAGCAAGGCTCTTGCTAGACGACAGTACCAGGACAACTCTTCCCCTGACAAGCCAGCAACTCTCTGGAAGCTCCTCCTTTGTCCCAGCAGCACAGGCCATTCCTGAAAGGGAGATGCGAAGCACGCCAGCATACAAGGAGCGGGACGAGCTGCTTTCTGCTCCCGGAGATGCCTGTGGGCAGGAGGTCAAGGCACACTGTTCAGGCACGCTGGTGCAGAGGCAGGACTTGGTGCTAAGCAAGTCCTCAGTGTCCCAAGGTGCAGAGCTGCAGCCTCGTGAACTGCAAGTGCCCCGCACTGAGACGTGCCAGGGAGAAACAGCCTCTTCTGCCCCGCATGATGCCCTGCAGTGTGCGACAACAGCCACAGGTGTTTCAGAGGAAGCTGGACTCCCCATCCGCTGCTGTGCTGAGGTGTCACCTGGCTTTGAAGAAGACATCCCTGCCATCTCCCACAGTGACAGGGCCCCACCATCGCCTTCCGTGCCTGAGCCTGCCAGCCTTGTGCAGAACATCCTTGGAGAAGCTGGCCTGGAAATGATGGCTGAGAGCCAGGGCCCTGCCCCACAGGGCCCTGCCCCGCCTGCTGGGGCTGTGCAGGGTGCAGGCCTGGGGCTGGAGTCTGCTGCCTTGAGCCGTCCTGATGACATGAGCCCTGGACCTGGACGGCATCCAGCACAGCCTGATGCGAATGAAGCCACGAAGGAGCTCAGTGCAGCCGTGCCCAAAAGGACATCATCGGCACAGACCAGCAGTCTGGCAGTACCAGCAAGCCCAGGCCAGGACAAGCCCACAGAGCAGGACAAAAGCACAGCCCCTGCAGCTCCGCAAGGGCCTGATGCCCGTGCTGGTGGGGGCAAAAGGGAGGTCAGCGGGGCCGGTGCACCAGCCTCCCCAGGCAAGGGCGGTGCGCATGGGACCCCACGATGCCCCCGGGCAGGGCAGGGCCCAAAACAGCAGCCTTTGGGCATCATCTGCCATGTGCAAGGACAGCCTCTGCGCGTGCACCCCGACAACACCTCGCAGTATCTCGCAGTGCTCTCCATCAAAACAGAGCCACTGGAGGAGCTCGAGAGGAGCAGCCTGGCGCGCACCGGGCACACCTTGGCCCAGCTGCGAGAAGCCTGTTTCCAGAGGAAGAAGCTGAGCCTGAAGGAGAGCGAGGGTGAGGGCGAGGAGGCCAAGGGGAAACGTTTCTCCCTGACAGCGTCAGGATCCCTCAACGTCAAACGCAAGGAGGTGAGTGCCAAGGATGGGCTGGGCCAGGTGGTAACCCTGCCTGCACTGGGGCCAGCCGCTGCGCCCCACTGCAGCAGCCTGACTGTCCCAGTGGGAGCAGGGCCCCGGGAGGCCTTTCGTGGTGGGAAAAGCAGCGCCCTTCACAAATGTGCCTCTCTTCTTTTAGCTGCTGGCCAGAAATTCTTTCTGTAATTTGTGGAAACCAGAGCTAACGCGAGTGGAGCTCCTGAAGGATGCCAGGTGCAAGTGGGAGGTGCTGGAGCGGCTGTATGCCCATGCCCCCAGGAGGGAGCGGGAGGTGGGAGCCAGGAAGAGAGTGCTGGGAGCGGCGCAGGAAGAGCAAGGGGACTGGAGCACTGAGGAGGAGGAAGAGGACGCTGATGAAGAGCTTCTGCAAAGTGAGGAGCTGGAGGAAAACACGTCCTTGCGCGAGATCTGGGCCAGACCTAGCCTCAGGAGCCTCTTAGACAAGGAAACGTGCCCCCAGAAGGTGCCTTGCTCGCCCAGCGTCAAGGCTGGAGACACTGCTAGGGAGGCAGCCGGTGACATGGAGAACATGCCTCTGGAGCCAGCAGTGCTTGGAGGAGCCGAAGCAGGGGCATGTGCTTTGGGGGATGGCTTTCAGGAGGCAGGGGACAGCGTGTCTCTGGTGCCATCAGAGAGACCAGAAACAAAGCCAGAGGCCTGGCCTGCAGCCCGAGACCCTCAGGAGGCAGAGGAAAAAGTGCCTGCCTCTGCAGCAGAAGCTGTGCCAGAGGCCCGTCTCTTGGCTGGAGGCCCTTGCGAGGAGAGCATCAGCCTGCCTCTCGAAGCACCACTGCCCGAGGGAAGAAAAGCAGTGGCTTCTGCCTTGTGTGGAGGCCCTCCTCCCCAGGTGAGCAAGGAGCACATCATCGGTCTCCCCATCAAAGGGGTCTGCTGTGAGAGCTGTGTCTGGGGTGTGCAGGGTGGGTGCAGAGAGCTGCCCCGTCCCGTGGGACCCCTCTTCCCATGGTGCCAAGCTGTCACCCTCAGGCCTTTGCCCTCTGCGATATCTGCCATGGGGGAGCTGCCTGGTGCTCTCCGTTTCCAAGTGCCCAAGGCCCAGGGCTGAGGTCCCCTCCAACGCCTGCACTGCGGTCAGCCCTGGGGCCTGGATGCAGAGCGAGGAGGGAAGGGGCGACCCCAGCAGCAGCCCCCTCCCACACCCAGCGAGCCAGCCCCCTTCTGCCACCCACCCGGCCACCTCTCTTCCCCCCTGCCCGTCACAGCCCCCAGCCCAGCCCTGCTGCTACAGCCCCACAACAAGCCTTATCCCGTCTCTGTGCCACCCGCAGGTCCCTTCCCTTGGGACTCACAGCTCTTGGCAGCATCCCACAACCCCAAACCCTTCCGCACATCCATCCCGGGGCACCAGTGTCCTGAGCATCACCAGCTGATGGCACGTGGTGTGTGGGCTTGCTCTCCCCTTGCAGGTTGCCTCTGAGCCCAAAGAGGAGGAGAAGTCATCCCCTATCTTCAGACAAGCACCAGAGGTGGACCCAGGTACGTACCCAAGTCAAGAGCCCTTCTGGGGACAGCAGGCCCGTCCCAGCACAGCGAGCGGCACCGAGGCCGGCAGCAGCAAGCGCTCGGGGGCTGGCCGTGCCGAGACCACGACCCCTCGGGAAAGGCCTTGGTGGTGGCGACAGGCAGGTCCTGCACCCACGCAGCCCCTCGCCCACGGCTCTCCTTCCCCCACAGGCATCACCACCCTCCCGGACACCGCAGCTCCCAGGCGACGGCCCTCGCTGCTCAGGACGGTGCTTCGGGCTCTGCGCAGAGCTTTCTGCTGCAGCTGTGCCACGGGGCAGCGAGAGGACCGGCACCAGGAGGCCAGTGCCAGGCAGGTGCCCTGAGATGGGGGCTGGCACAGGGCAGAGAGGCAGAGCGATGGAGACTGTCCCGGCTGCTACAGAAATGCTGCCCCATCGTGTCCTGCAGCACCCATGTGCCCACACCAACCCTTGTTGGTGACAGCCATTTCATGCTTTGAATAAAACCCTCGGAAGTTTTTTCCCCCCGTGTTACTTGGTGTCAGGCAAATCTCCATAGCAAGACTAGTGCAGGCAATGCCACTGAAGCCAGGCAGGTCTGGAGAGAAAGCCGTTGAAGCAGTCACAGAGTCAGAGAGCAGCTGGGGTGGGAAGGGGCTTCTGGAGGTCTCGGCTCCAAGGTCCTGCTGCAGCTGGAGGCGGCCAGCGGGGGTTTCCCAGGGCCTGGCAGGGTCGAGCTCTGACTGTCTCTGTTGCACCACCCTCAGGCTTCACAGGCTCTTGGCCCTCTCTGAGGGGAATTTTCCCTGCTGCCACTTGTGTCGTGGCCCCTCGTCCTGTCCCCAGGCACCTCGGGAAGGGTCTGGCTCCATCCTCTCCCCACCCTCCCCTTCGGCAGCTGCAGGCAGCAGCGAGATCCCCCTGCGCCTTCTCTTGTCCCAGCTGAACAGACCCAGCGCCCTTGGTCTCTCCTCATACGTCCTGTGCTCCAGCTCCCGACCAGCTCGAGGGTGTCCACTGGGCTTGTGCCAGTGTGTCCATGTCTGTCTGGGAGTGGGGAGCCCTACCTGGACCCTGTGCCCAGACGTGGTCTCTCCCGAGCTGACCCCAGGGCAGGAATGCCTTCCCTCGCCCTGCCGGCTGCACTCTGCTAACACAGCCAAGTGTGGGGCCGGCCTTGCTGCCCGGGCACGCTGCTGACCCCAGCTCAGCTTGTGCCCAGGACCTGCAGGACTTGATCTGCGGAGCTGCTCTCCAGGGACCAGGCCCCTGCCCAGCCTGCTGTGGGGCTTTTACTTTTCCCAGCAGCCCATTTCGGTGTCCTGTCAAGGTCCCTCGGAAGAACAGCCCTGGATACCTGCTGCTGTTGTGACCATCGTGAAGACTGCCCTGGCCACCCTTCTGTGAGCTTCCCCTAAAAGTGTCCTAGCTCCACCCACTGCTGGGAGCTTCCTCTGACGGTGCCCTGCACCCACATGGTGTTTCCACCCAGGCTGGTTCCCTGCCCAGGCACCTCCACAGCAACAGCGACATGAGTCTCAGCTCACTTGCTGTGGCATTATGTGCAGCAACATTTCCCTGGCCTCTGTGGAGGGCCCGATCGAGAGCTGGGCATGGACATCCTGGCTCCGCACAGCCTCAATTACCGCCCCGCAGGGCTTGGCACATGGCTGTGCTGCAACCCCAACTGTCCCTTTGGCTCTAGTGCTGGGCTGCCCCCACGGGGTTCCCCAGGCCTCCCCCACACCTGGGCACACCTTTGCATCCCAGGGATCTCCTGACAGTGCTGGCTGTGACCCAGGCCACCCACGAGGGCCTCTGCTGAGGTGCCTGTGAGACCTGGCCCTCCCATGGTGAGCGTGGGACACCTAGATTGGGATCCCTCACAGTCAAGCTGTGCCACCCTAGGGACCTGGTGTTCAGCACAGGGCCGGTCGACCCCTCCTCGTGTGTGCCGTCCTGCTGGGAGGGCAACAGAGGCAGAGCGAACAGCCTGAGTCTGCCCTGGGCAAGTGTGGGACATTTTGGGAGGGAGGCAACTGCAACAGCTGCCACGCTGCAGCAGCACCAGCTGTGTCCCCTCCCTGCAGCCCCTGCCACAGCCCTGCCCACCCCTGCCCCTGCCAGGGCTGCTGCCCCCTCACTCCCAGCCCTCAGCCCCTCTCCTGCCACCGTGGGGACCAGCTCTACAGGCAGGAGCTCCCCAGCCCCTGGCCCTCCCCACCTCTCCCCACACCAGCCATCCAGCCCCAGCTGGATGCCCACCTGCCTCCGGCTTGGGGGGGTCTTTCTATTCATGGAGTCCCAGAAGAGTTTTGGTGGGGAAGGACCTCTGGAGGTCTCCACTCCAACCTCCCATGCAAAACAGGGCTGCTTGGAGCCCTACGGTCTCAGCCTTATGGTGATCACTGGGCTGTGCCTGACCCCGGTTACCATCCCCAAACCTGCTCTGCTCCTCTTGCCCATGCACTGCGGGACAGCACCCCTCATCGGTGGGGCACTGCCCTCCTGCCTTGCCAACACCCTCAGCTCCCGCTTCCCCTTCCCGTACGAAGCAGCCCCACCCTTGCTGCTCCCAACAACAGACTCTTTGGAGCAAAACCATTGGAGCTGTGATACAGCAAAACCTGCCCTCCTGGCTACCCATCATCAAATCAGTTCCCACGTGGCTGCCCTCCCCGCTAAGGCTCTGTGTGCAGTGTTACCTGGCTAGGGGGTCCAAATCTGAGGCACTCCTTACACCTTTCAATTGGCTGTCAGGCAAGGGTTGCTGTTTTGCATATATGGTCACCTTGGGGACCTACAAGCTGCTTCTGCTTGCATCCCAGCTTCCCTTGCCAAGGTTTTCTTGACTGTAGTGAAGGGGGCAGGTCCAAGGCAGAGATGGGGAGTCAGGTCAGGAGGCCGGGGACAGGGTCAGGTCAGCAACCAAGAGGTGCAGGGCCAGGCACAGGTATGTCCATGACATAACTCAGGCCAGGCCCAAGGACAGGAGCAGCAGCTCCCCAGCAAGGGGGAGGAGGCCCCACAATACACTGGTCACTTTCTGTCTGCCCTGCTCTTGTGCCCAGGAGATCCCCCTCCCTGTCTGCCTGCAGCCCCTCCATGCCCACCCTGCTCCCCAGCACAGCACAATGGCCCTGGCCCTGCAGCCCCTCCACAGCTCCTGCTGACCCAGGAACAGAGACACCTCTCCCGAGCTGCTGCACAAAGAAACCTGTTTCTTCTTCTCATTTTCTACCTGAATGCTGCCCTGCTTTTCTCTAGGGAGGTTGCTGCTCCCCAGAGAGCTTTTCTCCAGGTGAGTGTGTCTGTGCTGGCCTGGCTGGATGTTCCTGCACCCCTCCCCTGTGCTCCCTGCAGGGCCTGGGCTGGCATTGCTGCTCTGCAGAGCGAACGAACTGTGGGGCCACAAGGCCGCGAGGTGACTCCTGACTTCACACTGGCCATGCTGCTTGGGGAAGGAAGCAGACCCCACCAGACAGGGCTAAACACTCATGACACTGCTGGCACATCTCTGTGCTCTTGGATGGTGCTCAGAATGACACCAGGCTGTTTGCAATGGCAGGAGATGTGTCTGGGTGTGCACTAGCTCCAGCCTGTGGTTTTTCCCTGAGGGTGCATGAATCACTCTCCAGTTCCCCTTCCCTGGGCTTCCTGGGTCCCTACTGCCTCTCCAGGGATTGCAGAGCCCTCATTTCCCTGTGCAGACCTGGATTTAGTGCTTTACCTTCTGGTTACTCCACCATGGACTGTCTCTACTTTGTGAGACTCCACTCACTGTCCATCCCCAGGCACACACTATGCCTTGAGATCTCTGAGCTCTCCTGAGGGCTCAGATTCCCCTCCAGCAGGATGGGCATCTGTCATCAGCACTGTCACCTGAGAGACAGCCCTCAGCAGACATTTCAGAGACCATTCTCCATCTCCACTGGCACTGGTTGTCTCACTTCATTTGGAAGGGGAGTGTTCCCATCTGCTGACCTGATGGCTGACCAGGCATCCAAGCTGGTGAGGGAAGCCTTAAAGTGGGAGCAACTGTGGGGAGAGGGTGAGTCAAAAAAGAGGGAGGAAGTGCTGGCCTGGGCTGGCAAGGAAAAGGTGCAGGGAGATGTGGACAAGAGAAACCCCAGAGAGAGAGCAGTGGAAATGCATGGAGCTCTGCCTAGGGATGGACGATGGGCCTGTCGAGAGCTATGAGTGAGGATTAGCAGGCAGACCAAGAGGGGTGGCCTTGTAGTGGATGTGTACTATGGAGTGCCTGAAGAGGGGCAGCCTCTGCAAGCTCAGAGCTGAGCAGAAGAAAACTCTTCCTGCTCCCTGGACACCAGCTCTCAGCCAGGTTCAAAAGCTGAGACCAGAGGCATGGAGGCAATAGCATGGTGCTGTGTGTCTCCAAGGGGACTGCCATGACACTGTGATGGGGGTCCCCATGGCGACCACCAAGGCACTGTGATGGGGTCCCCACGGCGACCACCAGGGCTTTGTGATGGAGGTGGCATCATGCCCACAAGGCCATTGTGATGAGGCGGTCGCCATGGTGACCGTGTCCCTACTGGGACCAGAGCCCCCAGGGGTCCCCACTCTGAGGAGAGTAGCTCGACCAAGAGGGAGCAGCTCCCCCTTGGTGCCAGAGTAGCAGGTCCTCACGAGTGGATCCCAGACATGGACAAGGAGCGGCAGGCGAACGCCTGCTCCCAGTCCACGGACGGGCACCCAGGCATGCAGGAGTGCAGGAGGAAGGTGAGTGGTGGGTCTGGAGGGAGAGGCAGGCAGCAGGGATGGGACCTGCGTGCAGAGCACGAGGATGGTGGGGAAGGGGAGGTGGGGCAAGACAGCCAGGCATGAGCTCACCCAGTGAGGGGGCATTTATTCGTGGCCCTGGGGATTTTCTCTCAGGTAAAGCACACACCGACCTGGATACTCCAAGGCCCACAGGGAGCCCGTGAGCTCTGCACTGAGGGGCAGAGAGCAGCTGTGGGCTAAGTGCAGCTGGGCCATGCGTGGCCATGAGGTTCCCTTTGACATGGGGCTGGGGTTTCCTGTGCTTCAGGGGCTGCTCGTACCAACACAACCACCTCCATCATGTGCCCCCTTCTTCCCGCAGGTGGGCCAGCAGGAGCTGCACACAGTGGTGCAGCGCAGCCGGACCCCGGCTTTGTCCCACCAAAGGGACAGGCTGCCTTCGCTCCCCGGCCCACAGAGCTCGTGGGCCTCTGAACACGGCATCGTTGCAAAGGTACAGAGCTGAGCAGCGATGGTGGCAAAGCCTCTGCCTGACTCCCCGGAGGTGCCAAGAAGCAAGTGGGAAGTGCTGGGAGAGACCGGGAGGTCTCTGCCCCCAGCAGGCTGACTGCCTGCTCTGCCCAGCAGTCTGCAAGGACATGCCTTGGGGTGTCTGAGGGAGCTGCCTTTGCCTGTCTCTTGCCCCACGGTGACAAACCCTCTCCCCACCCCGCCTTTGGGAGCAGAGCAGCAGCCGCCCACATGGGAGAGTGCAGCCATTGGCGAGGCCATCGGGGCCACAGGAAGTTTCCATGTGGGAAGGATGGAGGGCAGGGGGGAGGATGGCAGGAACTTAGCCTTTCTCATGGGCTTTGATTGCAGGTGGTGGAGGACACTGCCAGGGACACTCCCATTGTGGCACAAGCTCTGCATCCCTCCACCAGCCTTGTAAGGAAGGCTCCTCTGGGGCACAGGGAGACAGCGCCTGGCAGGACTCATGCAAGAGCAGGGACACCACATCTGCCTGGCTTACCACCTCTCCCAACCAAGGCAGCTCGGCAGGCCCATGGAGGCCTGGAGACCTCTGCAGCTAAAACTGCAGGATCTACAAGGCAAAGCAAGCTGCCTGCTCTAGAAGCATCCTGCAGGTCTTCTCCCCGAGGCAGGGCCAATGCCATCGACACCAAAGGGGTGGCCAGGAGAACCCTGGAGAGAGAGACCAAAGGATTAGAGAAGCTGGCAGTGATTTCCAGCACAGCTGCTGCCAGGGAACCCTTCCCACCTGGTAGTGGTGCTGGGAAGGCTGTGGACTCAGGGAAGAGCCCGGCAGAGGAAGAGCTAAAGCCATGCCCTCTTTCCTTGCCTCCCCTTCCAAAACGCAAGCAGGAAGCTCACGGTCCCACCCGGGCAATGCAAGAGCTCGTCCACTGCTTGCCTGAGCCCAGGCCTGGCTCTTGTGCATCAGCCCCGGGAAAAGCAAGGCTCTTGCTAGACGACAGTACCAGGACAACTCTTCCCCTGACAAGCCAGCAACTCTCCGGAAGCTCCTCCTTTGTCCCAGCAGCACAGGCCATTCCTGAAAGGGAGATGCAAAGCACACCAGCATACAAGGAGCAGGATGAGCTGCTTTCTGCTCCCGGAGATGCCTGTGCACAGGAGGTCAAGGCAGACTGTTCAGGCACGCTGGTGCAGAGGCAGGACTTGGTGCTAAGCAAGTCCTCAGTGTCCCAAGGTGCAGACCTGCAGCCTCGTGAACTGCAAGTGCCCCCTGCTGAGACGCGCCAGGGAGAAACAGCCTCTTCTGCCCCGCATGATGCCCTGCAGTGTGCGACAACAGCCACAGGTTTTTCAGAGGAAGCTGGACTCCCCATGCCCTGCTGTGCAGAGGTGTCACCTGGCTTTGAAGAAGACATCCCTGCCATCTCCCACAGTGACATGGCCCCACCATCGCCTTCCGTGCCTGAGCCTGCCAGCCTTGTGCAGAACATCCTTGGAGAAGCTGGCCTGGAAATGATGGCTGAGAGCCAGGGCCCTGCCCCACAGGGCCCTGCCCCGCCTGCTGGGGCTGTGCAGGGTGCAGGCCTGGGGCTCGAGTCTGCTGCCTTGAGCCGTCCTGATGACAGGAGCCCTGGACCTGGCTGGCATCCAGCACAGCCTGATGCGAATGAAGCCACGAAGGAGCTCAGTGCAGCCGTGCCCAAAAAGACATCATCGGCACAAACCAGCAGTCTAGCAGTACCAGCAAGCCCAGGCCAGGACGAGCCCACAGAGCAGGACAAAAGCACAGCCCCTGCAGCTCAGCAAGGGCCTGATGCCCGTGCTGGTGGGGGCAAAAGGGAGGTCAGCGGGGCCGGTGCACCCGCTTCCCCAGGCAAGGGCCGTGCGCCTGGGACCCCACGATGCCCCCGGGCAGGGCAGGGCCCAAAACAGCAGCCTTTGGGCATCATCTGCCATGTGCAAGGACAGCCTCTGCGCGTGCACCCCGACAACACCTCGCAGTATCTCGCAGTGCTCTCCATCAAAACAGAGCCGCTGGAGGAGCTCGAGAGGAGCAGCCTGGCGCACACCGGGCACACCTTGGCCCAGCTGCGAGAAGCCTGTTTCCAGAGGAAGAAGCTGAGCCTGAAGGAGAGCGAGGGCGAGGAGGCCAAGGGGAAACGTTTCTCCCTGACAGCGTCAGGATCCCTCAACGTCAAACGCAAGGAGGTGAGTGCCAAGGATGGGCTGGGCCAGGTGGTAACCCTGCCTGCGCTGGGGCCAGCCGCTGCGCCCCACTGCAGCAGCCTGACTGTCCCAGTGGGAGCAGGGCCCCGGGAGGCCTTTCGTGGTGGGAAAAGCAGCACCCTTCACAAATGTGCCTCTCTTCTTTTAGCTGCTGGCCAGAAATTCTTTCTATAATTTGTGGAAACCAGAGCTAACGCGAGTGGAGCTGCTGAAGGATGCCAGGTGCAAGTGGGAGGTGCTGGAGCGGCTGTATGCCCATGCCCCCAGGAGGGAGCGGGAGGTGGGAGCCAGGAAGAGAGTCCTGGGAGCGGCGCAGGAAGAGCAAGGGGACTGGAGCCCTGAGGAGGAGGAGGAGGACGCAGGTGAAGAGCTTCTGCAAAGGGAGGAGCTGGAGGAAAAGACGTCCTTGCGCGAGATCTGGGTCAGACCTAGCCTCAGGAGCCTCTTAGCAGACGAGGAAACGTGCCCCCAGAAGGTGCCTTGCTCGCCCAGCGTCAAGGCTGGAGACACTGCCAGGGAGGCAGCCGGTGACATGGAGAACATGCCTCTGGAGCCAGCAGCGCTTGGAGGAGCTGAAGCAGGGGCATGTGCTTTGGGGGATGGCTTTCAGGAGGCAGGGGACAGCGTGTCTCTGGCGCCATCAGAGAGACCAGAAACAAAGCCAGAGGCCTGGCCTGCAGCCCGAGACCCTCAGGAGGCAGAGGAAAAAGTGCCTGCCTCTGCAGCAGAAGCTGTGCCGGAGGCCCGTCTCTTGGCTGGAGGCCCTTGCGAGGAGAGCATCAGCCTGCCTCTCGAAGCACCACTGCCCGAGGGAAGAAAAGCAGTGGCTTCTGCCTTGTGTGCAGGCCCTCCTCCCCAGGTGAGCAAGGAGCACATCATCGGTCCCCCCCATCAAAGGGGTCTGCTGTGTGAGCTGTGTCTGGGGTGTGCAGGGTGGGTGCAGAGAGCTGCCCCGTCCCGTGGGACCCCCCTGTCCATGGTGCCAAGCTGTCCCCCTCAGGCCTTTGCCCTCTGCGATATCTGCCATGGGGGAGCTGCATGGTGCTCTCCGTTTCCAAGTGCCCAAGGCCCAGGGCTGACGTCCCCTCCAACGCCTGCACTGCGTTCAGCCCTGGGCCCTGGATGCAGAGCGAGGAGGGAAGGGGTGACCCCAGCAGCAGCCCCCTCCCACACCCAGCGAGCCAGCCCCCTTCTGCCATGCACCCGGCCACCTCTGTTCCCCCCTGCCCGTCACAGCCCCCAGCCCAGCCCTGCTGCTACAGCCCCACAACAAGCCTTGTCCCGTCTCTGTGCCACCCGCAGGTCCCTTCCCTTGGGACTCACAGCTCTTGGCAGCATCCCACAACCCCAAACCCTTCCGCACATCCATCCCGGGGCACCAGTGTCCTGAGCATCACCAGCTGATGGCACGTGGTGTGTGGGCTTGCTCTCCCCTTGCAGGTTGCCTCTGAGCCCAAAGAGGAGGAGAAGTCATCCCCTATCTTCAGACAAGCACCAGAGGTGGACCCAGGTACGTACCCAAGTCAAGAGCCCTTCTGGGGACAGCAGGCCCGTCCCAGCACAGCGAGCGGCACCGGGGCCGGCAGCAGCAAGCGCTCGGGGGCTGGCCGTGCTGAGGCCACGACCCCTCGGGAAAGGCCTTGGTGGTGGCGACAGGCAGGTCCTGCACCCACGCAGCCCCTCGCCCACGCCTCTCCTTCCCCCACAGGCATCACCACCCTCCCGGACGCCGCAGCGCCCAGGCGACGGCCCTCGCTGCTCAGGACGGTGCTTCGGGCTCTGCGCAGAGCTTTCTGCTGCAGCTGTGCCACGGGGCAGTGAGAGGACCGGCACCAGGAGGCCAGTGCCAGGCAGGTGCCCTGAGATGGGGGCTGGCACAGGGCAGAGAGGCAGAGCGATGGAGACTGTCCCGGCTGCTACAGAAATGCTGCCCCATTGTGTCCCGTAGCACCCATGTGCCCACACCAACCCTAGTTGGTGACAGCCATTTCATGCT
Source organism: Struthio camelus (assembly GCF_040807025.1). Classification (NCBI taxonomy): domain Eukaryota; kingdom Metazoa; phylum Chordata; class Aves; order Struthioniformes; family Struthionidae; genus Struthio; species Struthio camelus. Next base: position 4,156,878 of record NC_090973.1, on the reverse strand, counting down.
TTGAATAAAACCCTCAGAAGATTTTTTTCCCCCCGTGTTACTTGGTGTCAGGCAAATCTCCATAGCAAGACTAGTGCAGGCAATGCCACTGAAGCCAGGCAGGTCTGGAGAGAAAGCCGTTGAAGCAGTCACAGAGTCAGAGAGCAGCTGGGGTGGGAAGGGGCTTCTGGAGGTCTTGGCGGCTCCAACGTCCTGCTGCAGCTGGAGGCGGCCAGCGGGGGTTTCCCAGGGCCCGGCAGGGTCGAGCTCTGACCGTCTCTGTTGCACCACCCTCAGGCTTCACAGGCTCTTGGCCCTCTCTGAGGGGAATTTTCCCTGCTGCCACTTGTGTTGTGGCCCCTCGTCCTGTCCCCAGGCACCTCGGGAAGGGTCTGGCTCCATCCTCTCCCCACCCTCCCCTTCGGCAGCTGCAGGCAGCAGCGAGATCCCCCTGCGCTTTCTCTTGTCCCGGCTGAACAGACCCAGCGCCCTTGGTCTCTCCCCAGACATCCTGTGCTCCAGCTTCTGACCACCTCGGGAGCCTCCACTGGGCTCGTGCCAATGTGTCCATGTCTGTCTGGGAGTGGGGAGCCCTACCTGGACCCTGTGCCCAGACGTGGTCTCTCCCGTGCCGACCCCAGGGCAGGAATGCCTTCCCTCGCCCTGCCGGCTGCTCTCTGCTAACACAGCCAAGTGTGGGGCCGGCCTTGCTGCCCGGGCACGCTGCTGACCCCAGCTCAGCTTGTGCCCAGGACCTGCAGGACTTGATCTGCGGAGCTGCTCTCCAGGGACCAGGCCCCTGCCCAGCCTGCTGTGGGGCTTTTACTTTTCCCAGCAGCCCATTTCGGTGTCCTGTCAAGGTCCCTCGGAAGAACAGCCCTAGGTACCTGCTGCTTTTGTGACCATCGTGAAGACTGCCCTGGCCACCCTTCTGTGAGCTTCCCCTAAAAGTGTCCTAGCTCCACCCACTGCTGGGAGCTTCCTCTGACGGTGCCCTGCACCCACATGGTGTTTCCACCCAGGCTGGTTCCCTGCCCAGGCACCTCCACAGCAACAGCAACATCAGTCTCAGTTCTTCTGCTGTGGCATTATGTGCAGCAACATTTCCCTGGCCTCTGTGGAGGGCCCGATCGAGAGCTGGGCATGCACATCCTGGCTCCGCACAGCCTCAATTACCGCCCCGCAGGGCTTGGCACATGGCTGTGCTGCAACCCCAACTGTCCCTTTGGCTCTAGTGGCTGCCCCCATGGGGCTCCCCCACACCTGGGCACACCTTTGCATCCCAGGGCTCTCCTGACAGTGCTGGCTGTGACCCAGGCTACCCACAAGGGCCTCTGCTGAAATATCCTGTGAGACCTGGCCCTCCCATGGTTAGTGTGGGCCCTCACATCTGTGGGGACCTCCCCAGGGACTGTGAGTGCCTGGAGAACCAAGCAGACAAGGAGAACAACTGCCTCAGCAAGGCACGAGGGAGCACAGAGCTGAGGAGAGGAAGGTTCTTCCTTTTCCCCACAAACCAGCTCCCAGCTGGGCTCAGAAACTGGCCCTAGAGGGCTGGAGACAAAGACATGGAGATGGGGATCCCATGGGGACAGCAAGGTACTGTGATAGGGAGTCCCCGTGGGGGACTGCCAGGACATGGTCAAGGGGGTGACATCGTGCCCTCGAGGTCATTGTGATGGGGGGGGGGGCCTGGTGACCATTTCCCTGTCCTGGCCAGGGCCCTGAGTCCCCACTCTGAGGAGAGCAGCTCAGGCTGCAGGGAGCAGCTCCCCTCGGTGCCAGAGCAGCAGGTCATCTAGGCTCAGCTCTGAGTCTGGCTTGCCCCACCTTTCAAGTCAGGCTTGCCCTTTGGGGCTTCCTCACCTGCAAGGTGTATTTTGGGGGTGGGAGGGGAACCCTCTGAGTTGATTTGAAGGAGGCTGCATGATCCAGCCTCTCCTATGGAAAAAAATATGAAGAAACTAAAGTCTCTATTATGAGGAAACATCAGCCCTTGTGAAAGTAGCTGTAGGTAGCACAGGTGTTTGGAAAGGGGAAGTACCATTGTAGCAAAGACCTGTAGCTCTTTGAGAGCAGAGGGCATTTTCACGTTTGCAGTATGCTTGGAGGGTGAAATTCTCTTCCCAGTCCTCCTCCTGGGACACATTCCCTGGGGCTGCAGTTTGGTACAACAATGGCTTTCCTATTGGGAACATCACAATCTTTGCAGAAGAGAAATCTCACATGGAAACCTGGAGTGGCTTCACCTCTCACCCAGCAGCAGCTCTAAGCTGGCGGAGGAGATGGCCTTGGATGGCATTTATCAGTCATGGCCTCACTGAGGTACTCCTCAGGTGCAGATAATCCCCCCAACCCCAGAACCTATTGCTCCGGATCCTCACCATCTCTTGCAGCCCTCAAGACTCACCTTATACCTTCCCCTGAGAGATGCCCACCAAATGCCTAAGCCTGGCACAGGCACATACGGCTCTGGGAGAGGACAAATGCTGCCATTCAGCTACAGGCAGTGTGGGAGCACACAGCCGTGTGCTTGCCGCACAAATGCAGGTCTCCTGGGAAAGGCACCAGAACATGGAAAGTACAGAAGAGAGGAGCTCAGGTTGTGCCCCCTGTTCCATGGACACCCTGGGCAAGCTGCCCGAGGCCCATTGTCCCAGACCAGCCCCTCACATCACCCTCTTCCAAGGCTGGCGGCTCACCCCAGCTATGAGGTAGTGCCCGGCCAGCTCCATCCTGCAGTCTCCATATCTGGATGGAGGGGGAAAGGGCAGCCTTGCACGGCCTCTTTTCTGCACCAACAGATCCTGGATCACTGTCTGCTGACCCCTGCATGGGGCACAAGGTCTGGGCAAGGCAGGGGTTGGGTGCTCAGATCTTCCAGCCTCTAGAGGATCATTCAATAGTCATTTAATAATAACCAAGCCCTTCCCATGCCGGAGATCTCTGGTTCCAGCTCCAGCTGAGCTCAGGCTTTCCTCACTCCAGCTCTGCATGCAAGAACAAGGTCTCAGTGCTCCCCTGGGGAAGCCCGTCCCCTTTCCACACTCTGTGCACGTTCACCCCGGCATCCGGAGCACTGGTGCTGCTGCCAGGGCAGAGGTGGAGGATCACCCAGAGCGGCTCCCCAGGGAAAAGCTGTGCACAGACCCAGCCCCAGCCCCAGCATGGCAGAGGGCAGCTGCAATCTCCCGACCCACCCTGCCAGTGCCAGCCTCACCTCAGCCCACTCCTGAAAGGCTCCAGTGCAGCCTTTGAGGGAGCTGGAGCTGCCTCGGGCCCCGGGGAATTCTGGCAGCAGGAGGGTTGGACATGGGCACAGCAGCAGTGGTGCCAGGAGCAGGGGGAGGACCAGGGAAACTGCGGTGAAGACTGCTGTCCTCAGCTGCATGACCAGGGCACTGGACGGCTGATGCCTCTGTGGCCGGCCAGGCTCCAGGTTCAGGGTGGATGCCAGCTCAAGGGCAGGAGCACCAGGATTTTCATGGCCTTCCAGTGCAGCCATGACTGTGGTGAAGGCAAGTGGGCAGACCCATGAACATGCAACTGCAAAGGCCAGTGCTGGAAAAGGCAGTGTGGGGCTGGAGAAGGACCTCCCTCTGCTCCCCAAGGGGAAGAGAGTCCCCAGGTGATGCTGGACTGTGCTTTGGTTGAGGGGAGGGGAGCAGAGGGCAGGGTAGAAGAGGCAGATGGAGCCTCCTGGGGTGTGTGAGGGAGGTTTCCCAAAGCCCAGGGCTGAGCCGGGCACCTCTGGATCTTCCCCCTGACTCTCTCCCAGCTGGGCTCACTCTGCCCTCCCCTAGGAGCTCTCATCCTGTGCCAGCCGTGCCAGAGCAGAGGCCGAGGAGCTGGAGGCGCCTCCAGCCAAGCTATGCCAGCCCCGGGGAAATGGTCCTGAGCACGGGGCAGGCTGAGCCCCTCCTCGTGTGTCCCGTCCTGCTGGGAGGGCACCATGGGGATGGGGAACAACCTGTGTCTGCCCTGGGGGCAGTGTGGGACATTTGGGGAGGGAGGTGAAGGAGACAGCCACCCTCCTGAAACAGCAGCTTTTCTGGTGGCTCAGGGTCTCTTCCAGTAGGATGGACATCTGTCATCAGCACTGTCACCTGTGGGAAAGCCCTGGGCAGGCATTTCAGAGACCATTCCCCATCTTCGCTGGCACTGGTCACTGAGAAACGAGCCCTGGATGCAGCCTGCGGTCCCCAACAGATCACACTGGGACTCTGAGCTCGTCCCCCAGAGCCCACAGGGCTCACAGGGCTCACAGGCAGAGCAGCAGGCCCTTTTGTGGGGCAATCCCTTGCGGGTATTTTTTGACCACAGCTTCTGAAGAAAGGCCAGACTGGAGGCATGTCACAGAGCAGATCTACTTTTATTCTAGGAATGTTCTTCTGGAGGCCAGGTCTGGCCTAAGGGTGCCCAACACCTGGTCCTGCCTGTGCTCACAGGACACATGCACATGGAAACACAACCCTGCCACCACCAGGTTATGAGAACTACTGGGTCACATACCCAGCACGGAGCACAGAAGGACACCATGGAAATGAAGAGAACAGATCTAAAAAGAGAAATTCCTGTTGCTGTGGGTGGATGTGTCTCCAGGAAAGTGGAGCCACCACGTGAAGGCTGCAGCCAGGAAATGCCAGCTGTGGCAATGGGGGGATGGCCCTGTCAAGCACAGGGTCTGTCCCTGCAAGCATCTGCCTGACTCCCCTCCCCTCCACTCCTCCTCCCCTTTTGTAGTGTTGGAACTGAGTGCTGCAGAGGGAAGGGATCAGCCCACGGTGACAGCTGGCTGCCACCCTCGCAGGACAGCGGTGTGAGACCATACCCTGACAGTGGCCAGGGATGTTGAGCTCTCCTAATGGACATGAGATGATCTTTACTCATCTGAGCCTGACTCTGTCCCCCTGAACTCCCTTCGTGTCAGTGCAAAAGAGACACTGCAAAGGGAAACTCCTCATTGCACTGAGGGCATCCGAGGGAGCTCAGATTAATGGTCTCTGAGGCTCCCCCACATCTGCTGATGAACGGGGAAGCCTGGCTTCCTGCTTCAACATGGTCTCTGGGTCACATTCAAATGAGCGATTCCTGAGGACAAGTGGCACGAACCATTTTCTTTTGTTGTTAAACAAGAATGTAATAGAGAAAAGAAAGAAAGAAAGAAATGAAGAACACATAGCTTTGATGCCAAATGCGCTGTGAATAATGAGTGGATGCACGTGAGACAGTTATTGGGGCTGATATTGTACCCATTGAACCAGTTTCCTCAGGGCCTCCTTGAGCTCCTTGTTCCTCATGCTGTAGATGAGAGGGTTCACTGCTGGAGGCACCACCGAGTACAGGACAGCCACCACCAGATCCAGAGCTGGGGAGGAGAGGGAGGGGGGCTTCAGATGGGCAAACAGGACAGTGCTGACAAACAGGGAGACCACGGCCAGGTGAGGGAGGCACATGGAAAAGGCTTTGTGTCATCCCTGCTCAGAGGGGATCCTCAGCACAACTGTGAAGATCTGCACATAGGACAGCACAATGAAAACAAAACACCCAAAGACTAAACAAAGACTAACCACAATAAGCCCAGCTTCCCTGAGGTAAGAGTGTGAGCAGGAGAGCTTGAGGATCTGGGTGATTTCACAGAAGAACTGCTCCACGACATTGCCTTCACAGAGTGGTATGGAAAAGGTGTTTGCAGTGTGCAGGAGAGCATTGAGAAAACCAGTGCCCCAGGCAGCTGCTGCCATTTTGACACAAGCTCTGCTGCCCAGGAGGGTCTCGTAGTGCAGGGGTCTGCAGATGGCAACAAAGCGGTCATAGGCCATGACTGTGAGAAGAGAATATTCTGCTGAAAAAAAGAAGAGAAGAAGGAAGACCTGGACAGTACATCCCAAGTAGGAAATGGCCCTGGTGTGCCACAGGGAATTGGCCATGGATTTGGGGACAGTGGTGGAGATGGAGCCCAGGTCGAGGAGGGAGAGGTTGAGGAGGAAGAAGTACATGGGGGTGTGGAGGCGGTGGCCACAGGCTACGGCTGTGATGATGAGGCTGTTTCCCAGGAGGGCAGCCAGGTAGATACCCAGGAAGAGTGAGAAGTGCAAGAGCTGCAGCTCCCGCTTGTCCATGAATGCCAGCAGGAGGAACTCATTCAGGGAGCTGCTGTTGGACATTATGTTCTCTCCAAGCATGGGAAACTGCCCAAAGAAGAAAAGACATTGAGATGTTAGGAGAGATTTTGCAAGCAAAAAACCCCACCAAAATGTTCCACTTCTCATAGACACACCCCCCCCACCTCGCCATTGCCTCTCTCTTTCCTCAGTTGGCTTTTGTGCAGCTCCCTTGCTTGAGCTCCACTGTGCACTGGCAGAGCCTGCTGTGAGGAGCTGGGGCCTCTGCCCACGGGCTCCAGTGGAGTCTGTCCTGCTGTACAGTGGTGGGCATGAAGGAATGGGGATGACTAGCTCTCACATGCAGAATTTCTGTCAGGTGAACTCCACTCATCACGCGGAAGGGCTTTTCAGCATCTTCATCACCAGTTCTAAAGAATGAGAGATGAGGAACAGAGGTTTAAGGAATTTTTAATATATATATTTTCTTGTAGATGTCCTTGCCACTCCTGGGGAGTGTTCCTCACAGGTAGAAATTCTTGGCATTTCTACTGAGAGTCCTGAGAGGAAAGGATTCGCTGCCACTTGGTGCAGAGTGAGGACAGCTACTCTGTCTATTACTCTTGCTCACAGATGTCCTGTGCTTACATCCCTTTGAGCTGGAGGATGATCACGCTCATATGCTGCCCTAAAAAGAAACCAGCTACTGCTGAGAGCACAGAAGTCCAGTTTCAAAGTGCACATCTTCAAATTTCTCTCCCTTTCTCAGGGCACTTGAGCGAGGTCTCCACACTCCCCTTCTAGCCAAGCACACACCGGGCTCTCTCCAGCTGCCCATTTACAACCTCCCACCCCCATTCCCATACTCTTCACATCTCTCTCTCTCAGATCTCACAGAGATGCTATGAGACATCTGTGCCTTTTCTGGAGGGCAGCTCAAAGCCTGGCAGGAAGCAACGGGGAAACAGTCAAAGGACTGTTAGGACTGAAGATGGAATCTCCTTAAGGGAAAGTCAGTTCATTTTCCGACTCCACAGACTGCATTTCCTGGAGCAGCACAGGCCAGAAGGGGGCTGGGGCAACCCCCCTCCCATGCAGACCCCTTCTGTTGCACATCTTGCAGTGTTGGTGTCTGAACTGCAGCTGGAACGCCCTAACCCCAGGCAGCCCATGAGAAGCATAGGAGCCCCATGGACAGGAGGGGAAATGAGGAGCAACACCATGATCCTTCTGCCAAGGGAGGCAATCAGAGAGACACAGATGGGCACTCGGCAAAGCCTTCATCTGACCCCGGTGGGCATGACACCTCACAGAAGGTGACATTGCAGGGCAATTGCACTTAGCCCTTTTGTCGGGCAGCACAAAATGGGCCCGGGGCAGGAGAGATGCCCCTCTCCTCTGCTGGGGGTCTGGCTGCAGAAAAGGTGGCTCATGCCCTGGGGTCCATGACTGTCAGGGCAGAGGCTCTGCTGAGGGGGAGAGGAGACACGGGGGCTTGCTCAGAGGAAGGTGTCTGTGTCAGAGGGACTGACCATGACTTGCCCAAATCCATCCTCCCATGATGAGTCTGTCGGCAATTCTCTCTCCTTCCCTGCCCATCTCTGCTGCCTGGCGCTGTCCCTGCTGAGAGCTGTTTCTAAGTCCCAACATCTTTCCCTGGTCAGTGCTCACAGATCCCATCCCACCCTGTGTGTTCTCAGCTCTGCCCTACAGAAACCTCCCGGGTCAGGGCACTGACCAGGGGCACCTCCGTGTTTGCAGGTCCTAAAGGAGCAGGTGACACAAACCCTGACGAGGCCAGAGAAAGTGATGTTGGTGCTGTCTGTAGGTTGAGGTGGGCATGAAGCAGCTTGCTGATGTCTCTCACAGACCTAGTGACCTCTGAGAGCGAAGGTTTGGGAGTTCCTTGCCAAACCAGAAAACTCTTTCCTTTTTTCTCCCTGACAACATTAGAAAACTGAAAGTGCAGACACCAGAAGGAAAGCTCCTTCCCTTTCAAATAGCCTTTTTTTTGTTTTTAAACTTTCCTCTGAAAAGACTCCTCAGAAACGTCCTGTGCATAAGCTGGAGGTGTGAGCAGCCCCGATCCATGCAACACCCTCTCAATGGAGAATGAACCTGCCCTGACAAGGAGGAGCACTCTTCCCACCCAGAGCTTCTCCCCGCAGCACTGTGGGGAGTTTCCTGGGTAGGCTGAGTGCTGACCCTCGCAGACAGCAGAGTCACTGCCCCAGGCACACAGCACCCTGGGGTGCAGGGACGCTGCTCTGAATCACAGCCCTGGGCAGACCTCTGTGCACACCCTGGCTTCACACCCTGCAGCCGTCCCTGGGAGAAAGGAGAAGGATGCCCTGTCCCTGTGACAGTGTGGCTGGGAATCCCTGCTCTGAAGCAGCTCCTACTCCTCGGCACTGCAGAAGCCAGGAGAGACACCCCCCAAAACCCATCAGTCATGGGAAGGGCTGCATTTAGAAGACCCCTCCAGGAAACTCAGTAGCATTGCTCCACAGCCAGTGACTTACCATGTCAAGGGCTGTGAAGGTTCCCCCCACAATGAGCTCTCCTCTGTCCTCCCACTCCACACTGCCTTTCACTTCTCTCTGTCTTCTCTCATCTTATGTCAGCAAGAGCAGGCAGTAGCTGGAGCCCTGCTGCTCTTGGCAGAGCAGCTGCTCCTGCACAGAGCTGTCTCTCAGCAGTGCTGCCTGGTTGCCAGGAGCTCCCTTTGTCCCAGGAGCCTGGCCCCACTCGGGAACCTGTGGCCCAGCTGAAGCTGTGATTTTATTTGTCCTTTGTACTCCCTCCCCCTGGGAAATGCTCACTAAGGCAGACTAAAGTAATCACTGATGTTCCCTCTCTAAACAGTGAAGAGACACTGATTCCAGCACTGTACTTGGTCTCATCAGAGGAGGGTTAGCTCAGAGAGGAGGAAATGTCCCACTCTGGAAGCCCCTACTCCCTTCTCTTAACTAGGTAGGACACCTAGACAAGGGAGTTCATTTTCCCACGGTTCAGGTATCGGTTCCAAAGAGTCAATCTGGGCATTTCATGCCAGGTCAGAAATGCTGAGGTGGAGTGGGATTCCACTCCCTCCCGTGAACTCCACAAACACACAGGAGGTGGGATTCCCCTTGCCCAGCTGAAGTGTGCACAACAGAGATGCCTATACACAAGATCCTACCGTTCTGATCACTGGAGATGGAAGGTGGGAGTCAGTTGCTCACACACAAACACCTGGCGACATTTGAAGAGACAGCGGTGGTCCAAGACATGTGCCAGTGTCCGCTTGCTCTGAAAGAGGAACCATGAGACCTGCATCCTTCTAGAGCATCAGGTGGAGGCTAGGTGGGAAATGTCCTTGTCCATCTCAAATGACAATAGGTACTTATTACTACTACTAAAGCTCCAGTCACTACAGAGTTGACAAACAAGCAGATCCCTACATTGCAAACAGCTAGTGCAATTCAGTGCAGACACTTGATTCAGTGACATAGAAATAGGCCAGCAGGGTCATGTCAGATGCCTGGCGTGTCCAGCACAACCTCACGTCCCTAGCAGATACAGCATGGGACCTACAGGAAAACATGTCCTTTTGGAGTGGTTGCTGGGCAAGTGCCGCGGCCATCTTGTGTTCACTACCTATGCTCAAACAACTGAATCCCACCACTGCCTTTAGGCCAAGTCCATCCCATCTACATCCAAGCGTGCTGCATAAATGGAAGAGGCACATCACACCAAGGTCTCCACTCATGTCTCTGCACTCTCAAACTCTTCAAGCTCTTCTCACTCTGAACCTCTTCTCACCCTGAACCTTTTCTCACCCCCAGATGATATGAATAGAGATTGTGCTCATGATGTCCACAGAGTGGCTGGATCACAGGCTGTCCAGGCCCCGGGACTTCTTCAGGGGCACCTTGTCCTTGCTGCAGATCGGTTCACTTCTGTCACAGGGCACAAGGTGATGCAGAGCCAGCTCGGGCAGCAAACCACTCTCCTGCCATTCCTGCACAGCCCTGCTCTGTTTCTCCTTGGCCTTTGGTACTGCAGGGTTTGCTCTCTCAGTGGGAACCTCCTTTCACCATTACATTGCCACCTCCTAGCTATGCCAGTGTGCCACTGCTCTGAAGTGGGGCCATTGCAAACATGGGGTCCTTGGCTCTTGGTTACAGCTTTCACCATGATCAGTCTGTGTTCTGTGTCACAGCTGAGGTTCTGCAGCCCAAATATATGCAAATACATGCAGCCTAAGGTACAGATGGGAGCAGATGGAGATGTATAAGCTGTCACAGGAGTGAAACAGCAGAGTCCAAGCAGTCCAGGAGGTTTCTGGAGGGTGCCAGGGACAACTTCGTAGCACAGCTGCCAGGTGGACCAAGAAGGGTGATGCTTTCCTGGATGTGGAAGTTGGAAACAAGGAGGAATTGAGCAGGGGTGGGATAGTCAGCGTCAGCCTTGCCTACAGTGACCATGAAAGAGTGGAGTTTCAGATCCTGAAGGGAGCCAGGAAGAACTGTAGCACAGTACAGACCCTGGACTCCAGAGGAGTACACTTGGGCTTCTTCAAGGGGCTGGTGGGGCAGCCCATGGGAGGCAGCTCTGAAGGGCCCAGCAGCTCAGCAAAAGCCAGCAGATCTTTAAGGACACCATCCACCAAGCACAAGAATGGCTCATACTCTTACTCAGTACAACTAGCAGACATCTCAGGGGACCAGCTTGGCTAAACAGGGAGCTGGCACCTGAGTTGCAGGGCAATAAGGCACCCTATGGGAAGGGGAAGGCAGGAGAGGCCGCAAAGGAGGCATTTAGAAATATTGTCCAGTGACATAGGCATGGTGTTAAGGGAAGCCAAAGCTTTCCTAGGATAGACACTTAGAGGGGATGTCAAGGGCATGCACATGAGCTGCTACTGCTCCAGCAAGAATAAAAAGGGAAAGGCGGGATCACTGCTGAATGGGGCAAGGAGTCTAGCAACAGCAGAGGCAGATAGGTCTGAGAGACTCCACACCTTGTTAGCTTCACTTTTCCCAAACAAGGGCTCCCAGCCCGCTGTGCTTCCACTCAGGACTCTTGAGGAGAAAAGCAACCAACAGTGGAGGAGGACTGGTGAGGGATTACTTGTGAGAACTCAAACTATACAAGTCAGTGGAGTTGGGCAGCTGCACACAAGGATGCTGGGAGGGCTCACTGCTGTCACAGCAAAGCCACTCGCTATCATCTTTGGAAGGGTGAGGAGACTGGGTAAGTTCCCAGTTTCTGAAGAAAGGCCAATATTAGATCCACCTTCAAAAAAGGCTAAAAGGACAACCTGGGGAGCTGCAGGCAGTTCAGCCTCACTTTGGTGAGCAGCACGCCATGGAGTGAATCCTCTCAGGTCACATTTCTGGGCACACGAGGCAGAAGAAGGGGATAGGGAATGGTCAGTATGGATTTACTCAGTGTAAATGGTGCCTCACTAACCTGAATGCCTTCTACAATTAAAAAAATATATTTGTGGCTGGAGAAGAGTAATTGTCTTTTACGTAGACTTTAGCAAGATGTTTGACGCTGTCTCCCACAATATTCTTGTATGCATGTTAGAGCACTACAGTCTAGACGGGTGGACAACCAGGTAGGTAGAAAGATGATGAGGCTCAGAGGGCAGTGGTGAATTGGTACTCTTCCTGGAGGCCAGGGAGAAGTGCAGCACCACTCATCTCCCCAGGAACCTGTCCCTTTTATCATCTTGATTAGTGACACAGAGCAGGCAACACTCATCATGCTGGTAGATGACCCCAAACTCGAGGCAGGTGGGACCAGCCATATGCTTGAGGGCTGCCCTTCAGAGGGACCTAGACAGGCAGGAGGAAGAGGCTGTCAGGAATCTCCCAATATTCACCAAGGGCAAATGCCAGGTCTTGTGCCTGGGGTAAACCAACACCCTGCAGTGTTACAGGCTGGGGCGTAAGTGCCTAGGGAGCAGCTCTGTGAAACAAGACCTGAGGGTCCTGGTAGACAGGGGACAAAATATGAGCCATCAGCATTCCCTGGCAGCAAAGAAGGCCAAAAGCCTCCTGGGCTGTATGACCAGGAGCCCAGCCAGGAGGTCCAGGGAGATGATGATCCCCCTCTAGTCAGTATTCATTACACCCAGTACAGAATTGCAAGAAAGAGAAAGAGGTTGGTAACTGGGAATGAGCGTGGCAAGAGGGCTCTCAAGATAGACGGGGAGCTGAAGCACTTGCTCTGTGAGGAAATGGGGCTTGTTCAGCCTGGAGAAGAGATGGCTTTGGAGGAATCTCAGATCAGCCTTCCAATGGCTATGAGGAGGTCATCAGGAAGATGGAGGCAGGCTCTTCACCGTAGTGCATGATGGGAGGCCAAGAGGCAATGGGCATAAGTTGAAAGAAGAGTCATTCATGCAGGAGATAAGGAAAAGCTTTTCCACTAAGAGGTGGGTCAAGCACTGGAAGTGGTTACCAAGACAGGCTGTGCAGTCTCCTCCCTTGGAGGTTTCCAAGACCAGACTGGATCAAGGCCAGAGTAACCTGCTCTGATGCCAGAGCTGATTCTGCTGTGAGCAAGGAGATTGGGCTAGAGACCTCCTCAGGTCCCTTCCACCTTGAAGGAATCTATGATTTGTCCTCCTCTGGGTCTTCACTTGTTGATGTCAGGGAAAGCATGCAGGTTCCCCATGACAGTGGAAGCAGGTCAGCTTTCTTGTCCTTCTCCAGTCAGACTTGTTCCGATGCAGGGCTTCTTGGCAGGGACCCCCAAAGCAGCCCTGATCAATCCTTTGCTTCACTTTTGATTTCCTTTTTTTTTTCTTTTCCCCCTTTTAAGTTCATCTCTTTCACCATCCTGATCTCCTCCCATACAGTTAGCCCACCCATGCTTATTCCCCCACATAATTTCCCCTTTGGTGCTACTGCACCAATTTTTTTTTTCTCCTCTCTTGGCACAGAAGAGCTTCAGTCCAAAAGGACCTTGAGACATTTGGGTGATTCAGCTATGTCATGAAGATTTACCAGGAGAAGCGTCAAGTCCTGCACCTAGTGGGGAAAAACCTCATCCATGAGGAGAGGTGGAGAGATTAAGAAAGCCAATGTCACGCCAGTCTTCAAAAAGGGCAAGAAGGAGGAGCCAGGAAACTACAGGCCTGTCAGCCTCACCTCCATCCCTGGAAAGGTGATGGAACAGCTCATCCTGGAGGTCCTCACTCAGCGTCTGGAGGACGAGAGGGTGATCAGGAGTAGTCAGCATGGGTTCACCAAAGGGTGACATTCATGCTTGACCAATCTGATAGCCTTCTGTGATGGAGTGACTGGCTGGGGAGATGAGGGCAGAGCAGTGGATGTTGTCTACCTGGACTTCAGCAAGGCTTTGGACACTGTCTCCCATCACATCCTCGTAGCTAAACTCAGGAAGTGCGGGCTAGATGAGTGGACGGTGAGGTGGATTGAGAACTGGCTAGATGGCCGAGCTCAGAGCACTGCCAAGGTCAGTGGTGCAGTCTAGTTGGAGGCCTGTAGCTAGCGGTGTCCCCCAGGGGTCAGCCCTAGGTCCAGTCTTGTTCAGTGTATTCATCAGTGACCTGGAGGAAGGGACAGAGTACACCCTCAGCAAGTTTGCTGATGATACTAAACTGGGGGGAGAGGCTGACACACCAGAAGACTGTGCTGCCATTCAGAGGGACCTGGACAGGCTGGAGAGCTGGGCGGAGAGGAACCTCCTGAAGTTCAACAAAGGCAAGTGCAAGGTCCTGCACCTAGGCAGGAATAACCCCATGCAACAGTACAGGCTGAGGGGGTGGACGTGCTGGGAAGCAGCTCTGCCGAGAAGGACTTGGGAGTCCTGGTGGACAAATTAAGCATGAGCCAGCAGTGTGCCCTTGTGGCCAAGAAGGCCAATGGCATCCTGGGGTGCATTAGGTAGTATTGCCAGCAGGTGGAAGGAGGCGATCCTGCCCCTCTCCTCAGCCCTGGTGGAGGTGATCCTGCCCCTCTCCAGCCTCACCTGGAGGACTGCATCCAGTTCTGGGCTCTCCAGGACAAGAGAGACATGGCACTACTGGAGAGAGTCCAGCGGAGGGCTACAAAGATGATGAGGGGACTGGAGCATCTCTCCTATGAAGAAAGGCTGAGAGAGTTGGGCATGTTCAGTCTGGAGAAGAGAAGACTGAGAGGGGATCTCATAAACATGTATAAGCAACTAAAGGGGGAAGTGTCAAGTGGATGAGGCCAATCTCTTCTCCATGGTGCCCAGCAACAGGACAAGAGGCAATGGGCAGAAACTGAAACACAGGAAGTTCCACCTAAACCTGAGAAAAAACTTCTTGACTGTGAGGGTGACAGAGCAGGGGAACAGGTTGCCCAGAGAGGTAGTGGAGTCTCCTTCACTGGAGATATTCAAAACCCGTCTGGATGTGATCCTGGGCAATATGATCTAGAGGACCCTGCTTGAGCAGGGAGGTTGGACTAGATGATCTCCAGAGGTCCCATCCAACCTTAACCATTCTGTGATTCTGTGATTTGGGCCTCTTTATCCTGCTGAAGTGGAGGCGAAAGGCAGCAGAGTAGGAGCCTGTGACTGCTTGAAAGGTGGATTCAGAGATGGTAGGGCTCCTCTGGGTAGTGGCAAACAGCATGAGAAGGGGAAAGAGCCACACAGAGCAGCTTGAGAGGTTCAGACATGGTATTAGGAAATGGAAATGTCACTCAAAGGGTAGTGCTGTGCTGTGGTGCTACAGGTCACCCAGAAGGGAGCCTGGGATCAGCCCCGGCTTTATGTTTCAAGGAAAAGACTGTGAGGACAGGGAGACATCAGTAGAGGTAAGTTGATTCCAAGTGAAAGCAAGGTGGGGAAGCAGGTTGGGTGTCTACAGTCTGCAGGGAAACAGGCACAGGCATGGGAAAGCATAGGACAGCCTGTGGTGGAGACAAGCCAAGGGCACTGCCAAGGCTGAAAGCCTCCAACTGAGGTCTTTGTCCTCCTGCCTATGGCTGTTGTCTCTGGCACCAAGGCCTGTGACAAGATGCCATTTCCTTATAGCATAGTGCCTTTGCTGCTTCCTCATCCCCAGGGAGCCCAGGAGGTGCCCTGTCCTTGTCCTGCACTCAGTGGTGCACACCCCCCACCCTCACACTGCCCCAGCAAGAGCCCTGAGCAAAGCATGAGGGAGAAGATGATCCTACCCAGGGGCTGGCTGTCAGCGCCTGGCCATTCTGCTTGATAAAACACACCAAGGGTTACTTGGCATCAGAGCCACCCACACATTTCCTTTGCCTACCTGCAATCAGGGCCTCCAACTTCCTGCTCTAATCAGCCCCTGGGGAAGGTTTGCGAGTAATGGCCCTCAGTGGGACCTATTAACACTCCAAGAAAATGTAGAGTTTACTTCTGACTTCAACTTGTTGAGAGGTTTCTTCAGTCTCCTCTCCATAGCTGAGGTTCATGGACTCAGCACCAAATATATGACCCCGAGAGGGTCATTAAAATGCAAAAGCCCTAAGGAGCCATGTCTCTTGCCATCATTTTCCTCAGCTCTCCAGTTCTTCTGTGGCTAACTGGAGAGGTTTCAGGAGTGCATTTAGAAGAGGAAGATCTCAATGAGCACCTGAAAAAGATGTTGGCTTCTTAAGCCTTCTTATTTCTTCAGAAGATGTGATATGCATATTCTCCGATTCAGACTGACCCAGAGCGTCTCCTAACCGAGTCTGGACATGTGGGAAAAGCAGTATCCTTGATGCGAGACATGTAGGGACAACCTTCCTCCTCACCTCCCCAACCCCACTATTTCTCTCTTCAGCCACTGGGCACTTAACATCACTCCTGTTAAAATCTAACCCTTTTGCCACTCCAGTCTGTACCTGAATGTTACAGCTTCTATGCAGCAATTCCCACCTCCTTTCCTTACAGAACCAGTTACAGGCACAAGAGAATTTTTCTTAATCGCAAACAAACAAAATAAAAGATGTTACAGTTTAATACAAAGTAAATACATTCCACAACTCTATGTTAAGTCCAAGCTGCCTCCACTGAGGTCCACTTTCCACAGGGAATAACCTTCCTTGAGCTGTTTTTGACAGGTATGTAGGAAAAGATAGATAGAAAGACAGCTAAGGAGCTGGCTGGAGAGACAATCAGACTCCTGAAAGATGAGGCAAGCTTCAGACTCCCTGGAGCTCAGAGCACCTACTACACAGTTGAGTGGTATCTGAATGGATGAAGAGCAAGGGGTGGAGGAAGACTGGAAAACAAGGGAAGGTGTCTATGCCCAGATAGTCTGATGCAAAGGAAACTTTGGACATGACCAACTTAATCAGGACATGTGAAAACATGTGAGAGATGACTGAGATTACCTCCACAGCATAATAGGCAGAGCAGTGGTAACCCAAGCTGAGGGGCCTCTCAGTATTTCTTCGCCTGAGATTCATCCCGTTCCTCCAAATTCCCATGATTTTTTCCTGATGGGAAAACATTGACATGTGTATTAAAATTAGTCAATCATTTCAGCTGGTGAAAGTGTGTTTGTATGTTCTTCACCTTTCCAGGCAGAGCTCACGTGTCTACGCACAAGTATCCAGTGGTACTTGGAGAGGTCTCAGTGTCTCTGAGGTACCTGCCTGGGCCTGGCAGCTCTCCCTGGGGACCTGCAGGAGACTGGAGCCCCTCGGAGCTGCAGAGGGGACCAGGGCACCTACAGCAGCACCAGACATCCATGACCCTGTGACTGCATCCCACCCCACTTCTGAAAAACACTTTCCTTTAAAAAAAAAAAAAAACACACACTATATTAAAAAGGACAAAAAAGCCAAGAAGGATGATAAGAACACAAAGCAGTTCAAGAGCTGAAGAGTGTAACAAAACATTTCTTCACTTTAAAGCATTCCTCCAAAAAACCCTTTCTGAAAGATGACCTCTTTAATACAAACACTCTAAGCTGCATGGTTATATGTATTTCACAAGAGAGCTGGGATATCTTACATCTTTGGTTAAACATCAACTCATGAGAAAGGCAAACCCAAATCAAATAAGGGATGGAACTCAAGGAGAATAACAAAAATCAAACCAAAAAAAAAAAGAGGACAAAGCATTCTTTAGACATTCACATTTATTTCACTACTTGTGGCATTTCCCAGCACCTCTCAATTATACTCTGTATTAGCAAATACACCTTTCATTTGTTTTCCTTCTTGGAGAGCCCATATTTCAAAATGGACAAGATGGCACTTCTGAGTGCTTGGTTTTTTGCTCTCCAACTCTTCATTGCATAAAGGAGTTACCATCAATCAGAAATGCATTTTTTGGCTTCATACACTCTCGTTCTAAAAGTAGTACAGACCTAAATGAACTGCGGTTCAGTACACCATAGCAGTCACAGTCTAAACTTTGCCCTCTTTCATCTCTTCTCATCAAAAAGGGTGCACTCAAGCATATAAAGTGCATTTAAGAATACCTTGGAAAAGACCTTGTTCTTCCTCTCTCTTTCTGTTCTAGTTGAAAAATCAGAAATGGTGAATGAATAGTGGGCTGCTTTGCAGCTTGCGGACTAGATGTGAAGCACACAGTCACTGAGGTAGATTAATACATACAACACGAGGAGCTGAAAGTCACTAAACAAAACACTGCTTGTTCAGCCAACTACAACTCACATCTCATTGCCTAGTAAGAGCCAGCGCTTCTTGGCCAGGATAAGTCTATTACTGACCAGGTAAGTCAATGGACAGACATGTAAAGATGTAACGACACCTTTTAAGCTGGAGTTGAGAAAATAAGTGCAGGCAGTCACAGTGTCCCACTGGCATAAGTAAAATGACCTCGTCATAGTCTTTGTGTCCTTCAGGTGCTTCTGGGTCTTCCTCTATGAGGAAAATACAGAAAATACAGCAAGCAAGAGACTAACTACCTCCAGGGAGAAACACTGGCTGCTATTTGGGGAGGGCAGTGTTTCATTCTTGGTGTCAGAAGAAGCCAAAAAAGCCAGACCGAAACTCAACACAGTTCTGATCTCTGATCAAAATAATTTCAGTTTCTAGGCAAGCTAATACTTGTTCTCTGTTTTCTTCATTAGTTCTAGCCAATGATTTTCTATGCATGTTTTCCAACTCCTAAACAGGAATGAATGCACAAGGGAAACGCAAACTGCATTTTTATCAGTAGGCACAATAACTTCCATAGGTTGGTAGAGGAATTTTATGGCAAGCCTGAGTCCCACGCCCTCCTGTGCGGCACCTATCACCACCAGAAACAAGATTTTCATTTGTTCCTATGCTGGCCCATGGGTGCTGCAAGGCATGAGCCTTCCACCTCCATGGCAGGCATTCAGGTAGAAGCTGCTCTCAGTGCAAGGTCTTGCTCTCTCCCTGCACAAGGGCAAAGCCATCTCATTGACTTGCACTTAGGCTACATCCGCTAATTTCTCAGAGAGTTACTGTCCCCACCACTGGGAAAAGAAGAAAACAGCTGAACCACTGCTTTGCAGACTACAGACAAAAATCTGTGTGCCAGCTGCTTTGTGAAAGAAGGCATCAGAGACATAATTCAAATGAGAGTTCCTCACCTGAAGGCATCACAGTGTTACTCTCACAAGGCACATTTAACCACAGCTGCTGCTGAGGGATTGTTCCCACCATCATCTTTCCTGCAGAAGGCAGGCAGGTGATTCTGAACACAGAAACATGCCACTCCATAGGAAGTCCTAGGAGAAAGAGGCAGAAACATGCTTCAGCAGCCAGCTGCCAGTTCTTCCAGGTGACAAAGCTCACCTGAAGAACACTCAACACCTGCCCCTTGCGGGGCAGCATGGCTTTGCCCACCCCACTCCTAAATGCATGCAAGACAGGACAACCCAGCAAAACCACATTTCCTTCACTCACAACAACTCGCAAGCCCCTTAGTACAAGCTGCCTCTGGAAACAACCAGTGTTTTCACAGCTCCAAGGGTTAAACACATTCCCCCCCAGAAGACACAAAGACCAGATACATGGCAAAGCCACTGGCTGCAGTCCCTTGCTCCAGAGGAACTGCACAGCTCCTGCTGGGAAGTAAAGGGCATCTAAGGGGGCACAAGGAAGTTGTTATCTCCCATTACTGCAAACGTCCAGACACTACAAAGGTCACCCCTTTGTAGGGGAGAACACAGTTCTGCCTACAGCTAAGAAAGTCAGTGGCAAACTAAAGGCTCTCTCATACACTTCTAACACATATTTTCCCTTGGACAAACACCTTACAAAGCCTCTTCAGCCAAGAACTAGCCATCAGGGTGTTCTCTTTCCTCATTTTTTTTTTCTTTCTTTCTTTCTTTCCAGAGGGAAAGCTGGTCTCATTCTATACCTTCCAACAGAAGCTATATTCACATAACTGCTCTGGCTGATTTAGACTTCCTCGAGCAAATGATTTTAGACTTCAGCTGAAATGCTCTCGCTGCTGCCCACGGGCAGAGGCACACAACCAGAGACCACCACCTGGAGTCCAGGTCACTCTGCTGACATGGGAACCTCAACCGCTAGCAGGAGAAATAGCGTATCCTGTCACAGTCACTCAGCACAGATAATATCACGTCTAGGGCTCGCCCCCGCGACACCTCCTCAGGCCCCTGGCTGCACAAACGGTCACAAAGAGAAAAGCACAGATGGAAAACCACACAACTTCAGTAACAATGACTTAGGAGAAGAACCAGAGTTCTCCAAGGTACGTGACACCCAAGAACAATAAGGTATATTCATTCTCTGAATAACAGGTAACAGCTGATTTCTCCTCCTTGCTTGTGTCTAGCCAGGCTCTACCACACAGGGCTCAATGCTGAGGGAAAAACAGGTAGAACAGAATTTGGCAGCCTCGAGGTTAAGCCTTCCCTCCTCAAAGCAAGGAAAATAATAAAGATTATAATCCTATATACATATGTATGTATGTATGTATAGATACACATATATACCCAGCCACACATATTTTTATTTAATATTTATATCTGTGTACACATATATATTATTTATAAACATAATAAAGCCATCTAAGGCCTGAACCAAACACACAAATCACTACCTTCTTTAAGCACCAGAAAAAGACAAGCCCACATAGGACACGAAATAAAAGACAGAACAGCAACTCACAGGCACCCACTTAAATAACATCCGGCTACAGTAATGCTCAGGAACTAGGTCTCACAACCAATTCTCAGCTGCACACTTCCTCACCAGGCAGGAGGCAGCAGTCAGGGACAGAGTTTGTCAGCTGATACAAAGAGGGAGTCTGGCAAATACTTCTGCTTCAGGAACAGAAACTGAAGGTGGTTTCTAAGGTTTCTTCCTAGTCTTTTTGAAAGCAAACAGAAAACACTGGAAGGATTCTTCAGTCTTTCTTCAACCAAATCCCTTCTTCTCAACTCTTATCCTCCCACACCAAGCTGGTACCATCGCTATTGGACCATCTCCCCTTTTGTGTCAGGTACACCCAAACTTCCTACAACAGAAATGATGTCCTTCACAGAACACAGCATGTTTGCTCTCAATATACTACCAAAATCAAGCACAAAATATTGGGGAGGGGGGAAGATGGCAAATGCAAATCTATTCCTGTAAAAAAGCATTCTCATTCAGTACTTGCTCACATTTCAGAAGGTAAAATTCAAGAAGGCAAAACATCTCTGTGTCCTCCAGGTCAACTTTTAGCACAACGTTAGTTTCAGTGGAGCTGTCTTCAGGCACAACTTGCCAGCAGCAGTCTTCCAGCAGACACAAAGTACAACTCAACCTTCCCAGTGTGACCTTCAGGGATAACTACCGCTTAAATACCTGGCTACAGTAACAACACCCGCTCTTGAACAGAAGCACATCCTGCTCCAAGTTTAGGAGAGCACTCACCATCCGCGAGAATGCTGTCTTGTCCTTTCTCAAACCCAAATGCAGCTATGCTTAGATGCCTCCATCTCCAACAGCAACACCCACCTCGATGAGAGGGTGACGCTCTGCCTTTACAACTGGGGTTTCGCCAAGGGCCTGGGAGAAAGCAATAAGGACAGCGGTGTCGAGGAATGCTGGAAACACACGGGAAACCCGGGCCCTGACCCGTGAGTCCCCTGACAACGCTCCCCCCGCCAGGCCGCACTCCCAGCCTGCTCCTCGGCCCGGCGAGGACAGCGCCCGCTCGGGGCCGCCCCTTCCCTTTCCCCCTCACACCCGCCGCAAGAACGGCAGCTCCCACACGAGGTGTCTCGCTCCACACACACTTCCCTCCGCCGAGGCCCTGCTCTGTCCCCAGCCCTCTGTCCCCGGCCCCGCACACGGCAGCTCCTCAGCCTCCAGCACCGGCAGCTGCAGCACCCCCAGCCCCGCCCCCCACTCCGGAAGTGACGCCTCCAGCCCCAAAGTCCCGCCCACCCCACGCTCCCCCATTGGCTCCTGGGTGGTGGGGCGGGGCCTCCTGGGGTGGGACTGGCCGGTGGGGCGGGGGTGGCAGTGCGCATGCGGGGGAGGTGGGGCGGGGCCTGAGGGGCGGGGCCGGGTCGGAGCATGCGCGCTGGCGTGGAGGCGGGGCGGAGGGGTGGGGGCGGGGCGGGGCGGGCGGTGTCCTGCTGCACCGCAGGACGGTGTGGGAATAAGGAGAATAGCCCTGAAAAGACAAAGTCCTCCTGGTGATGCCGGATGTGTCCGCAGGAAAGCTGCAGCCCCTACGCGAAGGCTGCAGTGAGGACATGCCTGCTGTGGCAGCGGGGGTGGTTCGGGGGAGCACCGCGTCTGTCCCCACAAGCTGCGTCCGGACTCTCCTCCCCTCCGCTCCTGCTCTGCTTTGAGTGTTGGAGCACCGCAGAGGGAAGGGACCAGCCCGTGGTGACCGCTGGCTGCCACCCTCGCAGGAAAGGGGTGTGAGATCACACCCTGACTGTGGCCAGGGGAGCTGAGCTCTGCTAATGGACATGGGACCCATGGTCTCACCCGTCTGTACCCACCCGAGCCTAACTCTGCCCCGAACACAGTGGGGGATCATTCATAGTTTTAAGGATTTTGTTTGTTTTCTTTTAGATTCCCCTGTCATCCCTGGGGAGGACTCTTGGTGACAGAGATCCTCAGCACTGCAACTGCACTTGGCAGTGATAAGCAGTGAAGAGCTGTGATTCCTGAGGGGCAAAAGGATTCACTGTGTCTTTAGTGCAGAGGGAGGAGAGCTGGCCTGTCCATCCCTCTTCTTCCCAGCTGCCCTGTGCCCCCAAAGTGGAGGACACTTGCACTCATGTTACCCTAAAAAGAAACAACACTGCAGAGAGCAGAGGAATCTAGTCCTAAAGTGTAGATCTCCAAACTCAGTAGCCCTTTTCAGAGCACCTGAGGGGGGTCTCAGCCCTCCCCTTCTAGCCAGGAACACATCAGGCTCATTCCAGCTGCCCACATCCAGCTGCCCAGAGCCCTGCTGATCTTTATAGAGGAGCTACACCTGCACAGAGCTGTCTCTCAGCAGTGCTGCCAGGTTGCCAGGAGCCCCGTCCATCCCAGAAGTCCCACCTGGGAACAGTGGCCCAGCTGAAGCTGTGATTTTATTTGTCCTTTGCACTCCCTCCTCCTGGGAAATGTTCACTGAGGTAGACTAAAATAATCCCCTATGGTCTCTCCCTAAACAGTGGAGAGAGGCTGGTTCCAGCATTGTAATTTGTCTCATCGGAGGAGGGTTATCTACAAGAGGTGGAAACATCTCACTCTGGAAGCCCCTATTCCCATCTCTTTACTGGGCAGGACACCTAGACTCGGACAAGAGGGGAGTTCATTTTGCCATGGTTCACATATTGATTCAGAGGAGCCAATCTGGGCATCTGATGTTAGGTTAGAAGCCCCTGGGGTGGAGTGGGATTCCACAACACACACACACAGGAGGTGGGATTCCCCTTGCCCAAGCTGAAGTGTGCACAACAGAGCTGCCTGCATGAGAGCTCCTTCTCTAAGCTCCCAGTATAATCCCTGGAGATGGAGGCTGGGAGTCAGTTGCTCACACACAAACATCTGGTGACATTTGAAGAGACAGAGGTGATCCAAGGCATGGGCCAATGTCTGTTTGCTCTGATGGAGCAACTGGGAGACCTGCATCCTTCTAAAGCATGAGGTGGGGGCCAGATGGGGAATTTCCTTGGCCATTTGAAATGACCCTAAACGCCTGCTACAACTACAGCTCCACTCACTAGGAAGGGCAGACACAGGCACATCTCCACATTGCAGACCACTGATGTAATTCAGTGCAGACACTTGATTTCATGACATAAAAATAGACTTGCAGAGCCATGCCAGGTGCCTGGGGTGTCCCATACAACTGCATGTTTCTAGTAGATGCTGCATGGGAAACCCTTCAGGAAAACCATGCCCTTTTGAAGTGGTTGCTGGGCAAGTGCCCCAAGGCATCTTGGAGTTCCTACCTGTGCCCACACAAAGGAATCCCACCACTTCCTTTAGGCATAGTCCAGCCCATCTACCTCCAAGCATGCTGCATAGATGGGAGGCACAGCACACCATGGTCTCAGCTACATGCCTACACTCTCAAACCCTTCTAATTCTCCTCTCCCTAGCTGTCTTCTCACCTCCAGAGGATATGAACAGGGACTGTGCTATTGGTGCCCATAGGGTAGCTGGATGGCAGGCTGCCCAGGCCCAGGGACTTTCTCAGTGGCACTACAGGGTTTACGCTCTTAGTGGCAACCTCATTTCACCATTACATCTGCTATCTATCTGCTCTCTGCTCTCAATCAAAGCCTTTGCATACATCAGGTCCTTGGTAGCAGGTTTCTCCAGGACAAACCTTGGGGCCTCGAGAAACTTGGGGATTTGGCCAACAAAAGCCTCATAAAGTTGTACAAGGAGAAGTGGCAAGTCCTGCATTAGAGGGGCAGAACACCACATGCATCTGGACGGGCTGGGTCCTGACCGGCAGAGGAGAAGGGCCTGGATGTTACGAGGGAGGCCATGTGAGCCAGTGGTGCATGCTCACCACAAATGGGGCCAGCTGCATACGGGGCCACATTAGGAAGAGAGCGGCCACCCAGACAAAGGCAGTTATTATCCCCCTTGACTCAGCACTGGTGTGGCCACATCTGGAACAGCGTGTCCCAGTGTGGGATGCCCAGTGCTGGAGGAATGGGGAGGAACTGGAGAGGCTCCAGAGGAGGTCTGCCAAGAGGGGATTGGGGCCTAAGTGCATGGCCTGTATGGAGAGGCTGAGGGAGCTGCACTTCTTTAGCCTGGTGAAGGAGAGGCTAACGGCAGTAGAGGAAGAGCCTGTGACTGCTCAAAGGGTGGTTTCAGAGATGATGGCACTCTTCTTGGGAGTGGGAAACAGCAGGAGAAGGGGAAAGAGCCACATACTGCAGCTAGAGAGGTTCCGACATGACCTTAGGAGGAGGAAATGTCACTCCAAGGGTAGTGCGGTGGTGCTACAAGCCACCTGGAGGGAGTCAGTGATCAGCCCCTGGCTTTGTGTTTCAAGGAAAAGCAAGTGAGGACAGAGAGACATCAGCAGAGGTGGGGAGATTCCAGGGTGACAGCAAGGTGGGGAAGCAGGCTCAGTGTCTACAGTCTGCAGGGAAACAGGCACAGGCGTGGGACACTGTAGGACAGCTTGTGGTGGAGGCAGCCAAGGGCCCTACCAAGGCTCAAAGCCTCCAACACAACTGAGGTCTTTGTCCTCTTCCCTATGGCTGCTGTCTCTGCCACCAAGGCCTCAGAAAAGACACCGTGTCCTTTAAAATACAGTGCTGCCTTGCTGCCTCGTCGTCCCCAGGGAGCCCAGGAGGTGCCGTTTCATTGCCCTGCACTCGGCGTTGCACATCTTCTCACTGCCCCTGCAAAGAGCCCTGAGCAAAGCATTACGGAAAGCATCACCCTACCCAGGGGCTGGCGGTCAGTGCCTGGCTGATCTGCTTGATAAAACACATCAAGGTTTACCTGGCATCAGAGCCACCTAAATGTTTCCTTTGCCTTCCTGCAATCAGGGCCTCCAACTCGCTGCTCTCATCAATCCCTAGGGAGGCTTTGTGCATAATGGCCCTCAGTAGGGCTTCAGAAGAAACTTTGGGATTTACTTCTGACTTTGACTTCTTGAGAGGTTTGTTCCATCTCCTCTCAGTAGCTCAGATTCATGGACTCAGCACCAAATACACCAGAGGGGCCATTACAATGCCCAAACCCCTAACAAGCCATGCCACTCCCCATAACTTTCCTAGTTCTTCAGTCCTTCGGGGGGCTCATTGGAGACGTTTCAGGAGTGTATTTACAAGAGCACGATTTCAATGAGCACCTAAACAAAAAAAGGATTTTTATTTTTAAAATTTCCTTAATGTTTCCACTTACAGAATAAGTCAGATCCACATTCTTCAACTGGCGTTGACCCAGAGGGTCTCCTAATGAAGTCCTGATGTGTAAGAAGAGTAGAATTTTTGGTAGCAGACGTGGGTGGACAACCTCCCTCCTCACCTCCCCAACTCTGCCCTTTCTCTCTTCAGCCACTGGGGACTTAACATCACTCTTGTTAAAATCTTCACTTTTTTCCACTCAAGTTGGTAGCTGAATGGTACAGCTCCTATGCACCAATTCCCACCTCCTTTCCTTAGAGAACTAGCTGCAGATATTAAGACAAGGATTTGTCTTAATTACAAATAAAGCAAAATAAAACGTGATACAGTTTATTAAAAAAAATACACTTCTCAACTGCCTGTGAAGTCCAAGCTGCCTCCACTGAGGTCCACTTTCCACAAGGAATAACCTTCCTTGACGTGTTTGAAACTGAGAGAGAGAAACACACCTAAGGAGCTGGCGAAAGACAAAATTAGACTCCTGAAAGACGAGGCAAGCTTCAGGCTCCCTGAAGCTCAGAGCAGCAACTGGAAACTTTCACCATATCTGAATGGGTAAAGAGCAAGGGGTGGAGGGAAACTATGGGAAGTGCATACGCCCAGGTAGTCTGGTGCAAAGAGAACTTCAGAAAGGATCAATTTAATGAGGACATGGGAAAAGAAGTGAAAGATGACTGAGATAACACCCAGAGCATAACAGACAGAGCAGCGGTAACACAAATTGAGGGGCAGATCAATATTTCTTCGCCTGAGATTCATACTCTTCCTCCAAATTTCCAGGTTCATCATGCAAATAGATTGATAGGAAAATTAGTCCAGCATTTTGAGCTGATGAGAGTGTGTTCGTATTTTTCAAATGTGGAAAACAGTTCTTCACCTTTCCAGGCCGAGCTCACGTGTCTACCCACAAGCATCCAGTGGCACTTGGAGAGGCCCCAGTGTCTCTGAGGTCCCTGCCTGGGCCTGGCAGCTCTCCCAGGGCACCTGTGGGAGACTGGAGGCCCTTGGAGCTGCAGATGGAGGCTGGGCAGAGGGGACCGGGGCACCTACAGCGGCACCAGACATCCATGACCCTGAGACTGCATCCCACCCCACTTCTGAAAATCACTTCTCTTTTCAACCAAAAACATAACACAAAATCTCCTCCCCCACAAAGACGACTGTACGAAAAGGAAACACAGGAAGCATGATAAGAACACAAAGTATCCTAAAAGCTGAAAAGTGTAACAAAACATTTCTTCACCTTAGATCGTTTTCTTAATGACTTAGTTGTTTCATTTTTATTGACAGTTCTAAGCAGTTCTTTTATAATACATCCTACACCACCAGAAAAGATATTTTTGTGTCTCACACGGAGCCCAGGGCTCCAAAACCAGTCCCTGCCCAGGGCTGTCCAAGCCACCTCTCACTCTTTGCCCAGAGCGAGTCACATGCTGAGGTGTCAAACTCTTGCAGCTGATGGAGGAAAGCAGCAGGGTCATCAGCTCCAATCAAACGCTCTGTTTATTGACGGCCTAATTTGCACACATCTCAACATACCTGTTTTACAGTGTCATCTTAAAAGAGTCCCTAAACATCTAGCCACACTGCCTTTTCGTTCCCTGCATGGTCAATGAAGCGTGACTCCATTTTAGGCAACAACAGGGATGAGACTGCTCTCACCCAATGCCAGGTCCCTTCCGCGCAGAGGTTTATCTCTAACTCAGTTGCCTGCTTTTCCCTTTCTAGTCAGGGGAGAGAAATAGGTTTTCTCACTGGTAAGGCTTCATAGACGACTTCTGGTGGCCAGCTAATGCTCCAGAAAGTTTCCCGTAGGTTCTGGGTCATGTATTCTTGGGCATTTATCCCATAGCTTCTGGGTCCCTTTTACTGACATTTTCTGAACATTTCCATTAGAATTGGGCCCACACCATCAGAAAAGATATTCTGGGCCTCACACAGAGCCCAGCACCACCTAAAACACTCCCTGCCCAGGGATGCCCATGCCATTCCTCCTTGCGCAAAGCACATCACACTGAGATGTTCAGCTCTCCCAAATCACAGTGGAAAGGAGGGTAAGCAGCTTCAGGGAAATACTCTGGTTTTGGATGGCCACATTTGTGCAATCTCAGCATATCTGGGCTACAGAGACATCTTAAAGCAGTCGCTAAACACCTAGCCATGACCCCTTTTCAGTCCTTGCATGGGCAATGAAGCGTGACTCCATTTTAAGGGGCACAAAAGGGATGAGACTGGTCTCACCCTATGGGAATATCCATACCTATATACACACATACAGGAATTCATCCCAGTACATTTCCTACCGACCCTCTGAATGGAGAAACTTTCTTCCGAGGAACTACTATATTTAAACGGACATTTCCAACTCTTCTTCTGCCTCTCTGTCCTCTCTTCTTCCTCTGCCTAGTCTCTCTCCCCAGAGCTCTCCAGGGAAAGGTTCACTGAACCACAGCGCTGAGGGTGGACGAGACCTCTGGGCACCACCTTGTCCAACCCCCCCGCTCAATGCAGAGGGAACTAGAGGAGGTTGCTCAGGGGCTCGCCCCAACTACGCATTGTCCACAAAGGCGCTCAGAGTGCGCTCCATCCCACGGTCCAGGCCACTGATGAAGAAGTCCAACCGTGTTGCCCCAAGTGTTGATCACTGGGGGATACCACTAGTAACTGTCCACCAGCTGGACCTCCGTCCCCTCCCAGAGCCCGGGCACCCTTCTCCACTCGGGACACTGCTGGGCAGAAACCGGAGACCTCGGGCCTCTTTTGGCCCCAGATGTGTCTCCATGTGGACACACGGAGGACAGAGACCCCGTCCAGACCGGGAAGGACACGTCCTCGTGGCCAGGACGTGCCGCTGCCCCACCACCCTGCCGAGAAAAGTCCTTTGCTCTCTGCTGGGTCGCACCAGCCCCCGGCCGGTGGGTTTAGCTCTCGGTCGGACCCGATTTCTGAGGTCAGATGAAATCGCTCCCATCTTCGAGCTCATTTAAACCGTTTGTGAACGTCTTGTGGCCTCTTTTGGTCTGGCTGGAGGGGGTTATTCTGCCTTCAGCTGATCCCCTTCCCTGGGGACGTAAATGAGCGAGACAGGAGGATTTTCCCCAGGAGCTTCCTGCAGGGCCGTTGCTGGACAGCTCACACGGCTGCTCCTGCTCGGCCGAGCTCTGGGAGCAGCCGGAGTTTGCTGCTTTTTCCCCATTTGAGGAGGCCTCTGCCAGCCCCAGCACAGGGGACAGGGACAGCCGGGCTGTACCACGGCTGGGGAGGGGGGTGACAGCTGGGACATACCACAGCTGGGGATGGGGTGACAGCCAGGACGTACCACGGCTGGGGAGGGGGGTGACAGCTGGGATGTACCACCGCTGGGGAGGGGGGTGACAGCTGGGCTGTACCACGGCTGGGGATGGGGGTGACAGCCGGGACGTACCACCGCTGGGGATGGGGGTGACAGATGGGCTGTCCCACGGCTGGGGAGGGGGGTGACAGATGGGACGTACCGTGGGAACGCAGCAGGGCAGCAGAAACAAGGGGCCGCCCCCACCTCCACCTGTGCGGCAATGCCATTGCTCTGTCTGCACGTCACTCAGGACACATCCCGCCCCTCCCAGGCATCGGTTGGCTCTCTCCCTCCAGCGCGCTAGCTGATTGGCCAGCCGGCCGGCAGGGCGGGGCCCTCCTGCAGGGCTGTGGAGCCCTCGGCCGCCCCGAGCGCTGCCTCCGCGGGGATATTCACCGCGCGGCGTCACGGCCTTTTCTGTGCGAGAAGACCGGAAAAGCGTGACGAGAGGCAGGAAACGCAGAGCCAGCTCCGCGAGAAACAAGTGGAAATGCCCGGGGAGCGGTGGCGGGCGGCGTGTGTGACACTGGGCTCTGGGACAACGGGACCCACCTCCTGCCCGCCCCACGGCGCCATGGGGCGGCCGGGGGCGCCGTCCTCTCCCAGCCCCCGCCAGCCCGATCTGTGTCCAGGGCATTTCCAGCACCAGTGGAATGAAGAAAATGCTGCGTGTCTCCCTGCAGGCAAGGAAGATGCAGAAGGTGATCCCAGATGTGGTGCAGCGGCTGCAGGATGCCGATGGGGAGATGGACGCCAAGGCGCTGGCGGTGCTGCGCAACGTGCTGCACCACGCCAACCCACGGCAAACCAGCCGCCTGGCTGTACAGCTGGCCCACGACCTCCTGTCCCTCTTCCCCAATGTGAGGACGGTGGCGGGGAGCTGCTAAGAGGCCCTTTGTGGTTCCCCCCAACCACCGCTGCTGAGGTTGCTGTGCTTGCCCTGGCAGGAGGTCAGCACGGTGCGGGAACTGGCCATGCGGCTCTTTGGGGAGCTGCTGGGCCGGGCAGTAGGCGGCGAGAGGCAGCGCATGAAGCAGCTGGCACGCCAGGGGGCTGCTGCCCCTCTTCTTCCATCTGAGTGACCCACACCTCGGTGCGGCACAGGTACAGGGCACCGTGGTGAGCTGTGAGGCCACCCCAGTAGGCACCTCAGGCAGTGGCTGTGGGGGGGCTCTGGCCTGGCCGTGGTGCCATCGCCCATCTCCCCACTCCTCCCCAGGCTGCCCAAGCAGCCCTCGTGGAGGCTGCAAAGCTCCTCAGGTGGAAGCAGCTCCGGAAGCTGGCCAAGACGCTGCAGACCTGGCGCATCGGCGAGTGCCTGGTGAGGAGGCCCCAGCAGTGCCAGGCCTGTCCTGGTGGTGCTGGCCCCTGTGCCAGTGGTGCCAGCACCTCTGCTGGTGGAGTCAGTCCCTCTCCCAGCAGTGCCAGCCCCTCTCCCAGCAGTGCCGGCATCTTTCCTGGAGGTGCCGGCCTCTATCCCAGCTGTACCAGGCCCTGCCCCGCAGGTGCCAGCACCTCTCCTGGTGGTGCCAGCCCCCGTCCTGGTGATGCCAGCCACTGTCCCTTCTGTGCCAACACCTTTTCCAGTAGTGACACCACCTGTCCTGGCTGTGTTAGCCCCTGTTCCGGTTGTGCCTGTGCCTGTCCTGGGAGAGGGGAGGGGCCCAGTGTTGCCAACACCTGTCCTAGAGGGGGACGGGTGTCTCAGGGAGGGGGACAGGCCTGGCGGTGCCCGCACCTGTACCAAGGATCTCTGCAGCTGCAGGAGGCTGGGCCGGTAGCCAGCGAGTACGTGAGCTGCAGCTGCCGGTACCTGGAGGACCCCCGGGCCCCTCTGCGCGAGCAGGCTGTGCGCTTCACTGGTGAGACCCCCCCACCCAGACACCCCCAACCCTCTCCCCAGCCCCGAGGTCCTTCTCCTCAGGCCCCACGTCCCTCTCCCAAGTGCCCATGTTCCTCTCCTCAGTGTCTCTGACCCTCTCCCCAGCACTGGATCCCTCTCCCCAACACCTGGGACCCTCTTCACAGTTCCTAGGTCCTTCTCCGTAATGCCTGAGTCCTCCCCAGCCCCCATGTCCCTCTCCCAAGTGCCTAGGTCCCTCTCCTCAGAGTCTCTGACCCTCTCCCCAGCACCAGGTCCCTCTCCCCAGCCCCTGGGTCCCCCTCCCCAGCCCCAGGGACCAACTCCTTAATGCTTGGAGCCCTCTCCCCAACACCTGGGACCCTCTTCCCAGTCCCTAGGTCCTTCTCCCCAGCCCTCGAGTCCCTCTCCCCAGAACCCCAGTCCCTCACCCCAGCACTAGGTTCCTGTCCCAATGCCCAGGACCCAAATCCCTCTCCCCTGGCCGGATCTCGCCTTGTGATCGGCTGTGTGTGCCTAGGGCTTGCTGGGCGGCTCCTGGACTGGTGCAAGGAGAAACTGGAGGAGATGTGCAGCCGTGCGTAGGGTATGCGGGGTCGGCCGGGGCTGGCGGGAGGAGGCCGGGGCTGGAGACGGAGGGAGTTTCTTGGGTATTTGAGGGACGGTGTTTTTGACTATGCAGAGGACACCTAGGCCATGCGCCAGGCTGGAGGGCTCTTGCATACCTTTCCTGAAGGGAATCTGGGGGCATTTGGGGGATCACTGAGCCCAGACCGATCCCCTTGTGCCCTGCTCCCCCTTGGCCCTCCCTTGAGCAGGGACCTGGGGTCTCCGCTGATACAGAGCTTGATTGCTGCTCTCTTTCCTCCCATCTCAGTCCTTCAGCGCTTGGACAATGACAGCAGCCCCACAGTCCGCTGCCTGGGGATATCCACAATCTTCATCCTCCAAGCACCCCGGAAAGCATCCCCGTCAGGCTTCACCATCCGAGTCCTGTGCACCCGCCTGCGGAGAGCCTGGCAGCGGTGGCACCCAGGCCCAGGTGCCGGGGTGGACTGAGCAGCCCATAATTCGGCATCCCCCAATTGCCAGTCCACTCCCTGCGCAGAGCACGTTCAGCAAAGCAGGTGGCTCTGGGCCGTGTCCCACTGGGCTTGCACAAGAATGAAGACACCACAGTCTGCCTGGGAAATCCTGTTGCTGTGTTTGCCCACACCCATATTAAAAAGCTTTGTCTTGTGTTCACCTGGAAGGCTGGGCCAGATGGGGCTGGTGAGGGCTGCAGGGTGAGTGTGGGAGGAGGAGCACAGATGCCATGGAGAGGGGGCCGATACAGCTGGAGAGCAGGAGGTGATGGAGGGCATGGGAGTGTGCGTGCTTTGTGGGGCCCTGTGGTGAACCCAAAGGCAAAGCAACTCACAGCCACCTCTGAGGCATCTCAAGGCACATGAATTGCCCTGCAGTCCCATCAGAACACATCTGTGTGCCTTGTAGTACATCCCAGGTCCCTCTGTGCACCTTTTGGAGCTCCTTAGAACCCCAAGAATGGCCTGTTCGAACCCCCACCGAGCCTCCCCAAGCCCTGCTCCTCCTGCACAGTTGCCCCTGAGCCACAGGACTCCCCAGGCCTGCACATGGCACTGGCAGGACTCCCATGTCTCCTCTGGCATCTCGCCAGACACCCACAGACGACATGGGGCTCTGGATGTCTCTAGCAGTGCCGCAGCAGACTGGTGCCTTCTTCTCCTCCTCCTCCTCTGGGTCGTAGGGGTTCCCCACAGCTCTCCTGGGACATGGGGTCCTTGGCGAGGTCCATGATGCTTCCTCTGGGGTTCCCCACAGGTTCCTCGGTGCCTCCTCCTCTGGGGTCCCCCCTGTCATGCCCAGAGCCAGGTGTAGCACCAGCCCCCATAAGCACGCAGCACCCCTTGGGGATGGACCCCCTCCATCCACCCAAAAAAAACCCTCCCCTGCTGAGGGCCCTGCAGATGTCCCCTCCCCCACAAACAAGCCCCAAAGCCACAAATCCTGCCCAAAAGCCCTTCACAGCCCCCAGACCCTGCCCCAACACACCAGTTAGCCCCCACATGCCTCCAAACTCTGACCCAACACCATCCTCAACTCCAGAACCTCCCCAAACCCTATCCCAAAGCCCCAAACACCCCCAAACTGCCCACAAACCCTGCCCCAACAGCAGCAAGCTAGTCCTTGAATACACTTTAGTCTCAATTAACACACATGTCACTAGAATCAATTAGAGGAAACATGGGGGCCCAGCCTGGAAGCCCCACACCCTGCATGCCTCCCACACCAGCACAGCTGGATGTTGAGGTGCACAGGCCCAAAACACCCCCAAACCCTGCCCCAGCACCCCCAAAACCCTCTCCTAGGATACCATTACACCCCAGGGCCCACAAATCTTCTCCCAAAGTTCCCAGCCCAACATGTACTGGGGGGAGTTATCTGCTAGTGTTAATGGCCCCTTGATTGTACCAATACGTTAAGGTAGAAAAGGTGTTCTAGTAAATAGTGGCTGTGATCTGTTTCTCCCCTTTGACTCGGTCTCCTTTGGCAGAAAAGGGAGTTTACAGCATCTTTTGGTGGACTAGGTTGATTAGTGGACACCCAGGTGACAAGAAGACTTTTCTCCTTTGCTTTTGAACCATTTCTCAGAACCTTCTGGACATGCAAGACGCCTCCCTAAAGGGGGCTGCTCTGGGATGATTGCACTGGGCACAATGGTTAATGAGGCCATGAAGATACAATTTCCGGCTGCAGAAATGAAAGCCTCAGGAAAAGTTGGAGAGGACACTGAAGGGCTCTGGCGAAGCCCCAGCCCTGCTGCAGGAAACAGCACAGCTTGTAAGCATGTCCTCAGGGAAGGAGAAAAGCATTGCTCCAGCCCATAGGACAACGAGTGCTATTCAATACTACTTTTCATGACCAAAGTGTTGCAAAAGCAGAAAGGACTGCAGATGTCCTGCTCTTTGGGTAGCAGATTATGGAGCATTTGGCAAGTTAAAACACAAAACCAAAACCTAAAAAAGAAACGCTTTAATGTAGCTTTGGGCAATGAGCCAGCCCTGCTCAGTTCCTCCCCGTCTCCAGCTTCCCGACCCAGGGCAGCATCCCCCTTCTTGGCCCTGCGGCAGGGGCCGGGCCGGGCCGGCGGGGCTGAGGGCGAGGGCCGGGCCGAGGGCCGGGGCGAGCGGGAAGGGGGCCAGCTGCGGGGCGGCTCCGCGGCCGGGCAGGGCCGGGCCGGGGCAGGGCTGGGGGCGGGTCGGGCTGCGGCCGGGGCCGGGCTCCAGGGCGGCGGCGCCAGGCCGGGCCGGGCCTGACAGCAGCGCTCCGCCTGCGCCCCGCCTGCCCCGCCCTCTGCGCTGGCGGGCCAATCAGCTGGCGAGGGCAGGCCGCGGGCCAACGGCAGGGCCGGGGTGAGCCGTGAGCGACACGCAGGCCGCCCAATGGCCGCCGCGCCTGGCCGTGGCGCAGCCCGTCTGCCCGCCCCCCCGCCGGGCCTCGGCCCCGGCCCGGGAGTTTGGTGCTGCCGCGGGCGAAGTCCTGGCTCTGCAGCTGCCCGGCCCGAAGGTCTCGGCCGCGGGGAGGGAGGCGTCGCGGGGCCGTGCTGGTGCCCCGCCGAGGCAGCTGCCGGGCGGGAGCTCTGGGCGCCAAGGCCGGAGGCTTTGGGGCAGCGCCGGCTCCGGCGTGCTCGGGGCTGGGGCTCGCCCAGAGGGATCGTCTCTCGGTGCCGAGCCCCGAGGAGCGGTTTGTCCTGGACGTGCAGGTCCAGCCCCACCGCGGTGTCCACGGGGCACCCGCTGGGGGATGGCTGTGGTGGTGGTGGGTGTCAAGGAGGTTGGTGTGGTGGGTCACAAGGATGGCTGAAGGGCTGGAGCGTCTCCCGTCGGAGAGAGGCTGAGGGAGCCGGGAGTGTTTCGCCTGGAAACCAGAGTGGTGGTGGGATGTTTTCCGGGTGTCCAAACAGGTGATGTAGGGAGGGTGTGAGGGGGACGGAGACCGTGGTTCGGAGTGGTTGTCAGTGGTGTGGAGTGAGAGGAGGAGAGGGAATGGGCACCAAGTGGCCAAGCAGGAAATTCCACCTTGTTCACTGTGAGGGTGGTCAGAGAGTGGAGCAGGTTCCCCGAGTGTCTGTGGGGTCTCGACTGTGTGAGATACTGCAAACCATCCTGACCTGGTCCTGGGCAACCTGCTGTAGGTGCCCCTGGTTGAGCAGGGGGTGGGAGAAGGGGATCTCCAGAGGTCCCTGCCAACATCATCTATTCTGTCACTCTGTGAAAACAACAAACTCAGAACAAAAGCAACTTTTTGAGGAAAAATGAGTAGCCAGAGAGTTACTAGCAGCAGGTAGACTGGCTGTGTTGTTTTCAGTGCTTGTGGATGGGAGGAGGGAAAAGAAATAGGATTTTCGATTCAAGGTCTTCATATCATGCTCATTAAGAAAAAGGAAAAAAAAACTCATGAGTTGGGCTTTCAGGATGGAGGCAGCTGATGGGAGGTGGAAGGACTACAGGGGAGGGGCCTGGAGGCAGCAGCCACCTCATCTGCCTCCTGCAGCTGAATTTATCCATGTGCTGAGTGAGGGAGCCTGGGAAAAGGAGTTTCTGAGCTGAGATGCCGAGCACCGAGTGCTGGGGGCTCTTGCTTGGTCTGCTCGAAGAACTGGATGCATTGGGAGGGTGGTTTTCTTTCTTTTGAGGGAACAATTTCCTCATGTGAGCATGCAAAGACTAGTCCTAGACTAGAAGTGGTGTAGAATGGATGTCCATGAGTCTGTTTGGCACCTTCCTTAGTCCTGGCATTTCTATTTCTGTGTGGCCAGATGAAAGGGCCCTTGGTACTTCCTTTTCCTCCTTTGGACACCTCATCTGATAGTGGTGGACCTTTCTCTCTACAGGGCCATGTTGGCCAAATCCTTGGCTCCCAGCAATCAATGCACTGCCATCAGTTCCTGCCTCCAGTCCCACTTCTCTCAGTGTGTCCTTGTCTGAGAGATGCTCCAGAGCCGTAGTCATCTTTATGGCCCTTTCCTGGAGTCTGTGCAGCAGGCCCATGTCTTTCTTGTACAGGAGAGCCCACATTTGGACACAGCCCTCCAGGTGCAGCCTCACCAGTGCTGAGCAGGAGGGAAGGATCTCTTTTCTTGACCTGCTGGCAAGGCTCTTGCTACTGCAGCCCAGGATACTGTTGGCCTCCTTTGCCATGAGGGTGCATTGCTGGCTGATGACCAACTTGTCCACCAGGAGCCGCAGGTGCTTTCTCTGGAAAGCTGCTCCTCAGCCAGTCAGTCCCCAGCCTGTTGTGGTGCATGGGGATAGTTCTTCCCATGTGCAGGACTTGGCGCTTTCGTTTGCTGACTGTCATGAGGTTCCTGTCTGCCCACTTCTCAGGTCCCTCTGAGTGGCAGCACAATCACGTGCTGAATCAGCCACTCCTCCCAATTTTCTGTCATCCGCCAGCTTGCCTTGGATTCCTTTGGCCCCATCATCCAGGTCATGAGTGAAGATCTTAAACAAGGTTTGCTACATTGCTTCCAGGATCCTTCCTGGACTGCCTCCATTCGGCTGTGCTCCCACACAGACCCAAGAGGTACCTGAAGGCAGAATTAGTCCACGTCCTGCTCTAATGAACGATGTGACTGGGATTTTATGGCATCACCTTCCTCTGGTTTTCCCAGTCCTTGCAAAGGATGCCTGCTCTTGCCCCTCCCTCACTCCCAAACCAGACGCAAGGGCGCACAACACGTGTCTTCAGGACAGTGTTGCAAATGCACCTCAGGCTCCGAGGAAACTGTCTTGCCATCTTGGGCACATAGGAAAGAACTATCACTGCTACAAAACGCTGGAAATGTCTTACAATGTCATAAATGTAGGGAGACGACATGGGATGAAGAAGAAAGCTAGGAATTTGTTCCACACTACCGTAGTCCCAAAGAAAGTAAACATCTCCCTGGCCACTGGCCACCGGCAAGGAGGTCACAGGCTGCTTCTTGCTGACAGATTTGAAGAGTGCCACTCAACAGACTCACACCCAGTCCCCAAAGGAGAGACACGGGCAGTCCCTGGAGGAGAATCAGCCTGGTTGTGAGGTAAATGTGGACCAGGCAGCAGTCGTGTATGTTATGGGTAAGGGGCTGGGGAGGGCTCTGGGGAAGGAGGTGCAAAGGCCAGAGGGGGAAATGCCGAGCTGTGGGTCTGTCCAAGTGCTGTGTGGGGCTGGTGTGTGCACATCAGCAGAGCGGCTTAGGCAAGAGCAATGCAGGCCTGAGCCCCTTGTGGCTAGTTGTAGGGATCAGAAGGGATTGCTTGTTGGAGCACATCACAAGGCAGCTACAGGCACCGCTCCTGTGCGCGAGGCTCCTGCCTGCCCTTTTTGGGAAGGCAGGTACTGGGACGCCCGGCACAGACGCTCACTGCGAGCTCGCTGGGAAAGGTCAGCACTTTCTCTCCCGTTATGGCCAGAGGAGGAAGGCAGCTTTTCCCTGCCAGCAGGGTAGTGCGAGCACTGTGCATGCAA
Source organism: Struthio camelus (assembly GCF_040807025.1). NCBI lineage: Eukaryota > Metazoa > Chordata > Aves > Struthioniformes > Struthionidae > Struthio > Struthio camelus. Next base: position 4,119,766 of record NC_090973.1, on the reverse strand, counting down.
CTGCAGAGACATTAGTTAAATGTAAAAACAGAAGCTGCCCCCCAAAGCGCTGTGTGTTCTGCTGCAGCCTGCCTGTTGCCTTGGGAGTTGCCTTCCAGGTGGAAAGTAGAGGGCAGCTGGGAGAGTAAATGCAAAGCAGGCAAAGTAAGAGCTGGTCAAGGCCACCCCTTTCTCTGTCCCTCTTAGGATCACTTGAGTGAGCTTTAATTCTGGAGGTGTTTGAGAAGGAGGCATTTTAAATAGTCCTGCAGACTTAGGAAACTCTCACCTTCAAAAACCAAGACGTTAACTTGCCCTCTTTTCTCTCTTCTTCAGATGATTATTTAGCTTCATTTGGAAGGGTACTTATTTATATGCTCTTCTAGGACTGACTTTTTTGTGTGTTTTAACCTCCTCACAGCTTAGGTACTAGACTTATTCATTGATGATTAATAATTACAGAGAAGTTTTAATGCCCTGTTGTCTAATAAGGCAAGAGAGATAAAATTTTGGAAGAGTTTCTTTAAAATGCAGCTCTTAACCCTCTGGCATCCAAACAGAAAGCAGGTGAAGATTCCTCCAATTCCAACTTTAAATGCATTTTGAACCAAGGAGGAGCTCCCTGGGAAGCACAACCCCATGAGAAGCCTGTAACAGCCCCCCATCCCGCGTGGGGACCAGGCCAGGGCAGCATCTCCCACGGGGTGGGCTGTGACGGGGGTCGAGCGGGGCTGCGGTGCCCCCCGTCAGGGGGTCCCGGCCTCCCCCCACAGAGGCGTCCCGGGAGGATGGTGGCAGCAGGGCCGAGGTCGGGCACCATCAGGGAGGGGGCTCTGCCCATTTTGGAGGCTGGACAGCATGGGGAGCCCCCGTCCTGTCCCCGAGGGGAGGCACTGGGTCCCCCTGGGCCCGTGGTTCAGCCCGGCCCCGATTCCATCCCGGTACGGCAGTTATCGCCGTGGGAACGCGGATGCAGCGGGCTCCAGACGTGTTGCCCGGCACTGCGTGGGGCAGCAGGAGGATCTGGGCTCTCCCCGGAGCAGGCACTGCGCGGGGCAGCAGGAGGATCTGGGCTCTCCCCAGAACAGACACAGGATCCCACCGCCCCTCGGCGCGAGCCATGGGGAGGCGAGTCAGAGTGCAGAGTTGGGTGCCGCAGCCGCAGCCGGTAGGAGGCGCTGGGTGGGATGGGAGGCAGGTCAGAGCCATGGGGCTGGGAGCCGGGGTCGGTCCTCGCAGTGTCCCCAGACCCCCGAGGGGGGTGGTAGGCAGGGACCAAAGTGGTACCTTGGATGGTGTTGCCATGACAGCCATCCCGTGCTGGGTCCCCACAGCTCTTCAGAGCTGACAGCCACAGACATCCCCTCCCTGTCCCCTCCCCATCCCCATCCCGGGAGAGCTCTTGGGGAAGGGTTTTTACCCTCCTGCTGGCCAGGGTCCCTGTGGCACACACACAAAGATGATGCTCTTTCAAATCCAAACATCCCCTTTGGGTCCAGGCAGGTGGCAAGGGTACCCTTAGGGCAGGAGCTGTCTGTATCAAAAGAGGAAGAGCTTTTCCTTCAGTCCTAAAATCCCAGAAACTGCCTGGCCTCAGGCACACAAAGCCTCTGTGTGATGATAAGGCTGACATGAAGGTGAAAGGTGGCCACAGACCACTGCCAAGAGCCCTGGCACAAGTTGCAGCCGCCAGGGCTGGGACAGCACGGGGGCTGAAGCCCCAGGCACACAGTCCCTCGCACAGCGCCAGCCCCTTCGGGGGGCTGGGGGTCACGGGACAGGGTTCCCTCCCTGGTGGCTGCACACTTGGGGCTGACAGCTCCATTGCGCAAGGGGCTCTTGTCCTGCTCACCTGAATCAGTGCGTCCCCTGTACTTGAGCAAGGCCACCGCACATGCACAGAGCAAGGCCACAGCCGAGGTGTGGAGACACTCAGTTCTGCCCTGTGCCGTTTCCCAGCAGGGCATCGTGAGACGGTTTCTCACCTTCGTGGGGACCATGCTGTGGAACTTGTGGCTGGGGTGTTTTATCCAGCTGAAGACGTGGGGGAGAGGCGAGCAGCAAGGCAGCCGAGGAAGAAGAAGGCTCCAGTGTACTCAACTGGGTAAGAGCCTCGTGGCCAGAAGTACCCTCAGCTTCTGGCAGCAGAGGCAATGGGGAAGGTGCCCTCCAGGTTCCTGACACAGGGTCTGGGGTCAGACTGTGGCATGGTCCTTGGGGACACGAGCCTGTTCCATTGTATCGAACATGGCCCTGCTCCTCCCACAAGGACAGACCCTTGTGGGGAAAGCCAGGTGTGGCAGCTGGGAGCCATGGCAGCCCCATCATGCACCACCGTGGTGTGTCTTGCAGGAGCCACATCCGACCGCCATGTGCAGCCCCTCATCAACAGTCAAAGACCTGCTCTCTCCTACAAGAAAGGGACAGGCTCCTTCGTGGCACAAGTCATCTCCGCCTTGGTGAGTGCCGGCCTCGTGTGGGCTCTGGTGCTCCATCAGTGCTGTGTCACTGATGCCAGCTCACTTGGTTTCCCACAGACCTGGGCTCCTGCCTCTGCTCAGAGGCGAAAACGCACACAGGCTTTTGGCATCCTGTGGCGAAGACCGCCAGATACCCGTGTTCCCTGTGAGGTAGGGGAAAAGGCTGTTTTGTGCCCTTGTTCCTCCATCTTGGGGCCTTGACTCTCCCCTCCGTGCCTCAGTTTCCCCATCCTGGATCTAGCACTGGCCCACTGGGCAGCCTGTGGGCTAAGTCAGAGGAGAGGCTAGCTGTAGGCTCTGCAAGCAGCAGGGTTTGAGAGAAAGGTGCTGGTCGAAGGCCAGGCGAGAGTGGGGCTCCTTGGGGTGTCTCCAGGGAGTTCATCTTGGGGCAGTGATAGTATCGGAGAGGAGGGGGACAATGCAGTGTAACAGTCTGAGAAGAGCGTGGGCAAAGGGGCTCTCTCTGGAGCCGTCATGGGCAGGAAAGAGCAGGCTCTGCCCAGGCATGTGTGGGACGAGGACTGTACTGCTAAAGGCCCGTTGGAGCAGGACAGGGACCAGGAGGAGATGGGGAGCAGGCTGAAGATTGTGAGGAGGCTGGAGAGTGGGATGAGGTGCTGAGGGCAGCCTGACGGCAGCAGTTAGGGACAATCTCCCTCTGGTGCAGCAGGGGAGGCTGGGGTAAGGGCAGCCCCCCGGGGCAGGACAGGCTGCTTATCCGTGGAGTCAGGGGAGGAGAGCCCAGGCATGCACAGCGTGATGTGGGGTATAAGTACAAAACTAGGAGCTCGGGAAATATGTGTCTCTTCCTAAAAAGTCCTGAATCGTCCCTCACAAAGGAACCTTTTGGGTGGGTGGCTCAACACCATTGCATTGAAAGTGGAAATGAGGTGGGTGCTTTCACTGGAAGGGAAAAGGGGGCTGAGGGAGCAGCTGCCTGTGTCCGCGGGAAGGCTTGGGGCTGCCGTGGGGCAGCATGCAGAGCACCGGGGCCCCTTGTGAGAAGCTGTGTGGGATGAGAGGGCTGTCATGGGGCAGCATGTGGGGTGAGAGCTGTGTGGTGCCACCTGGGGAATGAGAGGGTTGTGGGCGTTGCCAGGGCTGCCATGCTGTCCCCTTAGGGCAGCATGTCCTGCAACCCCCGCATGTGGGGCCCTGCTTGGAGGGAGCCCTATCCCTCTGCCTCCCCACATCCCCCTTTGCTCAGCATGGGGAACCGCGTGTCATTGCAGTCCCTGACAGCGAGCAGTGAGACGCCGAAGACCACGAGGACAACAGGCCGATGGGGAAACCTGGGGGGTACCGTGGTGTTGAGCACCAAAGCGCTGCCTCATCCCGTCTGTGTAAGAGGAGCACTCTGGGGCCAGGATCAGTGGTAGCATGTGCCACTGTGCTGAGGAAGGGCTGTGGGAGTGGGGAGATGGGAGGGTTTGTGGGCCGAGGAGAGCCCTGAGGGGAGAGTGTGGTAGCCCATGCAACCTAGCCGCACGGGGTGGGAGGCCCAGTGCTGGGCGCTGCAGAAAATGGGAGAAAGGGGTGAGTGTGTGCCCACTTGTGGAACTAAGGGGAGGGTTAAGTCAGGCTGTTCTGTGTGTGGAGCAAAGGAGTGGGCTCAATCAGGGTGCTTGAGGGTGAAGCCTGGCCAGTGCTTTGGGGCAGTGAGCAGGTGGATTTTCAGCCTTCCCCATGTGCCGAGAGCATAATTCTCTTGCTCCTCTGAAAGCACCACAGAAGGCTACTTCTGACCGACTGACCTGACAGTTTCTCCTTTTGCAGAGTGTGGAGCCATGCAGGCTGTGGCTCCCAGTCCACCAAGCCAACGTGAAGAACGTAAGCGTTGCTCGCAGCTTCCCGAGTGCTCAGCTCGGGCCTGCTCTCCTGCCAGGCAGAGACTGTCCAGAGCTTGTCTCTGCAGTGACGGTGGCCCTGGGGGACACGTGTGGGGCACCGAGCTGTCGCTGCTTGAAGCGACCTTGTGTCTACGTAAGAGGTGCAGGCTAGGGGAACAAGGCATCGGGACAGCTGGTTCCCTGCTGCAATGGAGGAAGGGTTTGGGGAGTGGAGGGGAGGGAGGCACTGGGGGTTGGGGGGTGATGGACGTGTGAGCCTCAGCCATGTGGGGTGGGAGGAATGGTAGTGGGTGTTGGTGGAAGAGGGGGGTTCCTGATAGGTCTGGACGCAGTCCTGGAGCAAAGGTTTTCGGGATGGTCTCACCCCTGCTGCTTTGGTTGGTGAGCAGGTTTTGTGCAGCCTTCCCCATGGGCAGAGGTCAATAGGTAATAGAAAGGCAGGGTTTCACTCCCTTCTCACCCTCTGGAAAGCAGCACACCGGCACGCCAGGGATGAATGTGCCCAGGCAAGTCCTTCAGAAAGCCAGGGTCGGGGGAGGTTTCCCCATTGGTGGGTGGGAAGGGGGATGTTATGTGCAGGGTGCTGGTCCCGTGCCTCGTTCGTGAGCAGTGCAGGGGTAGGTAAAAGCCTTTATTTTGATGGGGCCTGCCAGAGAGACGCAAGGAAGACGAGGGAAATGACCACGCGCCCCAGACCAGCAGCTTTACCGAGTCGAGCCAGGATCCCAGAGCCGACTGCAGAGTGGAGAAGGAGCCCTGAGCCACAGGCCTGCTCGCCCAATCCGATCGTCGTTGACAACGCACGAGGGACAGGCGAGGCTTGGGACACCATTTGGTGCTGGACCCAGGACATAAGCCAGAGCCTGGAGAAGCCTTCAGCCTCGCTTCAGGTGAAGGGGTTCGCCTGTCTTGATGGGACAAGTGATGGGCAGCAGTGTGCGGAAGGGATTGGGACATAGAGGAAAGGCCAGGCTCCAGCAGCCCGAAGCAGCAGGGAAAGCAGGAGGGCAATGGGAGCAGTTTGGAGGGAGTCCTGAGAGACTTAGGGGTTCTTGGGTTGTTATCTTGTGATTATTGCCTTGAGGTTGTACTCCTTAGAGGTTATTGCTTTGAGGTGGGCTAGGCAAGTTGTCCCTGGGAGCTCCCAGCCAATCTGCAAAAGGGACGAAGAAGGCTCCTTTGGACTCACTGTACCACCAATGTCTTCTGTTGTAGAGCCCGGAGAGCATCCCAGTGCTGATCCCAATCCCGGAAGCAAGCAACAACGTAAGCACTGCTCGCAGCCCCCCACATGCTCACCGCCGTGCTGCTCTGTGTCCACGCACAGCTTGGCCAGGTTCTGCAGATGGGTTTGTTGGTGCAGGCTTTCTAGTCCCCCTGAGAAAACACACCTGCTGAAAAGAGGGCGAAAAGTGCAGGCTGTGCAGCTGGTGTGGCTGTTAGAGGGAGGGCAAGAGCCCCAACCTAGGACTAGGAAAGAGTCCAGGGGCCCCTTTTGTGGTGGATGTGAAGGAGGGGTGCAGAAGGTGGGCACCACCAGAAGGTGCCCCCAGCCCGCGAGCGTGATGGGGCTCGGAGCTAGTGTGTGCAGGGAGCTGTAGAAGGCCGTGTGGGGGTGCTGGAGGCCCAGAAGACTGTGCAGTGGCCACAGCACCTTGAGGGCTGTGTCGCGGCAGTGGTAGGGGCTGGGAGAGGCAAGGCTGGGGCAGCGGCTGTAGGAGTTTGCCAGGTGGGGCAAGTGGTGGTGGTGGGGGTGTGGGAGGTCTTTGAGGAAGGAGCCTTTGAGTAGGCGTAGGGCAAATGTGGGCTGAGGCTGGTGAAGACGTTGCTAGTGGAGTTGTGGAGGGAAGAGGCTGGGAGGTGAGAGCGGGGCTGCCTTGAGTGCAACACCGCCAAGCCCCTCTTTGCCTCTCGGTGCACTTGATGGCCAGGAGGGGTGTTGCCTGGAGGAGTAGGGGCGGGGGGCTGCTAAGGGCACTGGGGCGGGTCGTTGTGCGGTGGGCAAGCAGGCGGTGCTGGAAGTGTTGGTGGGTGGCAGGCAGCAGGAGGAGGGAGTGGCAGTGTTGGTGGGGTCATGAGTGCCATGGTGGGAGGAGGCAGGGGGGAGCGAGGCTGGTGTATGGGTGTGTGGGGAGAGGAAGGCGAGTGGGTTGCGGGGAGGTGGGCCAGATGGGTGGGCCAGGGGTGGCAGTGGCGGTGGCAGCACCAGGTGCCTGGCACCTGCGAGGGCGCTCGGCACCGCGGGGAAGACACTTGCGTGCGGTGGGAAGGTGCAGGGCAAACGCTGCCAAGTTGGTGTGGAGGGAAGGGAAGAGAGAGAGGCTGTAGTTGGCGTGGGAGCAGAGAGGTGGGCTGGCTGTGGTGCGTGCTCACTTGTGGGCCCTTGGAAAGGGAGTGAGGCGAGGTGGGAGGCTGCTGAGCAGAGGGGTGCTGTTGCTGCTTGGCACCACGTTGGCCAGGAGTAGGGCTGGCGTGCTGTGTTGCGCTGCAAAGGCCTCCTTTGCTTTGTCAGGCTGTGGAGAGGGCCAGCAGGGCTGCCTCGGAGCCCGGGAGAGAGCAGGAGGCGGCGAGCAGCAGCGGCGGCATGGGTGCTCAGGTATGAGCTAAGGAGGGAGCTGAGGAGCGAGAGGTTGTGAGGAAGGGCTTTGTTGGGGCTCTGTTGGTGGGCAGAGGAGGTGGTCTGTTGGGGGAGGGCGGTGTGAGGTTGAGCTGCTGCCCCCTAAAATGCTCCTGAGCTGAGGAGCCCTGGCGTGGGCAGAGAAGGAGCCCATGTTTGCTTCTCTCCCGGCTCCACCAAGCAGACCCATGATTCCCCCGCTTGGCCACTGGCTCCCCGAGACGGCAGCTTGGCCACAGGCTTGGGGCAGGCGTGTGGTGCATGCAGGCCTTCCTGAAAGGAGCAGCTGCTTTTGCAGCTGGGGCCTGGCTGTGCAGCTGGGGCCCCCATTAGGCCCTCTGGGGAAAGGTGGCGCAAAGGCCGTGCGCCAGCATGGTCTTCAGCCCCGCGTGCTGCCAGGCAGCTGCCCTGTGATGCAGGGAAGCCTCTGAGGCAAGGCGTCTGTTGTGCTCGCAATGCTTTGCAGGGGGGCTACTTGGGAGCAGGCAGGTGGCAGAGGCCCGATGCGAGGGCCTAGCAGGGCGGTGGGTGGGAGCCCTTTGTGGTGGGAGTCAGGGCAAAGGAGTCGGGGCTCTTGGGCTCTTGGCTTGTGACTCTTGCCTGAAGGATTTGGGTGCCTTGAGGCCTGTTGTGCATGGGAGCTGCCTGGCAATGTGCCCCCAAAGGGCCAAAGGAGGCTCCTTCTGAGTGCCTGTGCCACCAATTTCTTCTCTTGTAGAGCCTGGAAACTGTGCCACCACCGGTCCCAGTCTCCGAAGGCAGCAGCAAGGACGTAAGTGCCACTCCTAAGCCCCATATGCTCAGCCGGGTGCTGCTGTCTGTGCACTCGGAGCTTGTCCAGGGTGTGCCCACGGGTTGCTCAGGGCAGGTTTTCTAGGCCCACAGAAAAAAGAGGCCTGTTGAAAAGAGGGCGAAAAGTGCAGGCTGTGCAGCTGGTGCGCGTGTTAGAGGGAGGGTAGGAGGCAAGAGTAGAGGTGGCGGTGGGCGAGGGCTGCATGGGCGTGGGGAAGGGCTGTGTTTGGGGGTGAGGTGGCGAGGCCGTTGGTGCTGCGGGGTGTGAGGCGTTTGGAGGGTGAGTCTGGGCGGGTGGAGGTGGGAGCAGGGCCGTGTTGTGGTGGGTGGCGGCAAGTGGGCGAGGAGGAGTTGGTGGTGGGCGGGTGGGAGTGTTGGAGTGGGTAGGGGAAGAGGAGGTTTGCTGAGAATTGTTGGGAAAGGGTGTGTGTGTGTGTGGGGAGAGGTGGGCATGGTGGTGAGCGTAGGAGGGCGGCTGTGTTGGGTGGCCGTGGTGGGACCCCGTTGGCCCGAGCAGCATGGCCGTAGGCAGGTAGGGAGGGTCCACGCATGCAGCCTGATCAGCAACTGCCTGTGGCGAAGGTGCATCCGCTGTGCGGGGCTTGTGCCGAGGCCACAGTGGTGCTGGGGATGTAGCAGCAGCTTGCCGTCCCTGCGTGGGTGATGCTCGGTGACAATGTGCCCTTGGTGGCTTTGCAGGTGGCCGCCAGAGCAGCTGCGAGCATGGCCAGAGAGAAACCGCGGCGGTTCCTGAGGGCGCAGCGGCAGGGAAAGCCTCCTGGCGCGGAGCCACCAGAGCTGGTGAGGGCTTGGGCCAGGGCAGGGCAGTGTGGTGGCCGCTGTGTGCCAGTGCTGTGTCAGGAAATGGCCCGGGGGCCCCTTTGGTGGTGGCTCTGAAGGAAGAGCGGCCAAGGCAGGCCCCGTGGGTGCCCCCGCACCGGCAGCGTGATGGGGCTCGGAGCTAGCGTCTGAGCGGCCATGGAGAAGGCCATGTGAGGGTGAGTGTTGGAGGCACAAAAGGCTCTGCGGTGGCCACAGCACCTTGGCGGCTGTGCGCCAGCAGTGGGCCGGGCCGGGCCAGGCAAGCATGGGGCAGCGGCTGTTGGGGTTTGCCAGGAAGGCTGGTGGGCAGTGCTGGCGGTGGGGGTGCGGGAGGTCTTTGAGGAAGGAGCTTCTGAGCATGCATAGGGCAAATGTGGGCTGAGGCTGGTGAAGTCGTTGCTAGTGGAGTTGTGGAGGGAAGAGGCTGGGAGGTGAGAGCGGGGCTGCCTTGAGCACAGCACCACCGATGGCCCCTTTGTCCCTGGAAGCGCTTGATGGCCAGGAGGGGTGTTGCCTGGAGGAGTAGGGGCGGGGGGCTGCTAAGGGCACTGGGGCGGGTCGTTGTGCGGTGGGCAAGCAGGCGGTGCTGGAAGTGTTGGTGGGTGGCAGGCAGCAGGAGGAGGGAGCGGCAGTGTCGGTGGGGGCATGGGTGCCGTGGTGGGAGGAGGCAGGCGGAAGAGAGGCTGGTGTGTGGGTGTGTGGGGAGAGGAGGGCGAGTGGGTTGCGGGGAGGTGGGCCAGATGGGTGGGCCAGGGTTGGCAGTGGCGGTGGCAGCGCCAGGTGCCTGGCACCTGCGAGGGCGCTCGGCACCGCAGGGAAGACACTGCTTGTGGTTGGGAAGGTGCAGGGCAAAAGCTGCCAAGTTGGTGTGGAGGGAAGGGAAGAGAGAGAGGCTGTAGTTGGCGTGGGAGCAGAGGGGTGGGCTGGCTGTGGTGCGTGCTCACTTGTGGGCCCTTGGAAAGGGAGTGAGGTGAGGTGGGAGGCTGCTGAGCAGAGGGGCTCTGTTGTTGCTTGGCACCACGTTGGCCAGGAGTAGGGCTGGCGTGCTGCGTTGGGCTGCAAAGGCCTCCTTTGCTTTGTCAGGCTGTGGAGAGGGCCAGCAGGGCTGCCTCGGAGCCCGGGAGAGAGCAGGAGGCGGTGAGCAGCAGCGGCGGCATGGGTGCTCAGGTATGAGCTAAGGAGGGAGCTGAGGCGTGAGGAAGGGCTTTGTTGGGGCTCTGTTGGTGGGCAGAGGTGGTGGTCTGTTGGGGGAGGGCGGTGTGAAGTGGAGCTGCTGCCCCCAAAAATGCTCCTCAGCAGAGCAGCCCTGGCGTGGGCAGAGAAGGAGCCCATGTTTGCTTCTCTCCCGGCTCCACCAAGCAGACCCATGATTCCCCCGCTTGGCCACTGGCTCCCCGAGACGGCAGCTTGGCCACAGGCTTGGGGCAGGCGCATGGTGCATGCAGGCCTTGGGCAAAGGAGCAGCTGCCTTTGCAGCTGGGGCCTGGCCGTGCAGCTGGGGCCCCCATTAGGCTCCGGGAAAAGGTGGCGCAAAGGCTGTGCGCCAGCATGGTCTCCAGCCCCGCGTGCTGCCAGGCAGCTGCCCTGTGATGCAGGGAGCCCCTCAGGCAAGGCGTCTGTTGTGCTTGTAAGGCTTTGCAGGGGGGCTACTTGGGAGCAGGCAGGCGGCAGAGGCCCGAGGCGAGGGCCAAGCAGGGCGGTGGGTGGGAGCCCTTTGTGGTGGGAGTCAGGGCAAAGGGGTCGGGGCTCTTGGGCTCTTGGCTTGTGACTCTTGCCTGAAGGATTTGGGTGCCTTGAGGCATGTTGTGCGCGGGAGCTGCCTGGCAATGTGCCCCCAAAGGGCCAAAGGAGGCTCCTTCTAAGTGCCTGTGCCACCAATTTGTTCTCTTGTAGAGCCTGGAGAGCGTCCCACTTCCGGTCCCGGTCTCCGAAGCCAGCAGCAAGGGTGTAAGTGCCTCTCCTAACCCCCACATGCTCAGCCGTGTGCTGCTCTGTGTGCACACGGAGCTTGTGCAGGTTGTGGCCATGGGTTCCTTGGTGCAGGCTTTCTAGCTGCACAGGAAAAAGAGGCCTGTGGAAAAGAGGGTGAAAAGTGCAGGCTGTGCAGCTGGTGTGGCTGTGAGAGGGCGGGCAAGAGGCAATGGTAGAGGCGGCGGTGGGCGAGTGCTGCATGGGCGTGGGGAAGGGCTGTGTTTGGGGGTGAGGTGGCCAGGTGCCTGGTGCTGTGGGGTGTGAGGCGTTTGGAGGGGGAGGCTGGGCGGGTGGAGGTGGGAGCAGGGCCGTGTTGTGGTGGGTGGCGGCAAGTGGGCGAGGAGGAGTTGGTGGTGGGCGGGTGGGAGTGTTGGAGCGGGTAGGGGAAGAGGAGGTTTGCTGTCAGGTGGTGGCAAAGGGTGTGTGTGTGGGGAGAGGTGGGCATGGTGGTGAGCGTAGGAGGGCGGCCTTGTTGGGTGGCCGTGGTGGGACCCGTTGGCAGGAGAAGCATGAGGCGTAGGCAGGTAGGGAGGGTCCACGCATGCAGGCTGATCAGCAAGTGCCCGTCCTGAGCGTCCATCCGCTGTGTGGGGCTGGTCGTGTGGCGGCAGTGGTGCTGGGGAGGCAGGAGCACCTTGCCCTTGCTCTGCTGCTAATGCTCCATGACAATGTGTCCTTGGTGGCTTTGCAGGCGGCACAGAAGAAAGCTGCAGGCATGGCGAGGGAGAAAGCGCAGCGGCTGCTGAGAAAGCAGCGCCTGGGAAGGCCTTCCACGACACCGGAGCCAGCAGAGGTGGTGAGGGCTGGGGCCAGGGCAGGGCAGAGTGTGGTGGCAGCTGTGTGCCTGTGCTGTGGCAGGAGGTGGGAGCAGGGCCCCTTTGCTGTGGGATGTGAAGGAGAGGTGCAGAAGGCGGGCCCATTGGGTGCCAGCACATTGGCAGCATGATGGGGCTTGGAGCTGGTGTGTGCAGGGAGCTGTAGAAGGCCGTGTGGGGGTGCTGGAGGCCCAGAAGGCTGTGCGGTGGCCACAGCACCTTGAGGGCTGTGCTGCGGCAGTGGGAGGGGCTGGGAGAGGCAAGGCTGGGGCAGCGGCTGTAGGAGTTTGCCAGGTGGGGCAAGTGGTGGTGGTGGGGGTGTGGGAGGTCTTTGAGGAAGGAGCCTTTGAGTAGGCGTAGGGCAAATGTGGGCTGAGGTGTTGCTAGTGGAGTTGTGGAGGGAAGAGGCTGGGAGGTGAGAGCGGGGCTGCCTTGAGCGCAACACCGCCAACGGCCCCTTTGGCCCTGGGTGCGCTTGATGGCCAGGAGGGGTGTCTCATGGAGGACTAGGCCGGGGGGCTGCTAAGGGCACTGGGGCGGGTTGTTGTGCGGTGGGCAAGCAGGCGGTGCTGGAAGTGGTGGTGGGTGGCAGGCAGCAGGAGGAGGGAGCGGCAGTGTCGGCGGGGGCATGGGTGCCATGGTGGGAGGAGGCAGGCGGGAGCCAGGCTGGTTGTGTGGGTGTGTGGGGAGAAGAGGGCGAGTGGGTTGTGGGGAGGTGGGCCAGATGGGTGGGCCAGGGGTGGCGGTGATGGTGCCAGGAACAGTTTACTGGCACCTGCGAGGACGCTCGGCACCGAGGGGAAGACACTGCTTGTGGTGGGAAGGTGCAGGGCAAAAGCTGCCAAGTTGGTGTGGAGGGAAGGGAAGAGAGAGAGGCTGTAGTTGGCATGGGAGCAGAGGGGTGGGCTGGCTGTGGTGCGGGCTCACTTGTGGGCCCTTGCAAAGGGAGTGAGGCGAGGTGGGAGGCTGCTGAGCAGAGGGGCGCTGTTGCTGCTTGGCATCGCCTTGCTCTGGACTAGGGCTGGCGTGTTGCGTTGCGCTGCAAAAGCCTCCATTCCTTTGTCAGGCTGTGGAGAGGGCCAGCAGGGCCGCCTCGGAGCCCGGGAGAGAGCAGGAGGCGGCGAGCAGCAGTGGCGGCATGGGTGCTCAGGTATGAGCTAAGGAGGGAGCTGAGGCGTGAGAGGTTGTGAGGAAGGGCTTTGTTGGGGCTCTGTTGGTGGGCGGAGGTGGTGGTCTGCTGGGGGAGGGCGGTGTGAGGTTGAGCTGCTGCCCCCAAAAACGCTCCTCAGCAGAGCAGCCATGGTACGAGTAGAGCAGCCATGGTGCGGGCAGAGAAGGAGACCATCTTTGCTTCTCTCCGGGCCCCACCAACCTTACCCACCCTTCCTGCACTTGGCCACTGGCTCCCTGAGATGGCAGCTTGGCCGCAGGCTTGGGGCAGGCGTGTGGTGCATGCAGGCCTTCCTGAAAGGAGCAGCTGCCTTTGCAGCTGGGGCCTGGCCGTGCAGCTGGGGCCCCCATTACACTCTGGGGAAAGGTGGCGCAAAGGCTGTGCGCCAGCGTGGTCTTCAGCCCCGCGTGCTGCCAGCCAGCTGCCCTGTGATGCAGGGAGCCCCTCAGGCAAGGCGTCTGTTGTGCTCGCAAGGCTTTGCGGGAGGGCTACTTGGGAGCAGGCAGGCGGCAGAGGCCCGAGGCGAGGGCCAAGCAGGATGGGAGCCCTTTGTGGTGGGAGTCAGGGCAAAGGGGTCGGGGCTCTTGGGCTCTTGGCTTGTGACTCTTGCCTGAAGGATTTGGGTGCCTTGAGGCCTGTTGTGCATGGGAGCTGCCTGGCAATGTGCCCCCAAAGGGCCAAAGGAGGCTCCTTCTGAGTGCCTGTGCCACCAATTTCTTCTCTTGTAGAGCCTGGAAACTGTGCCACCACCGGTCCCAGTCTCCGAAGGCAGCAGCAAGGACGTAAGTGCCACTCCTAAGCCCCATATGCTCAGCCGGGTGCTGCTGTCTGTGCACTCGGAGCTTGTCCAGGGTGTGCCCACGGGTTGCTCAGGGCAGGTTTTCTAGGCCCACAGAAAAAAGAGGCCTGTTGAAAAGAGGGCGAAAAGTGCAGGCTGTGCAGCTGGTGCGCGTGTTAGAGGGAGGGTAGGAGGCAAGAGTAGAGGTGGCGGTGGGCGAGGGCTGCATGGGCGTGGGGAAGGGCTGTGTTTGGGGGTGAGGTGGCGAGGCCGTTGGTGCTGCGGGGTGTGAGGCGTTTGGAGGGTGAGTCTGGGCGGGTGGAGGTGGGAGCAGGGCCGTGTTGTGGTGGGTGGCGGCAAGTGGGCGAGGAGGAGTTGGTGGTGGGCGGGTGGGAGTGTTGGAGTGGGTAGGGGAAGAGGAGGTTTGCTGAGAATTGTTGGGAAAGGGTGTGTGTGTGTGTGGGGAGAGGTGGGCATGGTGGTGAGCGTAGGAGGGCGGCTGTGTTGGGTGGCCGTGGTGGGACCCCGTTGGCCCGAGCAGCATGGCCGTAGGCAGGTAGGGAGGGTCCACGCATGCAGCCTGATCAGCAACTGCCTGTGGCGAAGGTGCATCCGCTGTGCGGGGCTTGTGCCGAGGCCACAGTGGTGCTGGGGATGTAGCAGCAGCTTGCCGTCCCTGCGTGGGTGATGCTCGGTGACAATGTGCCCTTGGTGGCTTTGCAGGTGGCCGCCAGAGCAGCTGCGAGCATGGCCAGAGAGAAACCGCGGCGGTTCCTGAGGGCGCAGCGGCAGGGAAAGCCTCCTGGCGCGGAGCCACCAGAGCTGGTGAGGGCTTGGGCCAGGGCAGGGCAGTGTGGTGGCCGCTGTGTGCCAGTGCTGTGTCAGGAAATGGCCCGGGGGCCCCTTTGGTGGTGGCTCTGAAGGAAGAGCGGCCAAGGCAGGCCCCGTGGGTGCCCCCGCACCGGCAGCGTGATGGGGCTCGGAGCTAGCGTCTGAGCGGCCATGGAGAAGGCCATGTGAGGGTGAGTGTTGGAGGCACAAAAGGCTCTGCGGTGGCCACAGCACCTTGGCGGCTGTGCGCCAGCAGTGGGCCGGGCCGGGCCAGGCAAGCATGGGGCAGCGGCTGTTGGGGTTTGCCAGGAAGGCTGGTGGGCAGTGCTGGCGGTGGGGGTGCGGGAGGTCTTTGAGGAAGGAGCTTCTGAGCATGCATAGGGCAAATGTGGTCTGAGGCTGGTGAAGTCGTTGCTAGTGGAGTTGTGGAGGGAAGAGGCTGGGAGGTGAGAGCGGGGCTGCCTTGAGCACAGCACCACCGATGGCCCCTTTGTCCCTGGAAGCGCTTGATGGCCAGGAGGGGTGTTGCCTGGAGGAGTAGGGGCGGGGGGCTGCTAAGGGCACTGGGGCGGGTCGTTGTGCGGTGGGCAAGCAGGCGGTGCTGGAAGTGTTGGTGGGTGGCAGGCAGCAGGAGGAGGGAGCGGCAGTGTCGGTGGGGGCATGGGTGCCGTGGTGGGAGGAGGCAGGCGGAAGAGAGGCTGGTGTGTGGGTGTGTGGGGAGAGGAGGGCGAGTGGGTTGCGGGGAGGTGGGCCAGATGGGTGGGCCAGGGTTGGCAGTGGCGGTGGCAGCGCCAGGTGCCTGGCACCTGCGAGGGCGCTCGGCACCGCAGGGAAGACACTGCTTGTGGTTGGGAAGGTGCAGGGCAAAAGCTGCCAAGTTGGTGTGGAGGGAAGGGAAGAGAGAGAGGCTGTAGTTGGCGTGGGAGCAGAGGGGTGGGCTGGCTGTGGTGCGGGCTCACTTGTGGGCCCTTGGAAAGGGAGTGAGGTGAGGTGGGAGGCTGCTGAGCAGAGGGGCTCTGTTGTTGCTTGGCACCACGTTGGCCAGGAGTAGGGCTGGCGTGCTGCGTTGGGCTGCAAAGGCCTCCTTTGCTTTGTCAGGCTGTGGAGAGGGCCAGCAGGGCTGCCTCGGAGCCCGGGAGAGAGCAGGAGGCGGTGAGCAGCAGCGGCGGCATGGGTGCTCAGGTATGAGCTAAGGAGGGAGCTGAGGCGTGAGGAAGGGCTTTGTTGGGGCTCTGTTGGTGGGCAGAGGTGGTGGTCTGTTGGGGGAGGGCGGTGTGAAGTGGAGCTGCTGCCCCCAAAAATGCTCCTCAGCAGAGCAGCCCTGGCGTGGGCAGAGAAGGAGCCCATGTTTGCTTCTCTCCCGGCTCCACCAAGCAGACCCATGATTCCCCCGCTTGGCCACTGGCTCCCCGAGACGGCAGCTTGGCCACAGGCTTGGGGCAGGCGCATGGTGCATGCAGGCCTTGGGCAAAGGAGCAGCTGCCTTTGCAGCTGGGGCCTGGCCGTGCAGCTGGGGCCCCCATTAGGCTCCGGGAAAAGGTGGCGCAAAGGCTGTGCGCCAGCATGGTCTCCAGCCCCGCGTGCTGCCAGGCAGCTGCCCTGTGATGCAGGGAGCCCCTCAGGCAAGGCGTCTGTTGTGCTTGTAAGGCTTTGCAGGGGGGCTACTTGGGAGCAGGCAGGCGGCAGAGGCCCGAGGCGAGGGCCAAGCAGGGCGGTGGGTGGGAGCCCTTTGTGGTGGGAGTCAGGGCAAAGGGGTCGGGGCTCTTGGGCTCTTGGCTTGTGACTCTTGCCTGAAGGATTTGGGTGCCTTGAGGCATGTTGTGCGCGGGAGCTGCCTGGCAATGTGCCCCCAAAGGGCCAAAGGAGGCTCCTTCTAAGTGCCTGTGCCACCAATTTCTTCTCTTGTAGAGCCTGGAGAGCGTCCCACTTCCGGTCCCGGTCTCCGAAGCCAGCAGCAAGGGTGTAAGTGCCTCTCCTAACCCCCACATGCTCAGCCGTGTGCTGCTCTGTGTGCACACGGAGCTTGTGCAGGTTGTGGCCATGGGTTCCTTGGTGCAGGCTTTCTAGCTGCACAGGAAAAAGAGGCCTGTGGAAAAGAGGGCAAAAACTGCAGGCTGTGCAGCTGGTGTGGCTGTGAGAGGGCGGGCAAGAGGCAATGGTAGAGGCGGCGATGGGCGAGTGCTGCATGGGCGTGGGGAAGGGCTGTGTTTGGGGGTGATGTTGCGAAGCCGTTGGTGCTGTGGGGATTCAGCCATTTGGAGGGTGGAGCTGGAAGAGTGGAGGTGGGAGTAGGGCCGTGTTGTGGTGGGTGGCGGCAAGTGGGCGAGGAGGAGTTGGTGGTGGGCGGGTGGGAGTGTTGGAGCGGGTAGGGGAAGAGGAGGTTTGCTGTCAGGTGGTGGCAAAGGGTGTGTGTGTGGGGAGAGGTGGGCATGGTGGTGAGCGTAGGAGGGCGGCCTTGTTGGGTGGCCGTGGTGGGACCCGTTGGCAGGAGAAGCATGAGGCGTAGGCAGGTAGGGAGGGGCCGCGCATGCAGGCTGAGCAGCAAGTGCCCTTCCCGAGCGTCCATCCGCTGTGTGGGGCTGGTCGTGTGGCGGCAGTGGTGCTGGGGATGCAGGAGCACCTTGCCCTCGCTCTGCTGCTGATGCTCGGTTACAATGTGCCCTTGGTGCCTTGGCAGGTGGTGCAGAAGCAAGCTGCGAGCCTGGCGAGGGAGAAAGCGCAGCGGCTGCTGAGAAAGCAGCGCCTGGGAAGGCCTTCCACGACACCGGAGCCAGCAGAGGTGGTGAGGGCTGGGGCCAGGGCAGGGCAGAGTGTGGTGGCAGCTGTGTGCCTGTGCTGTGGCAGGAGGTGGGAGCAGGGCCCCTTTGCTGTGGGATGTGAAGGAGAGGTGCAGAAGGCGGGCCCATTGGGTGCCAGCACATTGGCAGCATGATGGGGCTTGGAGCTGGTGTGTGCAGGGAGCTGTAGAAGGCCGTGTGGGGGTGCTGGAGGCCCAGAAGGCTGTGCGGTGGCCACAGCACCTTGAGGGCTGTGCTGCGGCAGTGGGAGGGGCTGGGAGAGGCAAGGCTGGGGCAGCGGCTGTAGGAGTTTGCCAGGTGGGGCAAGTGGTGGTGGTGGGGGTGTGGGAGGTCTTTGAGGAAGGAGCCTTTGAGTAGGCGTAGGGCAAATGTGGGCTGAGGTGTTGCTAGTGGAGTTGTGGAGGGAAGAGGCTGGGAGGTGAGAGCGGGGCTGCCTTGAGCGCAACACCGCCAACGGCCCCTTTGGCCCTGGGTGCGCTTGATGGCCAGGAGGGGTGTCTCATGGAGGACTAGGCCGGGGGGCTGCTAAGGGCACTGGGGCGGGTTGTTGTGCGGTGGGCAAGCAGGCGGTGCTGGAAGTGGTGGTGGGTGGCAGGCAGCAGGAGGAGGGAGCGGCAGTGTCGGCGGGGGCATGGGTGCCATGGTGGGAGGAGGCAGGCGGGAGCCAGGCTGGTTGTGTGGGTGTGTGGGGAGAAGAGGGCGAGTGGGTTGTGGGGAGGTGGGCCAGATGGGTGGGCCAGGGGTGGCGGTGATGGTGCCAGGAACAGTTTACTGGCACCTGCGAGGACGCTCGGCACCGAGGGGAAGACACTGCTTGTGGTGGGAAGGTGCAGGGCAAAAGCTGCCAAGTTGGTGTGGAGGGAAGGGAAGAGAGAGAGGCTGTAGTTGGCATGGGAGCAGAGGGGTGGGCTGGCTGTGGTGCGGGCTCACTTGTGGGCCCTTGCAAAGGGAGTGAGGCGAGGTGGGAGGCTGCTGAGCAGAGGGGCGCTGTTGCTGCTTGGCATCGCCTTGCTCTGGACTAGGGCTGGCGTGTTGCGTTGCGCTGCAAAAGCCTCCATTCCTTTGTCAGGCTGTGGAGAGGGCCAGCAGGGCCGCCTCGGAGCCCGGGAGAGAGCAGGAGGCGGCGAGCAGCAGTGGCGGCATGGGTGCTCAGGTATGAGCTAAGGAGGGAGCTGAGGCGTGAGAGGTTGTGAGGAAGGGCTTTGTTGGGGCTCTGTTGGTGGGCGGAGGTGGTGGTCTGCTGGGGGAGGGCGGTGTGAGGTTGAGCTGCTGCCCCCAAAAACGCTCCTCAGCAGAGCAGCCATGGTACGAGTAGAGCAGCCATGGTGCGGGCAGAGAAGGAGACCATCTTTGCTTCTCTCCGGGCCCCACCAACCTTACCCACCCTTCCTGCACTTGGCCACTGGCTCCCTGAGATGGCAGCTTGGCCGCAGGCTTGGGGCAGGCGTGTGGTGCATGCAGGCCTTCCTGAAAGGAGCAGCTGCCTTTGCAGCTGGGGCCTGGCCGTGCAGCTGGGGCCCCCATTACACTCTGGGGAAAGGTGGCGCAAAGGCTGTGCGCCAGCATGGTCTTCAGCCCCGCGTGCTGCCAGGCAGCTGCCCTGTGATGCAGGGAGCCCCTCAGGCAAGGCGTCTGTTGTGCTCGCAAGGCTTTGCAGGGGGGCTACTTGGGAGCAGGCAGGCGGCAGAGGCCCGAGGCGAGGGCCAAGCAGGGCGGTGGGTGGGAGCTCTTTGTGGTGGGAGTCAGGGCAAAGGGGTCGGGGCTCTTGGGCTCTTGGCTTGTGACTCTTGCCTGAAGGATTTGGGTGCCTTGAGGCCTGTTGTGCATGGGAGCTGCGTGCCAATGTGCCCCCAAAGGGCCAAAGGAGGCTCCTTCTGAGTGCCTGTGCCACCAATTTCTTCTCTTGTAGAGCCTGGAAACTGTGCCACCACCGGTCCCAGTCTCCGCACCCAGCAGCAAGAACGTAAGTGCCACTCCTAAGCCCCATATGCTCAGCCGGGTGCTGCTGTCTGTGCACTCGGAGCTTGTCCAGGGTGTGCCCACGGCTTGCTCGGGGCAGGTTTTCTAGGCCCACAGGAAAAAGAGGCCTGTTGAAAAGAGGGCGAAAAGTGCAGGCTGTGCAGCTGGTGCGCGTGTTAGAGGGAGGGTAGGAGGCAAGAGTAGAGGCGGCGGTGGGCGAGGGCTGCATGGGCGTGGGGAAGGGCTGTGTTTGGGGGTGAGGTGGCGAGGCCGTTGGTGCTGCGGGGTGTGAGGCGTTTGGAGGGTGAGTCTGGGCGGGTGGAGGTGGGAGCAGGGCCGTGTTGTGGTGGGTGGCGGCAAGTGGGCGAGGAGGAGTTGGTGGTGGGCGGGTGGGAGTGTTGGAGCGGGTAGGGGAAGAGGAGGTTTGCTGAGAGTTGTTGGGAAAGGGTGTGTGTGGGGGGAGAGGTGGGCATGGTGGTGAGCGTAGGAGGGCGGCTGTGTTGGGTGGCCGTGGTGGGAGCCCGTTGGCCCGAGCAGCATGGCCGTAGGCAGGTAGGGAGGGTCCACGCATGCAGCCTGATCAGCATCTGCCTGTGGCGAAGGTGCGTCCGCTGTGCGGGGCTTGTGCCGAGGCCACAGTGGTGCTGGGGATGTAGCAGCAGCTTGCCGTCCCTGCGTGGGTGATGCTCGGTGACAATGTGCCCTTGGTGGCTTTGCAGGTGGCCGCCAGAGCAGCTGTGAGCACGGCCAGAGAGAAACCGCGGCGGTTCCTGAGGGCGCAGCGGCAGGGAAAGCCTCCTGGCGCGGAGCCACCAGAGCTGGTGAGGGCTTGGGCCAGGGCAGGGCAGTGTGGTGGCCGCTGTGTGCCAGTGCTGTGTCAGGAAATGGCCCCGGGGCCCCTTTGGTGGTGGCTCTGAAGGAAGGGCGCCCAAGGCAGGCCCAGTGGGTGCCCCCGCACCGGCAGCGTGATGGGGCTCGGAGCTAGCGTCTGAGCGGCCATGGAGAAGGCCGTGTGAGGGTGGGTGTTGGAGGCACAAAAGGCTCTGCGGTGGCCACAGCACGTTGGCGGCTGTGTGCCAGCAGTGGGCCAGGCCGGGCCAGGCAAGCATGGGGCAGCGGCTGTTGGGGTTTGCCAGGAAGGCTGGTGGGCAGTGCTGGCGGTGGGGGTGCGGGAGGTCTTTGAGGAAGGAGCTTCTGAGCATGCATAGGGCAAATGTGGGCTGAGGCTGGTGAAGTCGTTGCTAGTGGAGTTGTGGAGGGAAGAGGCTGGGAGGTGAGAGCGGGGCTGCCTTGAGCACAGCACCACCGATGGCCCCTTTGTCCCTGGAAGCGCTTGATGGCCAGGAGGGGTGTTGCCTGGAGGAGTAGGGGCGGGGGGCTGCTAAGGGCACTGGGGCGGGTCGTTGTGCGGTGGGCAAGCAGGCGGTGCTGGAAGTGGTGGTGGGTGGCAGACAGCAGGAGGAGGGAGCGGCAGTGTCGGTGGGGGCATGGGTGCCATGGTGGGAGGAGGGAGGAGGGAGAGAGGCTGGTGTGTGGGTGTGTGGGGAGAGGAGGGCGAGTGGGTTGTGGGGAGGTGTGCCCGATGGGTGGGCCAGGGTTGGCAGTGGCGGTGGCAGCGCCAGGTGCCTGGCACCTGCGAGGGCGCTCGGCACCGCAGGGAAGACACTGCTTGTGGTTGGGAAGGTGCAGGGCAAAAGCTGCCAAGTTGGTGTGGAGGGAAGGGAAGAGAGAGAGGCTGTAGTTGGCGTGGGAGCAGAGGGGTGGGCTGGCTGTGGTGCGGGCTCACTTGTGGGCCCTTGGAAAGGGAGTGAGGTGAGGTGGGAGGCTGCTGAGCAGAGGGGCTCTGTTGTTGCTTGGCACCACGTTGGCCAGGAGTAGGGCTGGCGTGCTGCGTTGGGCTGCAAAAGCCTCCTTTGCTTTGTCAGGCTGTGGAGAGGGCCAGCAGGGCTGCCTCGGAGCCCGGGAGAGAGCAGGAGGCGGTGAGCAGCAGCGGCGGCATGGGTGCTCAGGTATGAGCTAAGGAGGGAGCTGAGGCGTGAGAGGGTGTGAGGAAGGGCTTTGTTGGGGCTCTGTTGGTGGGCAGAGGTGGTGGGCTGTTGGGGGAGGGCGGTGTGAAGTGGAGCTGCTGCCCCCAAAAATGCTCCTCAGCAGAGCAGCCCTGGCGTGGGCAGAGAAGGAGCCCATGTTTGCTTCTCTCCCGGCTCCACCAAGCAGACCCATGATTCCCCCGCTTGGCCACTGGCTCCCCGAGACGGCAGCTTGGCCACAGGCTTGGGGCAGGCGCATGGTGCATGCAGGCCTTGGGCAAAGGAGCAGCTGCCTTTGCAGCTGGGGCCTGGCCGTGCAGCTGGGGCCCCCATTAGGCTCCGGGAAAAGGTGGCGCAAAGGCTGTGCGCCAGCATGGTCTCCAGCCCCGCGTGCTGCCAGGCAGCTGCCCTGTGATGCAGGGAGCCCCTCAGGCAAGGCGTCTGTTGTGCTTGTAAGGCTTTGCAGGGGGGCTACTTGGGAGCAGGCAGGCGGCAGAGGCCTGAGGCGAGGGCCAAGCAGGGCGGTGGGTGGGAGCCCTTTGTGGTGGGAGTCAGGGCAAAGGGGTCGGGGCTCTTGGGCTCTTGGCTTGTGACTCTTGCCTGAAGGATTTGGGTGCCTTGAGGCATGTTGTGCGCGGGAGCTGCCTGGCAATGTGCCCCCAAAGGGCCAAAGGAGGCTCCTTCTAAGTGCCTGTGCCACCAATTTCTTCTCTTGTAGAGCCTGGAGAGCGTCCCACTTCCGGTCCCGGTCTCCACACCCAGCAGCAAGGACGTAAGTGCCTCTCCTAAGCCCCACATGCTCAGCCGTGTGCTGCTCTGTGTGCACACGGAGCTTGTCCAGGGTGTGCCCACGGCTTGCTCGGTGCAGGTTTTCTAGGCCCACAGAAAAAAGAGGCCTGTGGAAAAGAGGGCGAAAAGTGCAGGCTGTGCAGCTGGTGTGCGTGTTAGAGGGAGGGTAGGAGGCAAGAGTAGAGGCGGCGGTGGGCGAGTGCTGCATGGGCGTGGGGAAGGGCTGTGTTTGGGGGTGATGTGGCCAGGGGCCTGGTGCTGTGGGGTGTGAAGCGTTTGGAGGGTGAGGCTGGGTGGGTGGAGGTGGGAGCAGGGCCGTGTTGTGGTGGGTGGCGGCAAGTGGGCGAGGAGGAGTTGGTGGTGGGCGGGTGGGAGTGTTGGAGCGGGTAGGGGAAGAGGAGGTTTGCTGAGAGTTGTTGGGAAAGGGTGTGTGTGTGGGGAGAGGTGGGCATGGTGGTGAGCGTAGGAGGGCGGCCTTGTTGGGTGGCCTTGGTGGGACCCATTGGCCCGAGCAGCATGGCCGTAGGCAGGTAGGGAGGGTCCACGCATGCAGGCTGATCAGCAAGTGCCCGTCCTGAGTGTCCATCCGCTGTGCGGGGGTGGTCGTGTGACGGCAGTGATGCTGGGGATGCAGGAGCACCTTGCCGTCGCTCTGCTGCTGATGCTCCATGACAATCTATCCTTGTTGGCTTTTCAGGCAAAGCAAGCTGCGTGCATGGTGAGGGAGAAGGCGCGGCGAGTCCTGAGAAAGCAGCGCCTGGGAAGGCCTTCCGCGACACTGGAGCCAGCAGAGGTGGTGAGGGCTGGGGCCAGGGCTGGGCAGAGTGTGGTGGCATTTGTGTGCCCCTGCTGTGGCAGGAGGTGGGAGCAGGGCCCCTTTGCAGTGGGATCGGAAGGAGAGGTGCAGAAGGCGGGCCCAGTGGGTGCCAGCACATTGGCAGCATGATGGGCCTCGGAGCTAGTGTGCGCGGAGATGTAGAAGGCTGTGTGGGGGTGCTGGAGGCCCAGAAGGCTGTGTGGTGGCCACAGCACCTTGAGGGCTGTGCCACGGCAGTGGGAGGGGCTGGGAGAAACAAGGCTGGGGCAGCGGCTGTAGGAGTTGGCCAGGTGGGGCAAGTGGTGGTGGTGGGGGTGCGGGAGGTCTTTGAGAGAGGAGCCTTTGCGTAGGCGTAGGGCAAATGTGGTCTGAGGCGTTGCTAGTGGAGTTGTGGAGGGAAGAGGCTGGGAGGTGAGAGCGGGGCTGCCTTGAGCGCAGCACCGCCAAGCCCCTCTTTGTCCCTGGAAGCGCTTGATGGCCAGGAGGGGTGTTGCCTGGAGGAGTAGGGGCGGGGGGCTGCTAAGGGCACTGGGGCACGTTGGTGTGCGGTGGGCAAGTGGGCCGTGGTGGAAGTGTTGGTGGGTGGCAGGCAGCAGGAGGAGGGAGCGGCAGTGTCGGCGGGGGCATGGGTGCCATGGTGGGAGGAGGGAGGCGGGAGCCAGGCTGGTGTGTGGGTGTGTGGGGAGAAGAGGGCGAGTGGGTTGTGGGGAGGTGGGCCAGATGGGTGGGCCAGGGGTGGCGGTGATGGTGCCAGGAACAGTTTACTGGCACCTGCGAGGGCGCTCGGCACCGCGGGGAAGGCACTGCTTGTGGTGGGAAGGTGCAGGGCAAAAGCTGCCAAGTTGGTGTGGAGGGAAGGGAAGAGAGAGAGGCTGTAGTTGGCGTGGGAGCAGAGAGGTGGGCTGGCTGTGGTGTGTGCTCACTTGTGGGCCCTTGGAAAGGGAGTGAGGCGAGGTGGGAGGCTGCTGAGCAGAGGGGCGCTGTTGCTGCTTGGCACCACGTTGGCCAGGAGTAGGGCTGGCGTGTTGCGTTGCGCTGCAAAAGCCTCCATTCCTTTGTCAGGCTGTGGAGAGGGCCAGCAGGGCCGCATCGGGGATACAGAGAAAGCAGGAGGCGGCGAGCTGCAGCATCAGTGCTCAGGTATCAGCTGAGCCCACTGGTTGCCAGGAAGGGCTTTGTCGGAGCTCTGCCGCTCGACACATGCTGTGAGCTCCTGAGGGAGGCCAGTGTGAGGTTGAACTCCTGCCCCAAAACATCCTCGTCAGAGCAGCCGTGGCCCGGGCAGAGGAGGAGACCATCTTTGCTTCTTTCCCGGCCCCACCAAGCAGACCCATCCTTTCCCGCGCTTGCCTACTCGCTCCCCGAGACGGCAGCTTGGACACAGGCTTGGGGCAGGCATGTGGTGCATGCAGGCCTTCCCGAAAGGAGCAGCTGCCTTTGCAGCTGGGGCCTGGCCGTGCAGCTGGGGCCCCCGTTAGGCACTCTGGGGAAAGGTGGCACAAAGGCAGTGTGCCAGCATGGTCTTCAGCCCCGCGTGCTGCCAGGCAGCTGCCCTGTGATGCAGGGAAGCCTCTGAGGCAAGGCGTCTGTTGTGCTCGCAAGGCTTTGCAGGGGGGCTACTTGGGAGCAGGCAGGCGGCAGAGGCCCGAGGCGAGGGCCAAGCAGGGCGGTGGGTGGGAGCCCTTTGTGGTGGGAGTCAGGGCAAAGGGGTCGGGGCTCTTGGGCTCTTGGCTTGTGACTCTTGCCTGAAGGATTTGCGTGCCTTGAGGCATGTTGTGCATGGGAGCTGCATGCCAATGTCACCCAAAGGGCCAAAGGAGGCTCCTTCTGAGTGCCTGTGCCACCAATTTGTTCTCTTGTAGAGCCTGGAGAGCGTCCCACTTCCGGTCCCGGTCTCTGCACCCAGCAGCAAGGACGTAAGTGCCTCTCCTAACCCCCACATGCTCAGCCGTGTGCTGCTCTGTGTGCACACGGAGCTTGTGCAGGTTGTGGCCATGGGTTCCTTGGTGCAGGCTTTCTAGCTGCACAGGAAAAAGAGGCCTGTGGAAAAGAGGGCAAAAACTGCAGGCTGTGCAGCTGGTGTGGCTGTGAGAGGGCGGGCAAGAGGCAATGGTAGAGGCGGCGATGGGCGAGTGCTGCATGGGCGTGGGGAAGGGCTGTGTTTGGGGGTGATGTTGCGAAGCCGTTGGTGCTGTGGGGATTCAGCCATTTGGAGGGTGGAGCTGGAAGAGTGGAGGTGGGAGTAGGGCCGTGTTGTGGTGGGTGGCGGCAAGTGGGCGAGGAGGAGTTGGTGGTGGGCGGGTGGGAGTGTTGGAGCGGGTAGGGGAAGAGGAGGTTTGCTGTCAGGTGGTGGCAAAGGGTGTGTGTGTGGGGAGAGGTGGGCATGGTGGTGAGCGTAGGAGGGCGGCCTTGTTGGGTGGCCGTGGTGGGACCCGTTGGCAGGAGAAGCATGAGGCGTAGGCAGGTAGGGAGGGGCCGCGCATGCAGGCTGAGCAGCAAGTGCCCTTCCCGAGCGTCCATCCGCTGTGTGGGGCTGGTCGTGTGGCGGCAGTGGTGCTGGGGATGCAGGAGCACCTTGCCCTCGCTCTGCTGCTGATGCTCGGTTACAATGTGCCCTTGGTGCCTTGGCAGGTGGTGCAGAAGCAAGCTGCGAGCCTGGCGAGGGAGAAAGCGCAGCGGCTGCTGAGAAAGCAGCGTCTGGGAAGGCCTTGTGCTGTGCAGCCACCAGAGGTGGTGAGGGCTGGGGCCAGGGCAGGGCAGAGTGTGGTGGCAGCTGTGTGCCACTGCTGTGGCAGGAGGTGGGAGCAGGGCCCCTTTGCTGTGGGATCGGAAGGAGAGGTGGCCAAGCGGGGTGCAGAGGGTGCCAGTACATTGGCAGCGTGCTGGGGCTCGGAGCTAGTGTGTGCAGGGAGCTGTAGAAGGCTGTGTGGGGGTGCTGGAGGCCCAGAAGGCTGAGCGGTGGCCACAGCACCGTGACCACCAGTGGGAGGGGCTGGGAGAGGCAAGGATGGGGCAGCGGCTGTTGTGAGTTTGCCAGGTGGGGCAAGTGGTGGTGGTGGGGGTGCAGGAGGTCTTTGAAGGAGGATCCTTTGAGTAGGCGAAGGGAAATGTTTGCTGAGGCGTTGCTAGTGGAGTTGTGGAGGGAAGAGGCTGGGGAGGTGAGAGCGGGGCTGCCTTGAGCGCAGCACCACCGATGGCCCCTTTGTCCCTGGAAGCGCTTGATGGCCAGGAGGGGTGTTGCCTGGAGGAGTAGGGGCGGGGGGCTGCTAAGGGCACTGGGGCACGTTGTTGTGCGGTGGGCAAGCAGGTGGTGCTGGAAGTGTTGGTGGGTGGCAGGCAGCAGGAGGAGGGAGCGGCAGTGTCGGCGGGGGTATGGGTGCCACGGTGGGAGGAGGCAGGCAGGAGAGAGGCTGGTGTGTGGGTGTGTGGTGAGAGGAGGGCGAGGGGGTTGTGGGGAGGTGGGCCCGATGGGTGGGCCAGGGGCGGCAGCGGCAGTGGCAGTGGCGGCGACAGCTCTGTGCCACGTGCCAGGCCGCTCCTGCCCTCGGCACCGCGGGGAAGACAGTCTTTGCCGTGGGAAGGTGCAGGGCAAAAGCTGCCAAGTTGGTGTGGAGCGAAGGGAAGAGAGAGAGGCTGTAGTTGGCGTGGGAGCAGAGGGGTGGGCTGGCTGTGGTGCGGGCTCACTTGTGGGCCCTTGGAAAGGGAGTGAGGCGAGGTGGGAGGCTGCTGTGCAGAGGGGCACTGTTGCTGCTTGGCACCACGTTGGCCAGGAGTAGGGCTGGCGTGCTGTGTTGCGCTGCAAAGGCCTCCATTCCTTTGTCAGGCTGTGGAGATGGCCATCAGGGCCCCATCAGACCCCGTGAGAGAGCAGGACCCGGTGAGCAGCAGCATCGGTGCTCAGGTATCAGCTAATCAGGGAGCTGAGGCGCGAGAGGTTGTGAGGAAGGGCTTTGTTGGGGCTTTGTTGGGGCTTTGTTGGGGCTCAGACTACTGGGCAGAGGCGGTGGTCTGCTGGGGGAGCGCAGTGTGAGGTTGAGCTCCTGCCCCAGGAAATGCTCATCAGAGCAGCCATGGTGCGGGCAGAGAAGGAGCCCATGTTTGCTTCTCTCCGGGCCCCACCAAGCAGACCCGTCCTTCCTCCCCTTGCCCGCTGCCTCAGTGCCTCAGCGAGATGCCTGGGCAGGCGTGTGGTGCATGCAGGCCTTCCCGAAAGGAGCAGCTGCCTTTGCAGCTGGGGCCTGGACCTGCATCTCCCCCCTGCCACTCTGGGGAAAGGTGGCGCAAAGGCAGTGCGCCAGCATGGTCTTCAGCCCCGCGTGCTGCCAGCCAGCTGCCCTGTGCTGCAGGGAGCCCCTCAGGCAAGGCGTCTGTTGTGCTCGCAAGGCTTTGCGGGAGGGCTACTTGGGAGCAGGCAGGCGGCAGAGGCCCGAGGCGAGGGCCAAGCAGGGCGGTGGGTGGGAGCCCTTTGTGGTGGGAGTCAGGGCAAAGGGGTCGGGGCTCTTGGGCTCTTGGCTTGTGACTCTTGCCTGAAGGATTTGGGTGCCTTGAGGCATGTTGTGCGCGGGAGCTGCCTGGCAATGTGCCCCCAAAGGGCCACAGAAGGCTCCTTCTAAGTGCCTGTGCCACCAATTTCTTCCGTTGTAGAGCCTGGAAACTGTCCCACCTCCGATCCCGGTCTCCGCACCCAGCAACAACGACGTAAGCGCGACTCCTAACCCCCACATGCTCAGCCGTGTGCTGCTCTGTGTGCACACGGAGCTTGTCCAGGTTGTGGCCATGGGTTCCTCGGCGCAGGTTTTGCACGCACACAGGAAAAACGGGCAGGCCTGTGGAAAAGGCATGCAGCCTGAGCAGCAAGCGCCCGTCCTGAAGGTGTGGCACTTCCTGTGTGGGGCTTGTCGTGTGCCCACAGTGGTGCTGAGGATGCAGCAGCCCCTTGCCCTCGATCTCCTGGTGATGCTCGGTGACAATGTGCCCTTGGTGGCTTTGCAGGTGGCGCAGAAGCAAGCTGCGAGCATGGCCAGGGAGAAAGCACGGAGGCTGCTGAAAAAGCAGCGCCCGGGAAGGCCTTCTGCCCAGGAGAGAGCAGAGCTGGTGAGGGCTTGGGCCAGGGTGGCAGAGTGTGGTGGCAGCTGCGTGCCACTGCTGTGGCAGGAAGTGGGAGCAGGGCCCCTTTGCTGTGCATCGGAAGGAGAGGTGGCCAAGCTTGCCGCAGAGGGTGCCAGCACATTGGCAGCGTGCTGGGGCTCGGAGCCAGCGTGTGCAGGGACATGTAGAAGTCTGTGTGGGGGTGTTGGAGGCCCAGAAGGCTGTGCGGTGGCTACAGCACCTTGACAGCTGGTGATTCTCCCTGATAATTTGGCCTTCCTCTCTTTGCAGGCAGTGCACAGACAACCTGCCAGTACAGCCATGAGGACGCCATGGAGGCTTCCTAGGCAGAAGCAGCGTAGATGGCCGTTTGCAGAGGAGGATACAGAGCCGGTGAGGCCTTCAGGCAGGGCAGCACAGCATGCTGGCAGCTCTGCCCCACTCCTGGCCCAGGAAATGGCACCAGGGCCTCTTTCCTGGTGGAGCTGAACAAGGGGCGCCCAACCAAGGCACAGTGGGTCCCACAATGCTTCCAGCCGGATGGGACTCAGAGCTAGTGCTTGCACCGACATCTAGGAGCCTGTGTCAGGGTGTTGGAGGCACAGAAGGCTCTGCGGGACTCACAGCACCTTAACAGTAGCCCAGTCAGTGAGATGTGATGGGCAGGGATGGCAAAGTGGCTGTTTGCATTTCCCAGGAAAGATGCTGTGCACTGCTCCTGGTCAGGGTCAGGGAGGTCTTTCCAGAAGGAGCCTCTGAGCATCCATAGGCCAAATCTGGGCTTAGGCCTTTTTAGACCTTGCTAACCAAGAGACAGGACAAGGCAGAGCATGGCTCAGTATGCGGCATGTTCCGCTGGATGCCTGCAGTTCTGGAAGCAACAGACTGGGAGCTGAGAAAGAGGTTCCCTTCAACCCAACACGATTGCGATTGTTGATGCGATTGATGCCCAGAGTCTTGCATGGAGGAGTAGGCCGGGCAGGGGGGATCCTCACCCCTTCTCCAGGACTAGGGCTGGCTTCATCCCTTGCCCTGCAAATAATTCCTTTTCTTTTTCAGGCTCAGAAGAGGGCCAGGAGAGCCCTGTCGGACGCCCACACAGAGTAGGACACAGCAAGCAGTGGCATCGGTGCTCAGGTACCAGCTAAGCACACAGCTGAGACCACAGACGTTGGCGGGAAGGGCTTTGTCGGGGCTCTGCTCGTGGGCATAGGTGGTGGGCTCCAGGGGGAGCACAGTGTGAGGTTGAGGGTTGAGCTCCTGCCCCCGAAAATGCTCATCAGAGCAGCCATGGCATGGGAAGAGGAGGAGACCATCTTTGCTTCTCTCACAGCCCCACCAACCAGACCCATCCTTCCTCCACTTCCCCACCGCCTCACTGAGACGCCCCCTTCACCTCAGGCTTGGGGCAGGCGTGTGGTGCATGCAGCCCTTCCTGAAAGGAGCGCCTGCCTTTTCAGCTGGGGCCCCACGACACTCTGGGAAAAGGCTGTGCCACAAAGGCTGTGCGCCAGCGTGGTCTTCAGCCCCGCGTGCCAGCCAGCTCACATCTGAGGTGGGGAACCCCACAACCAAGGCATCTGCTGTCCTTGTAGGCTTTTGCAGCCTCCCTCCTTTGGGCTCCCTTTGGGGCAATGGGCTACTGCCCTGAAGTAGGAGAAAAAAGGAGAAAACTGAGAGGTCACTACCTGACCAAGGAAGCCAAGAAGGTGAGAGCCTGCATATTGCAGCCATCAAGTGTACGCAGGACTGTGAGAGCTTCCCAGACACTCCTGTCCCTTTCCCAAGCCCTGTCAATCCCCTACACTGCTCACAGGACAGGGATGGACCAGGGTTGGCAGTTACCGACGACACAGGTCCCCTGGTAAGCAAGCACTGTGAGGCAGGGACTAGCCCCTATGCAGCCTGCAGTGAGACAGGCCCAGCACTGGCACACTCCAGGTTGCTCCTTCTCCCAAGGGCCGTGTCACATAGAAGCCTGGCTGCGCTCCCCCAGCCCCTGGCACCAAGGCTGTGCTGCTGCCTGCGTGGTGGCAGTGGGCCTCAGAGGGACATGGGGGGACTGTGCTAGGCTCCTTCCCCAGTGCTGAGCCCAGCACTTGTGACGCACCTGGCGCTGATTTGTTTCTGCTGTAATTGTGAATACACTTCATGTACCTGCTTCCCAGCTAGCCTAAACACAGTATTTGTTCCAAAGCTACATTGCAACAGGAAAATATTACAACTCAGCTTGCTATTTCTCAGATCAGGTGACAGCAATCTGCTCAGGTTGGGAGTCTATCTCCTGAATGCATCTACTTTGTGCAGCTCACTTAACCTTATCTTTCTTGGACTGAAGACACACATTCAGACAAATGCGTGCATGCATATTTAAATGCATCTTTTCTATCATGATATGAAAGATTAAAAAGAGCCGGCTGGGGATGGGATTACCAATGGCAACCCGAGCATCTTGATTAGAAGAGGCAGGGCTGTGTAAAAGACAGAGAACCCTTTGCTAGGGTTTGTCAGGGTGCTGGGTTTTGGTAAGAGATACACAGTCACCAGGCTGCTGCAGAAAGTTCTTACTACAGTGAGGTGGAAGGAGATGGCTGAGAAAGTCTTTCTGTGGCAGAAGGGGTTCCCAATCTCATGAATAGGATACTAACACATCCTATCCCTGGCAGGATTGAAAGGACAGGAATGCTGCTCCGCAGTCACCAGCACAAAAATGTGGATATTCCCAAGGAGAATCATCATACAGATAACTAGAACCAGCAGGAAGAGGAAGGCCTGAAATTCTGGGACATCAGTGCACCCTGGAAGGCTACATTTCATAACAGACGTCCCACTGTCCCACACACATTACATGGGATAGCACTAGATTGCCACTGGAAAAGGACATTCATGAAGTTCATTTGAAACACGTTAGTGTAGCTTTGTTAGGGTTAAACATGAGAAACAAATGAAACCAGATTACATCACGTGCTCATTAAAAACTTTGTACTTAACAACACTCTTAAGTTCTCCTACTAGCCACCCTGCACATTAGAGGCAATGACAAGCTCACTGTGGTTCCCACAATCTTACAAGCTCCCAGGGGAAAGTCACACAGTGTGAAGTGAAATCACGGGAATAAAGTGTCTTGGAGGTTTAACGGGGCTTGCTGAGGGCTGTTAGAGATGGAGCTGGTGCCGGAAATCCATGTCCCTCCCCAGGCACTGATTAGACCAAAGCATCACAGGCATCGCTTGCAGGAAGATGAAAGGGACAAACGGCTCTGCCCTCAAGTAGCACCTTTGATATGTGACAGCTTTTCTATTTTTGACACACATAAACACACAGAGTTTTAATGGTCTGCTTCAGTGCAGTCGACACATCCCTGCTGCCCCAGCCCTGCGTAACTCTCCCCACGTCATCCTCCATCCTCAAGCACTGCCTCGCAGTGCTGACATACATATTCCTCAGGCCTAGCCTGCAGGACCCCTGAAACCTGACCCCATTTGTTGGGGCCCAACGTCTTCACCAGGAACCCCATGTGAGAGCAAAAAACTGATCCCCAGCCCCCAAGTCCCGCTGTTTCAGTGGTGCCTCTTCAGCATAAATCACAAGCCACACTACACAACTCCTGCTCCCCTTATCCCTGAACTTCCCACTCACCACCTGCTGCAACAGCTAGATAACAGGTTGGACATCCTAGGAAATGTAAAATGGCACTCGATAGCTGCTGAAGCAATGGAAGCAATGGTCTCTGGAATTACTCCCCACTCCTCTGCACTGAGTACATTTCCAGGTGAGATTACTACCCAGCTCACAGGGAGGTACCTCCACACCAGCACCCACAGTTAGGTGTCCAGCTCTCTGCACTGAATCTCCTCCTAGGCATCTTCCTCAGGATGAATTGCATCCCAATGGAAAACCAACTTATTCTCTTCGGTGATGGCAAGGGTACACCAACCTGTGGCTCTCTGCACTTCAAACACCTCAGTTTAGCCAAGGCAGAGCCTCTTCCTGGGGTCTTCATTTTTCCAAGGACACAGAACACCTTTTCTGCCCAAAACCTCCACCTCCCTGCAGAAAATAAAATATATATAAGAAACAAGATTTGAGAGCTGGAGAAAATGCTTTGCTGTGAGGGCTTCAGATTCTGCCACAGACACATGAACTTCCTCCCACAGAGCCACCTCCCCAGCTAGCAGGCAAGGGCAGGGACACGGTGGAGTAAGGAAATGTAGCTTGTGAGCTGTATGGTAGGAGCTGTGAGAAGGGCTCAGATACCCGTGTCCTGTTTAATAGACTACAGTCACAAAACCATCAAGGAGACATTTTACCCTGAAGAACTTCAAAACATGAGCCCTGAAGACAGCGGAATCTACAAAATTGAGAAGATCATTCCTGTAAAGGAAGAAAGAAACAGCTGCTGGTAAAGTGGCACGGCTGGTCCAGTAATTTATCAGTTGCCCAGAAGCCTCCCAAGTCTGCACGTCTAGTTTTTGGGCTTGGAGCTGGGGGAAATAAAAGGAGAGAGGACAGTGTTTTTAAGATCATACTGCCCAGCAATGACAGCCCCAGGATTTGCCACCAAACACAACTCAGACTTTGTCGTAGAGCAGGTGAGGTCCCCGGAGCACTCAGGCGAGTGAGACCTGGGGCTGGCAGAAGTACAATTCCTGCACAGATGGGAAAAACATCAAAGGGAAACTTCCTTTGAAACTGTGCTGCTGGGTATGACATGGCACTATCCTTTGCAGAGAGGCTGTTCACCACTCCTCTCCAGCTTGATGGAAAGTAGGAACAATCTTCTTAGCTCCCACAGCAAAGCTCCAACCATTGACTTCCCAGCCATAGTCCTGGTCTACAATGCTACGATTAAGAAAACAAAGCTTAAAACAGACAACAATCTTCAAAGCTTTTGTACAGCCAGGGGCCTAGTGCAGGGGAATTAGCTGCCTGATTCAGAGATTAGGTCTCAGCTCAGACCCCAGCTTAGATTAAGCTCACACCTAAGCTTTAGATGCTCTTGACAACTGAAATTAGGTGGAACATATTCACCTTTGTTACCTCTGAATTCCTATTTCCTTCTTTCTGGGGGCATCAGGACCTTAATATCCCACACCCACCTACTTGATCCTTCCAGTCTTTTCGAAGGCAGCCACTTCTGGCTTTTTCCCCAAATGCCACACAACTGACGCGTGAGAGAACACTGAGTTACCTGCCAAGGCTTACACTGTGCAGCAGGCAGGAGCCAGAGGCAGGACCTGCCAGGCACTTTTGGAGTTGCAGTATTGTTCCTCAAGTGTCCCGTATGAGCAGAGAGCAGCGTGACTCTCCAATAAGCGCATGGAACTACAAGGAGATCACACTCCCTATGATGCACTGAGGAGGAGTACTAAACTGCTTCTCCTGGGTGGGCAACGCGCAGTATGTTAACCACACTTGGAACCAGAACAAGATGATGCCCAGGATGAGAGGGGAGCTGCTGCATTTCTGAGCAAGAACAGAACAATTTGGCCCAAGCTTTTGGCTTTGCAAAACTGAGTTCTTATCTATTTCTTTGCTCTATCCAAGCACTGCGTGAAGGGAAACTGGACATAACTTGTCCTGAGTGAAAGTATGTTGAGCCCCACTTCTAGAGCTGGAATGGCAGCTCTGATGGGGAATGAGAAACAGAAGTGATAACTGCAAAGAGCTAAAGAATGGAGGGGGTGCTATCAGTCTCCGACAATTGTATACACCTTGCAGAAAGGTGCAGAGTCTAAGCTGTTCTTCTGCACTTCCCCTGTGGCCAATGCAGAGAGCCTTCCTGAAGGAAATCTATTGCTTTCTGATTCACTTGTGCAGAGCACCTCTGATAAATCACCCTCTTCCTCATTTTCCCCAGTGGCCAAGGGGACCATGTCTTCATCTGGACGAAAGATGATGGTCCACAAAGGGACCGGATTCTTCTTTAGACTGTTTTCTGCTGCCCAGATGAAGTGGGATAAGTCATGCCTCCTAAATACTGCTTTTTCTTCATATATTCACAATGGCGTAGAAACAAAATACATGACAGCACGAGACCTCTGGGAAAGTGCCATTTGTTGAAGAATGCTCCCCCTTCCCCTGGGAATAACACCTGGCATGAGAACATTCTTCACTCAACAGCATACAAGGAAGAGTGCAGGTATTTCTGGTTGAAAATACTCAATCAGCTTTCCCTAAAAAGGAAATAAGAAACAACACAAGCTTACCCCTGCACTGGCTTGCTTCACTGGCTGGATCTGGTCACAAGCATTTTCTGCTGCTCTGTAATGCCTGAGAGAAGTAGAGAGAAAGACAGAAATGGGCGGTTTCCATGTTGTCACATTCAATTGTGAAGAAGCCACCTCCCGGGTAAGAAAGGCTTTTTGAAGAGATGAATCTGGCTACCACCTCTGCTGCACACATGAACAAGGGAAAACATCCCGTCAGCTTGCAGCACCACTCTTCTGGAGCAGCAAGACTGGGAGAGGAGGGAGAGCTGGCATCCTTCCCCACTTTCTTCCACCTAAACCTGGCAGAAGCCCTTTCCTTTCTCTACATCAGTTTCACTAGCTGGAAGATGGGGAAGCCACCAGCTCCTCCTCCTTGGGCATCTATTGGGGAGGAATACTGAGAGTTAGGTGCTATCCTGCAAGGGAAAACATGAACATTTGCAACCATGTCTGCATCCACGCAGAGCTAGCCCACTCAAAATAAACACCAGCACACTGAGCTGGCACCTTCAAGATGTTCACTTGCAGTTTAGAGGCTAGTCAGGAGACTGCCTCCATTTGGGAAGGAGTCCCCATTAAAACAACACAGGCTCTGAAGATCAAGAAAACACACAGACATTGAAGGTCTCCTCATATACATCCCTTTTCCTCCAAAAACTCATATCTTCATTGTCACCAAAGATCCACCTTTTCAAGGGGCAGACCTACAACTGACCCCCAAGGTATCCCACGCTCATTGTGCTTTAAAGCCATTCAATCCAGGATGGTAATAGAGACTCTGTACCCGATCAGATCCTTTCTCTGAGACCACTCTGGGCCCCAAGTTTCACCTCCCTTGATACCTGCACTGACAGATGGGAAAGTGATAAGAGAAAAACCACCAGTCGACTTTCAGGGACAATTAAATGCATGGGTCTGGCAGGCTGACCATATTCCTAATACTGACTGGCTGGGTACAAAGTCTGAACTCTGGCAAACAGGCCCTTCAAACAGCATGTGAAAGTTTCTCAGAACGAAGCAAGCAACTGGCTAGAGTTTCAAGTCCAAGATTCCACACTTGCCCTCATTAGTCGTTTTCTTATGACATGTGCTGGTCGCAGGTCACAAGCAGAGCTTGTCGTTTTGCAACACAAAACAAGCTTTCCCCAAATTCCTGGACCTCCTCTAAAATAATTACAAAACTCCTATGTTGGCATAAGAATGTGACAGGAATATTAAAAAAAGGACTTGGGACCTCTTATTTAAAGAAAAAAATGGAAAAAACCTCACTGGGACAACAGTAAGTTTATACACATGACATTTGAACAAACGGATGGATAGAGAAGAAAAACACCCGGGAAACCCGGGCCCTGACCCGTGAGTCCCCTGACAACGCTCCCCCCGCCAGGCCGCGCTCCCGGCCTGCTCCTCGGCCCGGCGAGGACAGCGCCCGCTCGGGGCCGCCCCTTCCCTTTCCCCCTCACACCCGCCGCAAGAACGGCAGCTCCCACACGAGGTGTCTCGCTCCACACACACTTCCCTCCGCCGAGGCCCTGCTCTGTCCCCAGCCCTCTGTCCCCGGCCCCGCACACGGCAGCTCCTCAGCCTCCAGCACCGGCAGCTGCAGCACCCCCAGCCCCGCCCCCCACTCCGGAAGTGACGCCTCCAGCCCCAAAGTCCCGCCCACCCCGTGCTCCCCCATTGGCTCCTGGGAGGTGGGGCGGGGCCTCCCGGGGTGGGACTGGCCGGTGAGGCGGGGGTGGCAGTGCGCATGCGGGGGAGGTGGGGCGGGGCCTGAGGGGCGGGGCCGGGTCGGAGCATGCGCGCTGGTGTGGAGGCGGGGCGGAGGGGTGGGGGCGGGGCGGGGCGGGCGGTGTCCTGCTGCACCGCAGGACGGTGTGGGAATAAGGAGAATAGCCCTGAAAAGACAAAGTCCTCCTGGTGATGCCGGATGTGTCCGCAGGAAAGCTGCAGCCCCTACGCGAAGGCTGCAGTGAGGACACGCCTGCTGTGGCAGCGGGGGTGGTTCGGGGGAGCACCGCGTCTGTCCCCACAAGCTGCGTCCGGACTCTCCTCCCCTCCGCTCCTGCTCTGCTTTGAGTGTTGGAGCACCGCAGAGGGAAGGGACCAGCCCGTGGTGACCGCTGGCTGCCACCCTCGCAGGAAAGGGGTGTGAGATCACACCCTGACTGTGGCCAGGGGAGCTGAGCTCTGCTAATGGACATGGGACCCATGGTCTCACCCGTCTGTACCCACCCGAGCCTAACTCTGCCCCGAACACAGTGGGGGATCATTCATAGTTTTAAGGATTTTGTTTGTTTTCTTTTAGATTCCCCTGTCATCCCTGGGGAGGACTCTTGGTGACAGAGATCCTCAGCACTGCAACTGCACTTGGCAGTGATAAGCAGTGAAGAGCTGTGATTCCTGAGGGGCAAAAGGATTCACTGTGTCTTTGGTGCAGAGGGAGGAGAGCTGGCCTGTCCATCCCTCTTCTTCCCAGCTGCCCTGTGCCCCCAAAGTGGAGGACACTTGCACTCATGCTACCCTAAAAGGAAACAACACTGCTGAGAGCAGAGGAATCTAGTCCTAAAGTGTAGATCTCCAAGCTCAGTAGCCCTTCTCAGAGCACCTGAGGGGGGGTCTCAGCCCTCCCCTTCTAGCCAGGAACACATCAGGCTCATTCCAGCTGCCCACATCCAGCTGCCCAGCAGCATTGTCACGGCCTTAGCACCTAGATGGCTTCTCCATGGGGCAGTGAGATGACACCCAGATGCAAGGGGAGAGTTGTGCCCTTCTGGAGGGCAGCTTGCAGCCCAGCCCAACACCCCAGGGAAATAGTCCAATGTCCTAAAGATGGGGAGTCCTGAAGAGAGAGTTGGCTCACTCCCAGCCTCCAAAATGCATTGCCCAGAGCCCCACAGTCTAGAGGGGGACTTGGGCACCTCCATGTCAAGGACATGTCTGCATGCTAGGACCCACAGGGCTGGTGTCTGAATTGCATCTGAACCTCCCCCTACCCAGAGAGTCCAAGGGGAAGGACAAGGGCAGCACAGAGAGGTGGGAAAGACAGAGCAACACTATGATATTTGTGCCAAGGGCGGCAAGGACAGGGAGAGACAAGGGGCACAGAGGGTAAAGTGGTTTGGGAGGGACAGTGGTTTCTTGCCCCAGAGACTCAGGACTCATGGATTCATGGGTGCATTTGGAGCCCCACCTTGGGGCCAGGCAGGTCCTCCCCGAGACCCTGCCCTGAGGTGTGGGCGCACACTGGGGTGAACGCCCCCACTGTGGGATGTATGCGCACACTTTGGAGTATGTGTGCACATGGTGGGGTGTGTGCGTACTGTGTTGTGTGTGTGTGTGTGTGCGTGCACATTTTGGAGTATGTGTGCACACTGTGGGGTGTGTGAGCACTGTGGTGTTTATGCAATATGCAAACTCCAGAGTA
The DNA here is from genome assembly GCF_040807025.1 of Struthio camelus. Lineage (NCBI taxonomy): Eukaryota > Metazoa > Chordata > Aves > Struthioniformes > Struthionidae > Struthio > Struthio camelus. Next base: position 4,082,543 of record NC_090973.1, on the reverse strand, counting down.
TGTGTGCACATTTTGGGGTATGCACACACTACAGAGTGTTTGCACTACGTGTGTGTGTGTGTGTGTGTGTGTGTGTGTGTGTGTGTGTGTACACACACTTTGGAATATATGTGCATGCTGTGGGGTGTGTTTGCAAAACGTGTGTGCACTGTGTGTGTGCGCACACTGGGTTGCCTGTGCACTATAGGTTGTGTTAAAACCCCCAGCCCCAGAGGCTGGTCACGGACAACCTTCAGCTTCAGCCCTACGAGGGGTGGGGAGGGCAGGTGTAATGATGGAGTGAGGCCAGCCCCAATCGCAAGGGTCTCTCACTGGGCCCCCAGCGAATGCGGTGCCTGGGGAGGTCGGGGCTGGGTCTGTGTGGTGCCTTCCCCTCTCAGTCCAGCCCCTCCTGGCCCCATCTCCTCCTGGGTGTTACCTTGCACGGCCATTAAAAGTACAATACTGGTATGTTTAGTTATTCAGAAATAAATATTTTTCTTTTTTTATCTACTTTATAATGGTGTTTATGTAGGAGGAGGCAAAAAGGCAAAACAGTGCTGCCTGAGCTTTTGGATCCAGCATATGCCCTGTTCATGATGATTCTTGGCCCACTAACAGCGGTCCCACCTGTTGCTGCTAGCAGGTGCTGAGGGAAAGTGTCCAAGAAACAAGGAGAACAAGAGAATGATTTTTGTTCTTCCCCCTCCAGCAGACTTTCCCTGTTTCCAGCAGCTCGAGGCTATGGGACGTGGGCCTGGAAGTGTGTCCGTACCGTTGTGCTGAGGGGCTGGTGAAGCTCTTTGCTATCCATTTGTTTAACCTTCTGTGCAGCCTTTCACATGTTGCCCACCACAAAACCCTCACAGGAGGGGTGTGGGGTGTGTGAAGGAGCCCTGGAGGGCAGATGCCAGCGCTGGTCGCTGTGGGACTTTGCTCATAGCTTCCCTGCATGGTGAACGCTGTTTAGTGTTTCTTGACTGTGGTCTGACCTCTCCAGACAGGCACTGTATGACCACTGACTTCTCCATGAGGACTTTCCTCCCACCCTGCTGTTTGCTTCCTTCAGTGGGGCGAGAGCCAGGGCAGGTGTCCAGGGACTGGGGGGCCGGGAGGGCCGGGAGCGCCCAGGCAGTGGGGTGCAAGTGGGGCTGATGGGCACCATCCTGCTGCTTGTCCCAACTGATGGGCACCATCCTGCTGCTCATCCCAGCAAATGGGCACCGTCCTGCAGCTCATCCCAGCAGATGGGCACCATCCTGCCGCTTGTCCCAACTGATGGGCACCGTCCTGCTGCTCATCCCGGTGCAGAGGGGCCGGGGAGGAGTTGCCCCCAGCTCGGCCCGGGGCCGCGTGCAGCAATGGCTGGGAGGGCTGTGGGTGCTCCTGGGGGTCACGTCCTGCTGCTGCACAGTGAGGGGCTGCTACAGAAACCTTTTTAAACCAAAAAAGAGTGCAAACCAAACACCCCACCCCACCCCACCCCTGCCCGCTGCAGGGCCCCCCCGGGTGGGTGCCCACTGCCCTCCCTTGCAGCCGGGTTCCCGCATGGGAACCACGGCTGGGGTGAGCGCAGCCACAGTGCCCAGCCCAGCCGGGACCCCGGTGGGGTTATCCCTGCCCCAGGGCCTGCGTGGGGGCAGCGGCAGCCTCCCAACTGCCCACGCAGCCCCTGACTGCTGCAGGGCCAGCCCTGGCCCCCCGGGGCCCTGGGGCGAGGGGGGGACGTGCCCCTCTGTGACATGGGCTGTGGTCACAGAGGACATCCCGGGTCACAGCCACAGCTCCCCTCTCCCGCCCGGCCACGGCCTCTCCCCACACGTCCCGGCGAGGCCGGGGGAGCCCAGGCGCTGGGGCTGCTCTCAGCACCGCTCTGCTGCCAGGAGCCACCGAGCCCAGCGGGAGCCGGCGAGGGGAGGCCGGGGCAGTGCGGGGCTGCGGGACGTGTGGAGGAGGAGGAGGAGGAGGAGGAGGAGGAGAAGGAGGAGGAGGAGGAGGAGGAGGAGAGGAGCTGTTTCCTCATCACCTCCCGCTGCGGGGGTGACCCAGGGCGAGGAGGACAAGGATGGAGCTCTGGGACGCTGGCCAGGGGAGGCGGCGTGGGCAGAGGGTGCCAGCGCTCCCCCGCCAGGGTAAGGCCTTCAGGATGTCCTTCCTGGGAGCCGTGGCAGAGATCATTAACTCTGGACATGGCTGTGGAAACCCTGGTGCTGGGGGGAGGCTGGATGAGTTGGTGGGTGCCCCAAGAGCCCTGACTGACGGTCCCCTCTGGCTCAGGTGCCAGTGCAGCCACCAGGACTGCTGGGTCCTGGCCCTGATGCTGCCCCTGCCATCCTGGGGCCCCCTGGGCAGAAGTCCCTGCCCCAAGGGTCACTGCTGGCCTTGCAGTGGGGATGGCCCACCCGAGCTCCAGGTGGGGGAAGCAGCTGGAGATGCTCTGGTGGCCATGCAGAGCCTGTGTGTGCGGGGATCCCATACAGGGAAACTGGCCCCATAGGGGAGAGCCTGGGGATGCCCTGAGCCCCCGGACTACTGTGGGCACAGCACTGTGCTCTGAGGGGTGGAAATCCCTTGCCAATATCCCCAGGGAGGGATGAGGGGGAGATCTGCATCTGGAAGGAAAGGAGACCTGTGTGAAGGAGGCTGAGGGGTCCTGCAGCTCCTGCTGGGCTCTGGAGAGGCCGTCGGAAACACCTGTGCTGGAAATGAATCCTTGGCCTTTGACTCAGCTCAGTGGGGCTTTCTGTCTGGGAGACGGGCCTCTGCCTCTAGCTCCTTCCCACTGGATCTCCTTGTGCCTCCAGACTGGCAGAGCAGGCTTTGAGCTCAGGGACACATTGTGGATGTCCCGTGGCAGGATGTGCATGTCCTAATGCCTCTGTTTCAGCTCCAGAGCCCTCCTGGGGGCAGACAAAAGGTTATAGCTTCAAGGCAGTGCCCACCCCAGCCCTGCCGCCCCTGCCAGGGAATGGGGTGTGTTTGAGGAGGGGGATGCGGTTTGAATATGCTTGCACTTGTCATCTCCTTGGTTAGGCATGTGCTGAATGGTTTGAGCTGGCCCACCCAGAGCATGACATGTCTTTCACTTCTTTTCCAGAGACCCTTGCTGTCTGGGAAGGTGTGGCTAACTACATTGTTCATCAGCTGATGCTGAACCAGGTGGGTCTGCCATCCTGGGCCTCCCCACCAAACCCTTCTTCTGCCTCTTATGTGTGTGAGGGATGACGTCTTGGCTTTGACTTGTCTTTTTGAGAGGGTGAAGAGGAGGGGGAGGAAAGCATCTGGAAAGTTCTTACAAAGAATTGCTCCAAGGCTTCTCCAAAGCTTTCTTTCCCAGAGAGCTCCATCTGTCCCCTTTGTATGGCAGGAGCAGGCAGGGCACCAAGCCCCATGCTCTGACAAGTCTCCAGCCTGTCCACCTAACAGTCTCGTAATTCTTCTCTTCCTTCCTCTTTTCAGGGAGTCAGAGTTATTCGGCTTGGGACCTTTGATATTGTGACTGAGCAAGCTGGTGGTGGGAAGCGTGGTCTTCTGACAGTTCGCAGACCCGTGTTCCGTCTTTCGAAGAATATTGCAGAGGTTCACGGCCTCACCTATGATAAGGCCTATGTTCCTGGTAAGGAGACAGGCTGAAACTTTGGCTTCCGCGTGGGACATCTGTGGGCTGTGCATAACTGCTGTTCAGTGTTAGACAGCCAGAGTTCCTTCACCAGGTCCTGAGAACACCTTCATTTGCTTTAATTATCCTGTCATCCTCATGTACAATACAAGTAGACTCCCTTTCTCTCGGCCTTGCTTTAACAGCTGGTTACACACCAGAGGTATTGGGGATGCTTCTTCTCATCAGATTTCATTAAAACCATTGGTCTGTGTTTACTGCCACACCAGACCGTGTAAAGGCAAATACCAGCATTCATGGTGGCTCTTGCACTCTCCTTCTACTTAGAAGTGGGTCCAAGGCAGCTGTAGAGAGCCTTGAAATGGAGATGGGGAAACTAGTGTGTTTGAAAAGCCGTCAGAGGCCAGCTTTGTGGAGATGGTTGGTCAGTGCTGCCAGCACTGCAGTGGTAGTGGACATTGGTGATGCCTGTGGGGCAGCAGGAGCTCCGAGCTGTGTTTGGAGTGGGTCTTTCTTTTGAAAGGACTCCATCTTCTCTGTGATGGCAACATCAGTCTGGCACTCCTTGGAGATGGACCTCTGGCACCAGAAGCAGGGATGTTTGCTGTGCACTTCTGAGGGTGCTGGGGGTGGCCAGAAGGATCTGAAGGGGTGTCATGCAGTGCTTGTGTTTTCCTTCCCCTCTTTCCTTCCTTGCGTTCATGTGACGTGGCACAGCTAAATCTCTCCCGCCCTGGAAGGCATTGAGTGTGGGCACAAGTATCATGACCTGGCACCTACTCCCTCAGCATGGGAACTGGCCCCCTTTCTCCTCTCCCTGTCCTGCCATCATGCCTCATGGTCCTACGAGATGGCTAGGGCCCTTTCTTTCTATGTCTGTAGGGAAGAAAGCATTGCGCTTGGCCCATTGCACTTTGTACATCCGGTTGTAGAGTGCTTTGAACTTCTCCTAGGGAGCAGTGATATCAGCTTCCTTCAGGAGCTTTCCCAGATGTTTAAAGACGACAGCTCTGTGGCAGGGTCTTGCTTGAAGACCTCAAAGCTGCCCATGCTCTGTGTTAGCCTGCTGCGCTCGTGACTTTGTTGCTCTTTTGCTGCTTCCTAGGTCATAAGCTCTCTGAGCCCCTGAAGTATGCTCGTGTAGCCTCGAACATCTCTGTTCCTTGGAAAGCAGTGGAGGCTTGCATAGAAGAGACCATGCATCTTTTCTCCTGTTGCCTCGAGAGTGGGAAGAATGCTGCCCTTGTGTTGAAGGACATTGGCATGCTTGTTATTCAAGGGGTAGATGTGAAAATGAGATTTTACAGAGACTTTCTGAGAAGGCTGAATGGGACCGAGCAGCTGCTAGAAGCTCTTCTTGGGGTAAGCTTTCCATTTCTGCAGTGCTACCTGTGGTCCTTTTGAAATCATGAGTGAATGCAATTCTGTTAGCCTGCCATGACCTGTTTAGGGGCATGGACAGTCCTGGCCTGGAGTAATGCCAGCTCCCTGGACAGTTTGTCTTGAGCATTCAGAGGATTTGGCAGCAGAGAAGACCCTGGGAATAGGCTGTACTGGGTCCACCCAAAGATTCATGCAGCCACATGCACTGCTTGCATGTGCTTCGGGAAAAAGTCCAAGGAAAGGGCAGGTCTTGTGTGTTTTTTTTCCCAGTAGACTTCCCATCTTCCAGACAGCCATGGTTTAGTGCCCCCTTGTTTCAGGCTCACATTTGAACCCATGTGTCCTTTGGCCATGTCTGAGATGGTAAGGTAGTGAGTTCAACAGCTTCCCCTTAAGCGAGGTAACAATATTTCTAGGCATCAAGGGACATGTGCGTCCCTTTGGAAGCTTGGCCTGAGCCCTTCATGGGATGCCCTTGCACTGTGGTGTGGTGAAGGAACAGTGAGTTCCTTCCCTCCTCCTCCTGCCTGGGCCATCTGGGGTGTCAGACATCTCTGGCCAGTCTCTGGTGACTTCAGTCCTCTCTCTTTGAAGTTGGAGGGCCTGCACATGTGTCTTCTCTCCCATATAGCAGCTGGCCAGAATATCTCCTCACTCTCATCCTCTTGCTCAGTGGTGTTTTTAGGTCTGTGTCTGTGTAGGTTTATTTGTGCGGAGATCGCTGCTCACCCCACTGTCTGGGCAGGAAGCAGAGGCACAGGCAGAGCAAGGCCCAGGTGGGGCCAGAGCCCTGTTGCTGCTGTTGCTGTGTTGGTCTAGTTGTGCTGACCAGCTCTTCCCAGGGCCCTACACTCTCACCAGCACACAGGGAGTCTTTCTGTCCTGAAGTGTGCACCTGCCCGCTGCTAGTGGTGGCTGCAGCATGTCACAGAGAGACTCACTGGAGCCCAATGTCCTTGCCCAGGTCTCTAGTGCAGCCCTGTGCTTCAGCCTGGGCTTTCAGGTGCAGCTGGAAAGGGGAGGTGTGGAAGCAGGCTGAGCTGAGCCCCTTGAGGGTTAAGCCAGAGATGCAAGCAGGCTGTAGCCCAAGCCTGCTTCCCAGCTCTGTCTCTTCCTTCTCACTTAGTCCATGGTGCCTTCTCAGTCAATTCTCTGGGCCAGGGCCTTTTCTCCAGCCTTTGTTCCCAGTGGGTCCCAGAGCAGGACCCTCACCTGCCCCTTAAAAAGACACCAGAGACTTGGCCTTCATAGTTGGAACCCTCTGTGCAAAGGGAAAGGAAGGGCTGCGTCTCTCTATTCCTCCATGGTGCACAGGCAGCCGTCTGAATGTTAGGAGAGACTGTGGGGGTTAACCCCACGTCTGAGCCCTTTGTTCTCAGCTCAGGAGGCATCAACTCAAGCCAGCAGGGAAAGAAAACGGAGCAGCCAGGACCCCCGGCTAGTGAAATGCCTTCCCCTGTGCTTGCCTCCATTGACTCCTGCATTAGGAAAGACCTGGTGTCTGGGTTGAGTCTCTGCATTCTCAGCCTTGCAAAAAGCAGTGTTCCTAGCCTTTCTCATGTATTTCCCTCCAGCTGTTCTGCTGTATAACTGAGGGGCTGCTGCGAGGAAGAGAGAGATTCAACATTTCAGAGAGGCAGCACCTTCTCTGAGCAGTGGAAAAGTTTGCTGCCCCTGTGAGCGATGAGATACTTTCCTTGGCCTCATCTCACATGTGTCTCTCACCTTTGCAGATGCCAGAGATGAGGGATTCAGTCCTCTTGGGCACTGAAACTGCAGCTTCTCAGACCTGGTCTGGTCATGTCATTGTCTTTCCTGAGTGAGTATGGTTTGTTGCTTCTTAGCCCCTGGCTGGCCAAGCAAGCAGCTTCTCAAGGCATGTTTGGTAGCGTTGTGTTGCCAGCGCTTGTGAAGGCTGTTCAGAAAGTCATTTGAGAATAACTCTTTCCAATGTGAGTTCAAGTACAGGTCCATACTAGTCACTGGCTTGGGACATTTCCATGTCTTCTGAGAGACCTGTGTGAATGAAATGTGTCCTGCATGTATTTTCTTGGGTCAAAGGTTTTTTTGATGGGAGGCCTGTCTAGGCCCAAGTGGAGCCTGTGCCCAGTGGGGTTTTTTGGAGAGCTTTGTGCTGGCTCCCATTGTGCTCAGTGTTTTGTTCCATTACCTGCCTGGGAGATGGAGGTTCCTTTTTACAGATACACAAACATCAGCTTGGGAGGGCCTGCGAGTGTTTTGGAGGGTGAGAGAGGAGTTAGAAATAGTGCTGGGAAGCTGTAGGGAAGGAGAGTAGCCTGTTCTGCCTGGACATGAACATGAACAGGAGATGATAGATGGTCACAGTGGCAGCCCAGAGGATCTGGGTTAGAATGAGCTTTCCTACAAGGAAGGATAGGGAAGCTCTTGAAGAGCCTGAGGAGGAAACTCACACCCCTCCAGGCTCTGGAGGTCTTCATGATGTCACTCAGCTTGCTAGGATGCTCCTCCAGAATCTGGTATGTTCTGTATATTCTGCTTTGCAAAAAGGAGGACTTCACAGTAGCTCCCAAATGCCCCTGTGTCCCCCTTATTCACACAAGGTGCAAAGGAAGTGTGGTGTCCTTCATTTGAACTGGTGTCTTTTTTCCTGTTTCCAGGTACAAGCTTGAGAGCAGAGCTAGAAAACCACCTGTGGCACCTGCGAAGCCCAGCCAGGAAGAGGAGATGGGAAAAGACAACGCGAGTGGCAAAAAGGGAATGGAACAGCTGGTTCCTGGCAGGGGTTTGTGCCTTCTCCTCCTGTGCTGCTGGGTAGGGCATTGGAGCCAAGGCTCCAGTGCAATGGCTCCCAGGGGTAGCATGAGGCACTGGAGGTGATGCTGCTTACCCATATGGGAACTCTCAAGGGACTCAGGATGGGAAAAGTCAGATGGTTAAAAAGTCTGGTAGCCTGTGCCAAGACTTCCTTTCATTTTCAAAGCAAGGTGTTCTAACCTTTCTTTCCTACTCTCTCCTACACATTCCCAAAACAGTGCCTTTGTGTTGACTGTGTCAACAGAGGAGTTGTAGGCATGTGAGATCAGTAGACTGATCCAAGGATCGGCTTGCCTTGTGTGAAATGATGGCCCCCAGAGAGGCTCTGTTCGGTCACCAGGACATCCCAGCAAGCCCCCTTTTCCATCGAGTGAATGGGATAGAACATGAGAAAACCAATTCCACAAGAAAAGATATTGCCCAGTAAAAACGAAAAGACAGATAGTCTAAGCCAGTGTCTGGAAAGACCAAAGACCACCCAGGAAGCAAGCTTTGAAAGGAATCAGCTTGAGGCCTGCCTCACAGTTTTATCACAAGCTTGAGCGCATCTGCCTATCCTTCCTGTTCCAAAGGTCTCCACAATGCTGTCCTGAAGTGTTTTCTTGTCTCCTGCTTGCAGGAACTCTTCCTGCCAAGCGTCTCCTCTTCAGGGAGAGGCATCCTCCACCCAGAATAACAGCTACCAATATGCAGAAAGGAAAGGGGAAGAAAGCTGAGGTCAAAGCGTCTCGTGGCAGGTGAGACACTTGGAGGCATGGAGGAGGGTGATCCTGCAGCCTTGTGCTTTTTAGGGTGAGATGTTTCCTGTGGACACGAGGTTTAGGGCATCTCTGAATGCCTTTTCTCACATGGCACAGTGACTCCTGATCCCACGATGGCAGGACTGCCTTTACACCCCTGATCACTTTCTCCTTCTTTGACCCTGGGTCTCCAGGAAGAATCAGTTTTCCATACCTAAGCGCAAGGTAGCTGGGACCATCGAGGAGTGTTTAATACATTTGCCAGGATGGGGTAAGTGTGTCTCACAGAGCCTGTCTTTGTAAAGGCCCCTGCTCCTCTCCTTGCTGCCTCGAGAGAGAGCCTGTGCCTGGGCATCCTGAGCGTTCCTCCAAGCACATCATGGAGCCCTGGGTGCTTCAGCTGGGGGTGATCTCTGTGTCTGTGGATGTGAACACAGGCAGTCGACCCCACATCATTCTGCTGCGGGACTGCCTTCTGCTGCAGAAGTAGGCGCCCAGCTTGGGAGCACAGAGTGGAGACCAAACTCGCGCTGTGCTCACACCACCTCCCCACAATGTGTATTTTCAGTGTGCTCCCAGCCATCGGAGGGAGCTCCTCACAGAAGGTGGAGAAGGGCAGGAGGAAGGACAGTGCTGACGCCATGCCCCCACCTGAGAAACTGGTTAAAAAAATCCAGAAGATGCCAAAACAGGTACGTGCTACTGGCTGAGGTCCTCCTTGTGCACTAAGGACTTCTAGGGGCAGGGGGTATGAAAGACCCCTTCCTGTGTGTTCATTTGGCCCTTGACCAGCCTTGTCCTGCTCTAGTTTTGCAATGCATTTGTCACTAGTGCGTTCTCAGGAAACACATCAGAAGGCCCTCTTTGGCCCTGTTTCTAGCGGGAATGTACCTGCTGGGCCTTTCAGGGACAGGGCATGGGCACTTTCTGTTTAGCTCAGTGATCATTTAGCTCCTTTTATCACATCAAAAACGTGATTGTCAGACCTGCCAGTATTAGCTGAAGGGCATAAGAGTGCTGACAGGCAGGCTTAAGGCAAGGGGCAAAAGAGATAGTGAGAAATGACCTTCGTGCCCTGGAAAACAACAGATGCCAGTAATAACCTTTGCTGTTTCTTTTCTGTGGCCCTCCAGGTGGAATATCACTTCAGAGTAATGGGGGAAGGGATTCTTGTCTTTCCTCCAATCTGAGCCCCTGGGAAGATCTTCCTTTCCTATGTATTTTGCTGACAAGACAAGCAAGGCAACTGAAGCCAGAAGAGCACCTTTGGAGAAGTCATGTGAAGAAACCACAGTATTTCCTCTGGAGCCATTTTCCAGAAGTATCCGTAAGAGGCAAGGAACCCTGAGGAAAATGGGGCTTGTGGTCCAAGTGAAGTCCCACTGTTACTAAAGGCCCGTAGTTGGGCTTTCGGCTGTTGGGGAAGCTCAAGTGAATGCTGATGCTGAGAGTAACAGCTGAGGTCATAAGGGATGTTCAGGCTCATTTGTTCTGACCTGCCAAACCTCATAGTAGGATTGCATTAAAGGTATCCTGCTCTGCCAATGGTAATTTCTTCCCCTCATTTGCAATGCTATGGGAGATGTCCGATGGAGATAGAGGGGCAGGTAGTCAGCCTGGCCACTCCCCTCCCAAGGGCAGTGGGCCTGAGAAGGAGAAAATTGGGTTTATGGAAACAGAGGGGATTTGTAGCCCAAGAGACAAAGCACAGCACAGAGTGGGGGCTGTCCTCGGCATCCCAGCCACAGATGTAGAGGGACAAGTGCTGAATGTGAGTTGCAGGGAGGAGGCTGTTTAACCAGCTGCCATGCAGCAGGGACTTCAGTGAGAGCTATGTTTCCTACAAAATGCTGAATCTCTGGTTGTGATCAATTCCCCAAAGATTTCTTGGTGCTGGTGTTTGGAATCAGAGGTGTAAAAGGGAAGGGAAAAGCAGGATCTGATGTGGAAGAGAAACAGCAGAGAGGGCTCCATCTGGGACCCCTCATGAACATCCCTCTGAATCGGCTCCTTCCTGCTGAAAGGGCACAAGACAGGACAGAAATGCAGTGACTCCCTTGCAGGAGTCTAGCAGGAGGCTAAAAGCTGACTGTAAAACTGTGACTTCACAACAGGCCCAGATCAGAGACCGAAGGTCATCTCTCCTGCACCTTGCACACAGACTTTGCTTTTATGTTCTCTGTCCCCTCAGCAGCAGCTCACAGCACAAACATCTCAAACCTCCCCAGTGTGTGTTTCCTTACCCAAACACACTCACGCATCAGGCTGCCCTGTCCAGTCCAGCTGCAGCACCTTGCAGCTCCCCGTCCCTGCACAGAGCAAGAGGACCTGCTCCTGCAACCCCACAAGCTGCTTTGGTCCTCTTGCCAGCTGTTGCTGCTGCTGAACCCTACTCTCCCGTCAGGTCTCAGCTGCAGCTGTGACCCAGGGCATGCTGCTCTGTCTCCAGTCTCAGCCTCTCTCCAGGCAACAAGTCAGGCCAAGGATCGAGCACCGACTGGACTGAGAGGGCTGTCCTCTCCCCCGAGGTTGTGCTTGGGGTGGAGGAAGGCCTGACCCTGCCACAGAGGTCTCTGGCAGAGCTGTCTGTGCATCAGGCAGATGGCAGAATCTCTCCCATGTCCCCACGCACTTGCTGGGGCGAGGACTGAGATGGCCTCTTTCACTGCCCCGTGGGACTGCACCCTCCCTTCTCCCCATTCAGGAACGAGATGTGCAGACAGGACCACCCAGTGTGGACACCTGCTGTTCCCTCTTCAGTCCTTTCCATCAAGGATGGGGAGGGCACAGCTCAGCTCAGCTCAGGGTCAAGAGGACTTATGTGCATCCTCCGTGCTGCTCTCCAGCTTCTCTGGCCATCCCACATGGTCCAGAAAGGACGCCCCACAGCAACACGCATGTGCCAGCCACCAGCAGATCTGCTGTCCCAGAGCTGGCTCCCCAGGGATGTACCTCCAGAGAAGCCTGGCTTTTGTTGTGACTGAACACAAATGGGAGGAGGGGTGAGAGGAAGGGGCTGTCCATGCAAACAAGGTGATTGTCTTGCCAGCTTTGAGAATGAGCTTGAAAATGCTAGTCTGTAGGGACAGTGACTGCAGGACAGTCACTACCCCAAAAGACTCCTTCCAGGTGGGTCTTGAGCCAGAAACAGGATCATCTTTGATAAGGATGGGGTTTGAGCCCCTGTGCACAGTGCAGAATAGATTAGCAGTGCATCGCTGTAACCTCTTGGCCACCTCTTCGCCATGCTGTTGTTGTTCATCTGTGGCTGTTCATGTTTCCCTCTCTTCTCTTCTTTGGAGGATGACACAGGACAGAATGGACAGCATTCACTAAGCCCTGATTTATTGTATTTTAGCCATAGTAAAGTGTATGTGTCTCGGGCTTGGTGCTGATCCTTACACTGTCAATCCCCCTTCCTATTCCGTCCCAGCATAAAACCCCTCAGTAAGACCAACCTCTGCACACACAGAGGTGTGAATGGGAAGGTCAGTGGCACCAGCCCCACCAGCAAGGACCCCTCTGTTCACAGCAGCCCTGGTTCAGGAGACAGGTCCTTCCCTGAGCAATTCACCAGCCTGAGCCAGAGCCACGGGGTTACCACAGGTTACCATGGGTGCTAGTGCATGGGGACCATGAGCAAAAGCCAGGATGCCGGGCAGCACAGTCCTCCAGGCACCCCACCAAGGGGCACCGTCCCTGGGTGGGCTCGAACCACCAACCTTTCGGTTAACAGCTGAACGCGCTGCCCTGCTGCGCCACAGAGACCCCACCACTGGCATCAGGACAGTCCCCAGTGCTGCTGGAGTGGGAATGTCCCTGAGGCCAGGCACGTCCCCAGCCCCAGGGAAGGGGAAGAGGATGCTGCCCTTCACCCACCACCAGGTGCTGGTGGCCAGAGCAGAGCAGGGGGAGGCCTGGTGACCAGGTGAGGGGCTGTGGGCAGCTCCCTGCCCAGGATCACCTCTACCTGCTCCCGTGGCCCCTCCACTGCACACCCTGGGGAGGGAGGGATTGGAGCTGTGGGCACCTCACCTGGGGAGGACATTTCCCTCAGCGTGTTCACTCCTGCTGTTGGTGTCAGGGACAGATGTGCTGCACACAGGAGTGCTGCACAGGGTGGCAGAGGAGACTCGGGGAAGGGATTTGTTCCTCTCCATTGACCTTCCCTGGGAGGGCCAGAGCGTGGGAGCAATGCCTGCAGCGAGTCTTCTCCTGCCCCCATCGACTGCAGAGATGTTGGAGGGGCAGTGTCCCATGGTGCAGCCCTGGTCCAGGACTAGTCCCCGCTGAGAGGCAATCTCCACTTCCCCCATCCCAGCCTGTGGCCCAGTAAGAGGGTTTGAATGCTGTTTTCTGCTGAGGATCTCAGAGCAGCAGGGGGTAACAGGGCTGTGCTTGTCAAGGGCACATTTTGGGACGAGTGTATGTCCCACCCCTCAGCAGGTTGTAAGGGGATGTAGCTCAGTGGAAGAGCGCCTGCTTTGCATGCAGGAGGTCCTGGGTTCGATCCCCAGCATCTCCAGGGGTGTTTTATGTCCTGACTCTCCATCCCCTTGGTCCTCTCCAGAAAGTGTAGGCTTACAGTAGTAGCAAGCCAGCACCTTGGAAAACCTGCTCAGCTGAAATGACATCTCTGGGCAAGGGGAGAGGGAGATAAAACTGATGCTGTTGGGACATGGATTTTTGTGTCACTAACTATTGCAACAAGCTGAGCGGCCAGCAGTAGGCAAACAGGCAGGAGCTGAGAGGTCATCCAGTGCATCAAAATGCCCTCTGAGGAGAGGGCTACATCCCCTTTTCTTTCACAGCAGCTGATTGGCCAGCAGCAGGTGGGCAGCCATGTGAGGTCATCAAGGGTACAGCAAAGCCCATGAGGAAGACATAAGAGGCTGGAGGGAGGAAGGAGGGAGAAGCAGGTAACATGACAGTACTGGCCTAGTGATTGTGAGATCACCTCTATGACTGCAGCTGATTGGGCACTGTGAGGTCCTCAGGGGCAGGAGAAAGCCCCCAGGAGAGAGGGCAGAGGCAGAGGCAGGCAAACTGGCCTGGCTGGGAGCTTGTTTGTGAGGTCACTTTTATTGCAGCAATCTGATTGGGTGGCAGGCAGGCAGGTGCTGTGAGGTCATGAGGCAGATGAGAAAACCTTCCCCATGGAGAAGAGAGCTCAGGGGAAGGGGAGAGGGAGAGGTGAGTGAGAGGATGTGTCTAGGGTGCTGATTGTGAGGTCAATTCCTTACATCAGCCGGACTGGCCATTAGCATGTAGGTCAGCAGGAAGGCATTGTGAGGTCATCAAGAGCATCAGAAAACTGCCACCAGCAGAAAGGAGAGCTAAGGGGGAGGCAGGTAAAGGGGGGAAACAATGGGATGATGATGCAAACATCTTTTGCACTGTGGCAAGATCTTTGGAACTGAAGTTGTAACTGTGATACAAAGATGACATTCCCATTTGTTTAATACAGTCCTTTATCAATAGAAATGGATCATGCATGCTCTGGAGTGGGCATGTAGGACCACAGGCCAGCTGGATAATAAGGATTTACTGGAACAACCCCATTCAGGGACTCTCACCTGCTCCACCTGAAGATGCTGTTGCAAGGACACCTGTGGCAGAGACTACCCTCAAAAGCCAGAGAGCAGCCAACTCTCCTGTTTATAAGATTTGGATTCCCCACATGAGCATTCCCTAAGCAAAAGTTCCCAATGGATTAGGTTTCTTTTATATATCTATATATGTTTTTATATATATATATATATTATATATATATATATATATATATATGTATATGTTTATAAACACTCTGTCCATGAATGTCTGTGAAGCAAACAGATCATTTGGATGCATCATGTTCTGGTTATGGACCTAGGTGCTCATGCTGTGCCCCTCAGCTCCTGCTATGGGCTCTGTGTGGAGCTTTAGAGCCAGCACGCTGTTTCCTACAGCCAAGGTGAGAGATCTGGCTGCAGGTCTGATCTTGGTGCTGGCAAATGTCTCCTGAGGATGCCAAAGACATCATCCTGGAGAGGGAGCAGGGGTATGTCTTCATTCTGTCACTCTTGGCCCATCTCTGGCCCATGTCCATGTGTGTCTGTGTGGTGATGTTTTTGCAGCTGAGCAGAGGGGTCCCTGTGCCAGCCCTCAGGGAGAGCGTGTCCTTTGGGTGAGGGCTGAGCCTGGCTCCACATCTCCCCATAGGGTAGGAGAGGGGCAGTGCCAGCCCTGGGGCTTGCTGAGCAGGTGGTCACCCCATGGCCGAGGGGCCATGGGATTGATCAGAGCAGGCACTGCTCTTCTGAACCCTGGCTGTTGGAAGCCCGTGTGAGAAAAGCATTCACAGAGCGAGACCCCACGGAGGTGGGTAACGCACATGGACACTGCAAACACAACCCTTGTTCCTGCTGGGGCTCAGGCTCCAGCCCCGCATCTCCCACAGGGAGATGGGCCAGGGCTAGGGAGGGAGGGGGCTGCCTCAGGGCAGGGGGCTGCCAGCAGGGAGGCTCCAGGTCGCAGAGCTGAAGGTGGTGTCTGAGGCCTGGCTGCCCCCAGAGCCTTCAAGGTCACCCTAGCCCTGCCCCACTGCTTCAGGGATTTGTTGGTGACACCATCGTTGTCACCATCAGCAGCACTGGTGCTTTTCCCTCATGCCTACACTGGGAATCCAGTCCCCTCCCATAATCACTTCCCACTTCTGCACACATGGCCCAGCCCTCCTGCAAGGTCCCCAGCACCAGTGCTCCATCCTGGATAGGAGCCGGGATGTCCACAGCTCTGGGACGTGCTGCTGCCCGTGGAGGGTCAGCACAGGGCCTGGCACTGGAGGAGCTCCCAGTGGGGCATGGGAAAACGCTGCTGCGGGAGAGGGTGCTGGTAACAGCCATGGGCTCCCTCCTCTCCTCGAGGGCAGGATCCTGCTGTTTGCAGTGCTGCCGAGCCCTGGCTGTTCCTAGCGGGGAGCCTGGCTTTGCCCTGTCCCAGCTGGAGGAAGAAGGGGCCTCACACAGCCCTCACTGCTGGGCTGTGGCTTGGCTGCTGGGGGAGAGGAGAGCTGCCCCTCTCCTGGGACCCAGAGCTGAAACCCTCCTGCGAAGCAGTCAGCGCTGGGCAGAACTGGGGCTGGTGGAGTTACCCTTTGCCTTCTCGAGAGAGGCACCAGACCCTGGGCACACAGGTCTGATTTTGTCTGGTGGCCTGACAGTGCCGGCTGCAGGGGAGAGGCGAGCTGTGCTCAGGCAGCTGGGCAGGGAGAGCTGGCGGCAGCTGCACGGCCCCATGCTTGCCTGGGGCTGGGAAGGCTGAAACCAGTAACTTGAGTGGAGGATGGATGCATAAGTAGTGGGAGGAGGGGATGATGAAGGAAAGAAAAAAATGCAAAGGAAAAAATAGGGTACATAAATAATTTCAGTGTAGGAAAAGAAAATTAAAGCAGGAAAAAATGCTACTCTCAAAAACTGCCAGTTTAGTCACAGAATCTCAACATTTTTTAATGTTAAAAATTTTTTAGATATTAACATAGATCCTATAGATACAGACACAGATCCAGACACAGAGGCATTTGGTGACTCTTCCCCATTGCAGGAGATCTCTCTGAGTAGATCAGGTGTCAGCTCAGTGCAGGAAAGGAAATGAGCCAGGACAAAGGTGGAGTGTGTTTTTGTATGCTCGGCCTTGGCCCCACTGCCCATCAGTGTGTGGTATGGGGAACCCCTCAGGAAGGGCCAGCGGGATGCGGAGATCAGAGACCTGCCCCCATCTGGAGGAGGGAGGGCAGTTTGGGTGCCAGATGCTGCACAACCACCGAACCCTCCTCCCCACTTGGCTCCTGTGTGAGAGGGTCTCGCCTGTGGGCAGTGGGGCTCAGCCCATTAAAATCCCGGCCTAGGAACAGGGATCCTGTCTCAGCGCCCATCGGCACCAGCTTTAGGGATGGACATGAAATGTTTTCTGCCATCGAAATACGCCCTTATGAGCAGCCTCGGGGATGGGCCCGTCCCGAGGCTGGGGGCTGATCCATGACTTTGGGCTGGAGCCCGTGTGTTGGGGTGATCCCTTCTCCAGTCCCCTGCCCTCTTCCTCTTCTGCCTCCTGCCCTGCTGAAGGAAACGTCCCTTCCCACCGCTGCCTGCTCCTGTCCCCTGCACCCTGCACACAGATATTCCCCTGCACAGACCCAACCTGGCACCCCAGGCGAGGCAGCTCCTTCTCCTGCCCCCGCAGCCCAGCAGCAGGAGGGCAGAGGGGTGGGGGTGGACTGGGGGGTCCCGGAGCTGCCCAGGGCCCTGGTGCTGCCTGCTGGGAAGGAGCCATCTCTGGGCTGTGCCAGGAGTGCTCGGGGGTCCATGAGGGCTGCGGGAACCAGGAGCAGCCCCTGGAAACAGGAGTCCCTGCAGAGCCAGAGGAGGGGAAATCCCAGCCCCGGGCACCCAAACAACCTGCTCTGTGCCATGTGCTGGGGCAGCGGGAAGCAGAGCTGCCTCCCAACTGCTGTGGGGAGGGGATCCCTGGGCAATGAGCCCTCTGGGGCTGGCTGGGGTGTTCAGGGCCCTGCTGTCACCTCCAGGCTCACTCCTGTGGGGCGGCAAAGCAGGGCTAACCCTGTCACTGCAGCTCTGTGGTGGCCACCATGCCTTGGGTCAGGGAGGCCCAGGCACAGCCCCTGGGAAAAGAGCAAGCAGGGGCACTCCCAGGGTGAGGAGTCTGGACCTCCCTGCCCAGAGGGGCATTACGGGACCCTGCATTACAGGACCCTGCGGAGAGACCCACTTTGGCTGGAAACTCTTGCGTGTGGTTGCAGGATGGAAATGTCTCTGCCAGCAGGAATATCCTCCAGCTGGACTGCTCACTATTCCCACCCTCCAGGGACCATGGGCGCTTGCAGGCGCACATCCTGTCTCAGAGCCTGCTGCTCTCAAGACGTGCCCCTTCCCTGCTGCAGTTTCTTGGTGCTTTGCTCTCCCTGATCAGTCTCGAGGAGACACCCCAACACGTGGGGAGGGAAGCACCAGCTCTGGAGCAAACTCCCAAATGGTTTTAATAAGAACAAATACCAATGCATGGCGTAAAAGTAGAGACATGAAAATAGAAAAAAATGCTCTAACAGAAAAAATTTTGACACCAGTGGGAGAAGGGAGACTGGTGTCTGGCACTCAGGGCTCTCCCAGCTGCACAGACCTCTCTTCCGTCCCAGGAGCTCCCAACCACATGGCAGAGGTGGGCTCCCCTGGCCCCAGGCTCGGGGACCTTTTGGCACCAGGGTCCAGTCTCACAGCCTTGGTGTCCTCATGGGGATGTGCCAGAGATGCCTCTTCAGCATCATCGTACCCCGTGTCCACGGGGGGCAGGGATAGGGCAGCTCTCTTGGCTCCAGGGGCTCTGTCACTTTTGCGAGAGTGCAGGCTCTCCCCTGGAAGCAGCAAGGTCGGTGTGTTGCAGTTGGCCCCATGCGTGTGCCCCTCCTGGGCTGTAAATCCCCTTCCTCCCCCTCCTCTCATTTCCCTGAGATTTTCAGCCTGTTATCTCCCCCCAGTTTCCCCACTAGGAAAACTCCTGGGGCAGGTTCCCTCCCCATCCCGGCAGGTCGAGCTCTCAGAGTGCAGCGACTCTTCGGGCTCCACGAACGGCACCCCAGGCCCCAGCCCCACTGTGTTTCCCCCTCACCTCTCTGGGCCTCCCCAGGTCCGACTCCCTCCTCCGCTTCCCTGGGTGCTTCCCAATCTCCCTGCCCAGGAACAAGATCCTCCCCAGGGTCAGAGACTTCCCTGGCATCATCATAGCCGTCTGCTGGGTCACCTCTGGGCAGAACAGGGACATCTGAAAGAAGAGGGGAGCAGGTGGCAATGAGAAGAGCCCTCCCGCAGAGCAGAGGAAGCAAGGGCGTGCAGGAACGAGGAGGGGCTGAGCTGCTGGTGTTGGTGGGGTCACAGGAGATCCAGCATCCTGCCCACCTCCCCTGGGGTCGCAGGAGCGTGTGTGTGACAGCAGGGACCCCTCTCACCCAGCCGCAGGGTCGGCAGTGCCAGGCTCTGCACCAGAGCTGGCTGTGGAGACTCCCTGTGTGCTTGGGGAGATGCCGGTGCCTTGCGGCTCGGCTCCTTGGGGCGAGCTTGGGGCCTGCTGGAGGCAGGGACAGGTCAAGCCCAGGAAGTCCCCCTGTGACCCCGTAGGGCACAGGGCTGCGGGCACCCAGCTCAGATGGGCACGTCTGACCCTCGCCCGCTCTGTACGGCTCTGGAGACGCTCCCGAGGGCGATTCCTCCCCACCCCGATGGTGACATTCAGTGACGCTGCTGCTGGTCACACAGCTACAGGGAGGAGAGACCGACCTTTCCTCTGTCTCCCCCTCCATTACCTGGTGCTGACCCAGGACCATCCTCCTCCTCACTGTCCCTAGGCTCGGGTTGCAGCTTGGTCAGGGACCTCTCTGAAGAGGAGCCTGGCAAGAGGAGCAGCAGGTGTTATCAGAGTGAGCCCTGATGACCCTGCTCATGGCCAGTGCTGCTGGGGATGGGCACCCACACAGCAGGGACTGCACGGGGAGGAGGGCTCAGGGACTCCTCCTGCTCCCATGGGACAACCTCATCTCAAAGGGCCTTTCCAAGCTGCCTGGGGACAGCCCCCTCCCTCACCCACCAGGCACAACCTCGGGGTGCAGTGGGGCAGGCAGGGAGGCGCTGTGCCCTGGGCTGGGACAGGCAGAGCTGGTGGGGAGGCAGCTCCTCTCCTGAGCCCAGCACTGCGCTGCTCTCCCCTCAGACCCCCATGGCCCAGCGCTGCGGGGACCACTGGCCTGGGGGCTGCCAAGGTCCTGCCCTGGGTCAAGGCCAGGGGAAAGGGCCCTGCAGACGTGCTCCCTCCCACGAGGGACCCACACCGACCTGAGTGACTGAACTGCGCCTCCTTCTCCCACGCCCAGCTGTAGTCGATCTCCTGGTACACGGCCTCAGAGAAGGGCTCCAGGGACCTCCTGGAGCCTGAGACAGAGGCAGGGTTGGCACAGAGACATGGGGACAGGAGATCAGACCCCGACGCGGTCACCCAGCCCTTCCCCCTGGGCTAGCCCAGGACTGACCTCACAGCCCAACCCCACTGCTCTGTCTAGGCACCACAGCCACGTCCCCAATGACAACAGCATCCCTGGGGAGATGGCCTGGGGCAATGTCACCCTCATGCTATCTCTTCAGAGACAGCCCCATGCCCCTTTTGGCCCAGGGTCTGGTCCCTGGTCTGACCCTGGAGCAACTCCTAAGTCTCCTCTCCCCAGGGAGCTCCCCTCTCTCTGCCAGACGGGCCCATAGCATGGCCCCTGCCCCACCACGGGTGGGCAAGGCTGGATGGAGGGAGCAGCCCAAGGACTGGACACCCACACCGAGAGATCCCCCCTGCCCTGCGCTCCTCCCGGCACCACTCCTGCCCCACAGCCTCCCCTCCAGCACTGCCCAGAGCATGGACAGCAGCATCCTCAGATGTCTTTTGCTGCTCCCATCTCCCCCAGCCCCTTGCTGCAATTTATCTCCTCACTCATCACCATCTCCTCCCAGGTTTGGGCTCTCTCCTCTCCTGGTTGCTGGTGTCCCACAGCCAGACAGTGAAGGGACAGGGAATAGGACAGGAGGCAGCACCCCTACCCCAGCTCCATTTGTGCCCCTCATGGACAACCTACAGCACCCGTGGGGCTGCCAAGAGGCATCGTCCACCCTGGGACCAATGAGGAAGGACCCACCTCTGCGCTGAGCCCTGGCACTTTGCACTTGCCCCACCAGGAGGGCCAGGAGCAGGCAGAGCAGGGCCCCCAGGATGATGCAGATGACAACAGGCACCGAGACTCTCCCGCTCTCCCTCGCACGGACCTGGGTAGCATCTGCATGGGCAAGGACATGGACGAGGCAGCCTCTGGCCTGGGGGAGGTAGGGGCCCAGGGACACCCCACTCCTGACCCTCCCACACATGGCAGCATGGGGAAGGGGCACAGGGGTGGGTCAGGGGCAGCTCCACACTGCCGGGTGAATCACAGCCCTCCCCAAAGCCACCCACTCCCACCCCAGAGCCTCTTCTCTGTGGCTTCGCACCCCAGCACAGAGCCCCTTCCCTC
Organism: Struthio camelus; assembly: GCF_040807025.1. Taxonomy (NCBI): domain Eukaryota; kingdom Metazoa; phylum Chordata; class Aves; order Struthioniformes; family Struthionidae; genus Struthio; species Struthio camelus. The sequence goes on along the minus strand of NC_090973.1, from coordinate 4,061,935 downwards.
GGGCTGCAGGTCACAGCCTGGCCCTCGGGAGATCAACCCCCAGGGAACAGGGGAGGTTACCTGCTCGGAGGGGTGATGTTGTCATCATCCTGGGTGCTGCTGCAGAGCAGAGAGAGAGAGAGAGAGAGAAAGATGCATTTGCATGTGTGTGTGTGTGTGCGTGTGTGTGTGCGTGTGTGTGTGTGTGTCTGCAGATGTTCCCTACAAGTCCCATCTGAACTGTCCTTCTCTGGGTCCCCGGGAGAGGCCCAGGGCCCTCTACTCTGGGCCATGGGGACAACAGCACCAGCAGCCCAGGGGATGCGCCTGGGGGACGGGATGCAGGAGTCCCATGGCCAGAGGCCTGACGACACCTGGCCCCACAACAGCTGCTCCCACAACAGCTGCTCCCCACCTGCCACCAGACACCTGACCTCCCCAGGGACATTCTTCCTCTGACGAGCTCTGGGGCCTTGTGAGGACCCAATTGGGGAAACATGTCCCAAAATGAGGGGATGAAGTGCTGCCACTCACCAGAGCAATTCACAGAAGCATCTTCCTTGTGCTGGCAGGTATCACTGTCCCCAGGCCGGGCCCAGCAGTCCCAGAGAGATAGCTCTGTCCCTCTGCACTCCACCTGCTTCAGCCAGATGGAACCCGTCCCCTCCCCAAACACAGCCTCCCCCACGACAGACATGGCAGGGCCACAGCCCAATTGCCTGCATGCAACCTCGGCGTCCTTCATGTCCCACGAGTCATCGCATACTGTCCCCCAGGAGCCATGGTGCCAAACCTCCACTCTGCCCGAGCACCGGTCCTCTCCTCCCACGGCACGAATCTTCTCCATCTCTGGAAAAGGTAGAAACCCCCACATCACTGGGGCAGCTGGGAGAGCCTGGCCAGGGAAGAAGGACACACGGAGGAGCAGTACCTGTGCAGCTCGTAGAGTTGGGGCACTTGGCCACTGGGGCTGAGGAGGTTTCTGGTCGTCTCCCTGCAGAAGGAAATACTGTGCTGAAGGGGCTGCTTCATGGGGGTCATGCAGATGGGAGCAGGACTGACCTGTGCGTGAACCTCCCAGTGCCTCCTTGGTCATGGACACAGCTGAAACTCCCAGTAATGCAGTGTATAACAGCGCTGCATTCCAGGGCTGCCCTTGACTGTTCACCCTTCAAGGACTAATGACTAGCAATGGAACAGACGGATGTTGCCAGAGGGGAGGCTTGTCTGAGCTCCGGTGCCAGCAGTGCCCTGGCCAGGGCCTGTTTCCTACAGAACCCTCAGCCTCCAGGACTGGTTGCACTCTCTCCCTTCCCATTCCCTCAGCAAACCACAGCCATGAGTGGGATGCTCTGCATGGACTTCCCAAGCTAATAGGTGGTTGTCTGGGCCCTCTCTACGGGCAACAGAGAGCAACAGGCACCTCCGGAAGTGTCCAAGGTAAGGTGGAAGAGGCACTGCCTGGAGGTGCCTCTGCCTCTCCTTGGGCTATGCAGGGAGCTCAGGACAGCTATTGCTGATGGATGTGTGTCACTCTGAGAGCTGATGTTGTGTTTGTGTCACTGACAGCAGAACGGCCTGAAACGCAAAGTAAAAGCCACTCCAAGCTCTTTCTCTGCGTTGCACCTTGCTGAACAGGGAGCAAGACCTGGTGTGAGCCTTTGTGCCCAGGTAGCTCCAGCCTTACCATTGCAGGTGATGTGGGTCACTTCTCGTTGGTCATCACATGACTGTGGGTTCCAGGGAGCAGAGGGGCACTGCCAAAAGGAGCTGTTTGTCTTCCCACACTCAACACGATCCAGCCATGTGGGGCTAGACACCCTGCCACTTGGAACATTTATTTCAATGGACCCTCCATCTCCACAGCCCAGCTCTTTGCACACCAGGGACACGGTGTCAGGAGTCATCGAGTTGGAACAAACACTGCCCCATGTCCCGTTGTAGAAAACCTGCAGGCGCCCAGAGCAGCCATCGCTGTTCTCCAGCCTCAGGGCCATGAACTCTGGAAGGAAAGGCACAAAGTTGGAGGGAACAAGCTGGTCCGGGGGTGAGGAGAGAGAAACCTAAAGCACCCCTGACAATGCCCCAGGTTATTCTGCAGCATCCATGGGCAGGAAGGGTTACTCCAAGAAGCAGGGACCCTTCTGGCTACCTCAGGGCTCAGAGAGGCAGAGGGCACTGCTGGCAAGTCACCCTTTCACCCAGGGAGCAGAGAGAAGTCCCTGAGGTGCAGCAGTGCCCTCCCCTCTAACCCTTGCGGACGGCTGGGCTCTCCCTATAACCCTCACGAGGTCCAATGGGGACAGTGCACAGGTGTCCCCAGGACGGGGGCAGGAAGGGGGCTCGGGGCAGCCAGGGGCAGTCTCGGCCATGCCCTGCTCTCCCCTCATCCCTACCTCCCCGGGCACCAGGCTCCCATCACCACTCCCAGCACAGACCTGAGCAGACGACTCCTGCGTGCTCTTTGTGCCTGCAGTTGTGCTGCCCCCAGCCCCCGTGAGGGCAGACCCAGAGAGCAGCTTCACCCCCGGAGCAGTTCACGTCGTCCAGCCAGATCTGCCCAGAGCCTCCCCCGAAACGAGCAGAGCCGGTCGCCTGCACAGCCACCCCACAGCCCAGCTGACGGCAAACGACGGTGGCGTCGGACAGGTCCCAGGAGTCATCGCAGACGGTCCCCCAGGTGCCCTGGTAGTAGATCTCCACTCTTCCAGCACAGCACCCTGTCCCATTCACCAGCCGGACCCGCCGGCTCCCTGCAGCCAGGAGAAACCCCATTCATCAGGCCTTGCGGCACGGGGCAGTGCAGTGCTTCGGGAACTGTCAGAGCGACTCACCCGAGCAAACCACCCCCACATCCTCAGCAATTCCTGCTAGCGCTGCCTCAGGCAGCGAGGTGTTGCAGAGGGTCAGGCGAGTCTCCTTCCCTGCACACTGGACCCTTCTCAGCCCCACAGGGCCCCTCCCTCGCTCCGGCTTTGGTGGGTTGTAGGCCTGCTCTGCCTCTCCGCACTGGAGCTGCCGGCACACCACGCTGGCATCGTTCATGTCCCACTGGTCATCCAGGACTCTGCTCCACGTCCCATGCAGGGGCATCTCCACTCGCCCATCACACCGGCTCCCTCCATCCATCAGCCGCAGGGAGCCAGAGGGCCCTGCCCAGAGAGAGAGGGGGAATGCCCTGGACTCTCTGTGACACCGAGGAGCCCTGCACCCTGCCATGTGTCTCCCATTCCTGATGCCTTTGGACACCCTGGAGCTCACCCATCCGTATCCAGCTCACAGTGAGGAGCTCAAGGATGGCAGTTTTCCAAGGGATTTGTTGTCTTTTTTCACTCTAATCATGCACAGGATGAACACGAGCCTTGCTCTGTCTCCACACTGGGACTAGCCCCTGCTGTGACACCCAGGGGAGAGCCCACACGTCTCTGCCCCTCTGCATCCTCATGGATCGGGGACTGGGAGCTGGTGTCCTCAGCCGGAAGCAGGAGGAGGGGGTCTTTCTGACAAAACAGCATGAGTTTGGAACGCATACTGACAAGAAGCGAGGGCACATCCCAGCCCTGCTGTGCAGCTCAGCCTCAGGCACTGCTCCTGCTGGATGCACCCAGGGCAGCCCCTGCGGGCAGTGGGATTGAGGTCTGCAGCACTCTCTGCAGGTCTAGGAAGGGGCTGTTTGCTAGAAGGAGGGAACTGTGTCCTGCAGCCTCATCCTGTGCCTGTGCTGCAGGAGGAGAGTAGAGGAGCCCAGGCCTCATGCTCGCCCCCGGTACTTGAACTGTCTGCCCTGGGGAGGCAGAGATGCCTCTTTTGTGCTCACTCCTCCTTTCTCACCAGGTAAAATGGTCTGCCTGCTGGCAAAGCCCTTTGAACCCCTCCACTGGAAGCCAGGGCTTCTCCAGGAAGAAATTCAGTTTGTCATTGCTTTGAGTTGCTGTGTCACACACAAGGGGCAGGTTTAGTTAATCCTGCATTTTCCCTGAACTCACCTGAGCAAACAACACCAGCATCATTGTCATGTGAGCATGGGAAGGCCCCCAGGGCAGTCACAGGGCACTGTCCCAAATGGGATTCGGTCCCGTCACAGTGGAAGGTGTCTCTCCAGACAGGGCCGGTTCCTCTCCCAAAATGCCCTCCTCCAGGAACGGACTCAGCAAACCCACAACTGAGCTGATGACAGAGAACGTGCGCATCGGGGATGTCCCAGCGAGAGTCACAGAGGGTTCCCCAGGTCCCCAGCACCTGGATCTCCACCCGCCCCGAACACGCCGTGCTGCCATTCACCAGCCTGAATCCTGTGTATTCTGGGGAAAGAGGAGAAAAAGTGAGGAGGGCTTTGTGCTCTTGCACCCTCAGGTGTTCAAGGAGACGCCAAAGGGATAGCAGCCCTTTCTCCTCCTTCCACATCATTTCAAGATTGCAGACAATGACTCCACCCCTCCTGGACTCACACCACGCTGAGCACAGTGGCTTCCCTGCTCCCCTACCCTACAGCGCACGGCTCACGGGAGGCATTTCACACCTCCTCCCTGAATGCTCACGTGTGCAGGTGACACCAGCATCATTCGCATGGCTGCAGGTCTGGTTGCTGAGGGACATCCTGGGGCAGGAGGGGAGGAGGGATTCATTCCCCACACACTGCAGCTCTTTGTCCCAGATGGGACCGACCCCCTCTCCAAAGGGAGCTGCTCCAGGGACGGACAGGGCTGTGCCGCACTGCAGCTCCCTGCAGATAACGTTGGCAGCTTTGAGATCAAAGTGTGAGTCACAGACTGTTCTCCACTGGTCTCCATCTCTGATCTCCACACGTCCTGAGCAGGGGCTGTCTCCTCCAACCAGCTGGACAAATCCTGGAAAAACCCACCGATGACAGGGAGTTCACAGAGGCTTCTGGCAGTTATATACCTGCATCCCACATGATTTCCAAGGCAGCCACATCCAAAATGCTCCACAAACATCCCAGCAGCAGCTGTCAGTGGGTGTTGATGACACAAACCCCTCAGGGCCCCCTGCACCTCCTCTCACCCCCAACACAGCACCCAGGACTGGTGACTACCCCAGACCTCACAGCCACAGGTGCTGCTCAGGGAAATGCTGCTGCCCCAGACGCCCAGCCCTGCCCAGCACAGGCCCTGGGCACTGCAGCGCCTGGTCCAGGAAAATGGGCCCAGGCACTCACGGCTGCTGCAGCCTGCTCAGCCTCTGGGGAGCTCAGGGCCAGGCTGAGGAATCACCTTGGAGCAGCCCAAAATGCAACCTGTTCCCGGGGGTGTCCTGGGGTGTTGGGGTGTCTGTGCAGGGAGACATGTCCCAGGCACAGAAATGGTGCAGCTGTAACCGGGTCAGTGTCTGGGCCAGCTGCCCCCTCTGACGCATGCCCGGGGAGGGGTGTGGGGCTGTGACAACCTTGGGGACCCTGCAAGGCTGGCCTGAGCATGTGGTGACATGGGAGGGAGCAGCCGACAGCCCTGCAGCCGCCAAGCCCCGAGCCTGCATGGGACCAGTCCTCGTGGGGCAGCCCTGGGCATGGGGTGCGAGGTGCTGCATGCCACCCTGCTCCTCTGCCCCAGGCCCTGCTCTTCTCCCCTCTGAAAAGCCCTTTGGTTCAACCGAGGGACTTGCATTGGTGAGGGGAATGACCCAAGCGGCCCTGGCCTTCTCCTGTCGTTCCCTGGGGTGCCAAGGAAGTTGTCCCTGGTGTCTGGGGCATGGGCACCCCCAGCACTGCCAGCCAGGTCCTGGCAGAACAGGAGGAGATCGATGGAGACCAAGAGAGGCCCCCTCACACAGGGATGGGGGATTCATCTCCCATCTTGAAGCACCACCTGAGGGTGGGCTGAGCCCCCCAGGACCTTCACGAGGTCTGTGCAGCACTGCAGTAGGATCACCTGGGGCTTTCCCCAGGGACATCAGCAGCAACAGTCCCAGCTTGGCAGCCAGAATAGCCATGTCAGGGCCTCCTCTGGTACCCATGCGTTTCTCCTTCAGGGCACAGCCTGGTTAGTCCCCTGATCCCAGGCCCAACCCCAAAAGTGAGGCAATGTCTGACTCCTTACCTGAACAAATCACTCCAGCGTCCCAAGCATGAATGCAGTTATGTTTACCCCAACCGGCATGACTACACTCAGACAGGGCAGTCTCGGTGCCTTGACAGTCAAGACGACTCAGCCAAATTGGGCCAGATCCTGGCCCAAAATATCCATACCGAGGGGCTTGGAGAGCAGATCCACAGCCCAGCTGCTTACAAACTACAGCAGCATCTTTCATGTCCCAGCCAAAGCCACACACTGTCCCCCACTGGCCCTCGTGTTTCACCTCCACTCTCCCAGCACAGCGCCTGCCTCCAGCCTCCAGCCTCACCTCCGCAGAACCTTCAAACACAGACATGGGTCCTGTTAGGAGAGCACCCAGCCCCAGCACTGTGGCTGTGCGACGTCCCCTGCGCAGGGTCGAGTCCCAGGCACTGGGGTGTGATCCCTCTCCCCTCTGGGCTGTCCTGGGGCAGTGTCGGGGTCCCTCCTCTCCCCACATGCTGCACTGGGCTGGGGGAAGCCCAGCTCTGGTCCTGCTGGGCCATTCCCACTCCAGAGCCTTTGGCACCTCCTCCCACCCCTCCACCTGGCCCATGCCCACCTGGACACTGTGTCAGGCTCTGCACAGAGCACCCACTCCTCCCCAGCCTGCTATCCCATGAACAGCCCTGAACCCCCAGCCTCCACACACACTGCTGCTCTTCCCAGAGCCCCCAGACCCCCTGCCCACTGTCTGCCCTAGGCACCACTCAACCTCACCCACCTCCCATAGGACTTTCCAGGTCCCCAGGGAGCACCAAGATGATGCCCATTATTCCTACCAGCCTCTATCCCCCCTTGCCCCGGGCATGAATCCAGCCCCTGACCTTGGCCAGGGAAGGACACCTCTCTGCTGGGCTGTGGGTGTAGGCACCCTGGTCCCCTTCTCTCTTGG